>NC_063333.1:144182735-144213086 GCF_021869965.1 Rhincodon typus | reverse complement strand
CAGTGTGTCGGTAACACAGAGACTGTCACAGTACACAGCAGTGTGTCAGTAACACAGAGACTGTTACAGTACACAGCAGTGTGTCAGTAACACAGAGACTGTCACAGTACAAGGCAGTGTGTTGGTAACACAGACAATGAGGTTGTAGACATGCTCGCTAAGCCGGTGGGTTTGGTTGCAACGTTTCTTCACCCTGCTCAGTAACATTGCCAGTGCACCTCCGGTTAAGCATTGGTGTTCTATCCCGCATGTTATTTATATCTCTCGGTTTGCTGGGATGGTTGGTATTACTTCCGGTTCTGTTTCTCAGTGGTTTGAACACAGGGTCTAATTCAATGTGTTTGTTGATGGAGTTCTGGTTGGAATAGTAGGCCTCCAGGAATTCCCTGGTGTGTCTCTGTTTGACATGTGCTATTAAGGATGTGTTATCCCAGTCGAATTTGTGTCCCTCATTGTCTGTGTGTAGTGAAACGAGTGAGAATCGGTTATATCTCTTGGTGGCCAGTTGGTGTTCATGTATCTATTGTCAGTTTTCTTCTGGTCTGGGCTATACAGTATTTCTCATAGTCCTTGCATGGTATTTTGTATACTATCCAAGTTTTGCTGGTTTTGGGTATGGGATCCTTTACTTTTGTCAGTAGCTGTCGCAGGGTGGTTGTTGGTTTGTGGGCTATTTTGATACCTAGGGGTCTGAGTAGTCTTGTGGTCATCTCTGAGATGTCCTTGATGTACAGTAGGGTGATTAGTGAGTCTGGCCGTGTTGTGTCTTCCTGTTGTGATCTGTCTCGTGGGTAACGGTGGATTGTGCTTTTCGGGTAACCATTCCTTGTGAAGACTCTGTATAGGTGCTCCTGTTCTGCTTAATGTAGTTCTGGGTTGCACTCTCCGACAACCACCCTATGACAGGTGAGAGATTGTCTGATTGTACCTCTCTCACTACTACCTGAAGGAGGACTGAAGCTCCGAAAGCTGTAGTTTTCAAATAAACCAGTTGCACTATAACCTGGTGTCACGTGATTTCTGACCTTGTCCACCCCAGTCCAACACGGCACCTCCACATCCTGGCTTTCAGGGAGGCAGCTCTGATTATGGAAAACAAAAACAAATGATTTTTGTTCCGAAACTCCTCAGTTTGAACACACTTGTGGTGTCACGTACAATGCCATATCCACACATTGACCCCTGCATATATGACACTCATCAGTCCGAAGCTGCGATTAGAATCCTATTTAGTTTCTTCAGGGGAAGATTTGCATATTATTGCTTAACTGTCACTTACCTGTGAGACGTTCTTTCCTGTGTCTGACAACACAGCTCACTCTAAATTTTCATTATTTTGAGAAGTTTCTCGGTGATTGTAAAAAGCTAAACAGATGAGGCTTGAGATAATGAGAACAAAGGATCTTTGCATGACTAAACTAACTGCTAGATGAGCTCTGAATGGAAATATTTTCTCCTGATGTACAAGCAGTTCTGAGTTCTCAGCCTCATTCATTCAGTAACGGATGATATTTGTGTCATTATATGACAACATAATTACAGCAGATATGTTTTGCGAGAAAGCTCTGAATTTAACACACACATATTGCAGAATCATACAGTGCAGAAGAGGTCCTTTGGCCCATTAAGTCTGTACTGGTGTGTACTTCACAGCCAACTCCCACCAGCAAAATCTGAACTAGCAGGTGGAACACTCCAACAGATGACAGTTCAGATTTATTGGACTCAATTATTCCAATACTCTGCTCGCCCTCCTTCCAGTTTCTGCACACCTCCCTTCTGCCGCTTTCTACAAATTTGAACTCATCCAAAGCTCCACTGCCCAAGACTCTTATCAAATTACTCAGTTGGATGAAGGCTGATGTGCAATGTCGAATGAAGCTAATAGCCCAGATTCAATTCCTGCACTGGCTGAGGTCACAATGAAAGACTCTCCTTCTCAACCTCTCCCCTCACCTGAGGCATAGTGACCCCCAGATTAAACCACCACCAGTTGTGCCTCTGGAATGAAAGCATGGTCCTCTGGAACTATGCAATACTTTACATTAAAAAACTTCCCTTTTTGACTAAGCTGTCGGTTGTTTGTCCCAATATCTTATCATGTGATTTGGCATCAAAATTTGCTCAATAACGCTGCCATAAAATTTTGCTACTGTTAAGGTACGATATAAATACAAGTTGTTGTTGTGGTTGCATTCCCAAAGTAAACTGTCCTGTGAAACATGGGGTTCATTTACCTCTCCCACAAGATTGAATGGTAGTGAGTTGGTGGGCTCTGGGGGCTTATGGATAGATGCTTCAGACATAAAATGGTGGGGGATACAGTAATGTCACTGGATTAGTGATTCAGAGGCACAGGCAAATGCTTTAGGGAATACAGATCAAATCCTACCACAGCAGCTGGTGGAATTTAGATCCAAGAATAAATAAACAGAAAACGGACTGTATACATTTGGTTGGAAGGACTGATTCCATTTACACACTGATTATGGAACCCCTACAGCATAGAAGCTGGCCATTTGGCCCATCAAGTCCACACCAACCCTCTGAGGAGGATCATAACCAGACCATTTAGATCCCATGGGCAATGTAACATGGCCAATCTACCTAACCTGCATATCTTTGGACTGTGGGAGGAAACCCACACAGATACAGGGAGAATGTATGAACTTTACACAGACAGTTGCCTGAGGCTGGAATTGAACCCTTGGTCCCTGGACCTGTAAAGGTGGCAGTGCTAACCACAGACCCATCATGCCACCCTGCTCAAAACATTTGGCAGAAACCCATGCAGACATGGGGAGAATGAGCAAACTCCACACAGACAGTCACCCAAGTGTGAAATCAATCTCAAGTCCCTGGCACTGTGAGGCAGCAGTGCTAACCAGTGTGTCACCATAAATTTCAGTTCTTTAATTGATTTTAACTTTCCCTAGCTGCTGTGGTGGGATTTGAATCCACATTCCTGGAAGCATTAGTCTGGGCCTCAGGATTTACCAGTCCAGTGACATTACTATTACATCACTATTCCCAGCATCTTTACTATCTATGAATAAAAACATGGAATTGAAATGTGTTTCCTAGCCTTGGCAATAGAGTCATAGAGTCATACAGCATGGAAACAGGCCCTTTGGTCCAACCAGTCAATGCTGAATGTAATCCCAAACTAAACTAGCCCCATCTGCCTCTGCTTAGCCTAAACCTCTTTTCTATCCATGAACTTATCTAAATGTCTTTTAAATGTTGTAAATTCTGTGAATCTGTGAAATTGTGAATCTGTCAATTTCTCTGGGAGTTCATTCTATACACAAACCAATCTCTGTGTATAAAAAGTTGCCCCTTGTGTCCTTTTTAAATCTTTCGCCTCTCACTTTAAAAATATGCCCCATAGTTTTGAAATACTCCACCATAGGGAAAAGGCACGTGCCATTCACCTTATTTATACTCATCACGATTTTAAAAAACCTCTATAGGGTCACCCCTGGTGACCCTGAAACTATCGCCAGTTGTCATAAAAAGCAACCTGGTTCACCAATGTCTTTTAAGCAAGGAAATCTGCTGCCGTTACCTGGTCTGGTCTACATGTGACTCCAGATCAATAGTAATGTGATTTATTCTTAACTGGCCTCTGGAATGGCCAAGCAAGCCACTCAGTTGTGGGAAATCAGAGATGAGAAACAACAGCTGGCCTAGTCAGTGAGGTCAATGTCCCACCAAAGAATAAAGAAACAGGCCATGGCTGTTAGAATTTGGATGGAAAGACTAATCCCATCTATTACCTTTGCACATTGGTTTGTATGTTCATCCACCTGGAACTCTAACAAAGCTCTCAGAGCGCTGTTGGGACTGTTGAAGATTCAGAAGAGAAACAGGCCTCTTCGATAGATAGGACCCTGCTTTAAAAAGATGGCGGGGCTTTCTTCATTCAGAATGGATTGACTGCTGTCTCTTGTAAACATTCTGTTTAGAGATTTGATTTGATTCCTCACCCCATCAGAACCAGTTTTCTCATGGCACTAGGATTGAAATTGAGAGTGAACTTGATTGTACCTAATGTGCATTTACGACTTCCACCAGTTACAAAGGCCTGGATTCCTAACCTCAGGGAATCTGACCTCAAATCCCATAACAGTAGCTATACAATTTGATTCTACATCAGCATAAGTACCTGGAAATTAAAAGTTTGTATTGGAAGAAGTGAGTTGGGTAGTAATTGGACCATGTGTCATTAAAGACATTTTAGTTCAATAAAAAAGTTCAGAAGAATTTCAGATAGCATGGTGGCCCTGTGGTTAGCACTACTGTCTCACAGCACCAGGGACCCAGGTTCAATTCCAGCCTCAGGCAATTCTCTGTGTGGAGTATTCACATTCTCCCTGTGTCTCTGTAAGCTTCCTCCAATAGTCCAAAGATGTGCTAGTTAAATAGATTGGCCATGCTAAATTACCACTAGCATCCAGGGATGTGTAAATGAGGTGGATTAGCCATGGGAAATACAGGGTTACAGGGACAGGTGAGGGTTGGTAGGATGCTCTTCAGAGAATTGGCATGGGCTAGTTGGGCCAACTGGCCTATACCCATGCTGTAGGGATTCTATGAATAGGTGGAATTATAATTTTAGAATATGTTTCACACCATTAGGATATCCAAACCATTTTGCAGCTGATTAATCAGCTTGGAAATGTGGTCACTGTTGAAAGATGTGGGGATTGCTCTGCAAGCAGAAAGGTCCCACAGTCAGCAATGAGCATGGTAATCTAGTTTTGATAATGTTGGCTGAGGGATAAACATTGTACAGAACAGTGGGAGAGTTCCCCTCCATTTTTTTCAAATAGTACGTTGTGTGATACATGAATGTTCACTTGAGCAAGCAGTTGAGGGTCTGTTTTACACTTTGTCCAAAACATGGCACCTCTAACAGTGTAGGCCTTCCTCACTCCCTCACTATGGGAAAGCAGGGGCTGAACCTCTGTGAGAGGTCTTTGCTGCTTTCTGTAATTTCGGCAAAAGGTCATGGAAAACCTCAGAGAAGTGGCATGAACAAGTGAAATTAAATTTTCTGTAAAGCATTTTAGAACATTTTTAGGTTGTAAAAGATGTTATATAAATGTAATTTTTTAATTTCTTTACAACCTATCCTGAACAAGGATTGTAATGATGCATGTCATTTTCTATCCTTTTGAAAATCTCAGACCTCTGAAAATCTTGTCTGCCTCAAGTATCGAAGGTGTTTTTCTCCCTTGGACCTTAAGCCTTACACAGACAGCAGGAAAGTTAAAACCCTTTCACCAACCTGACAGTTTGAAAAACAGTACAGGAGAAGGAGAGCAGTCAGTCTGAGATGTAAGACCAAGCAGTTTCGCGCCTGTAATTAAGGGATTTTGAATTGATGCAGTTACATAAATTCTGTCACACTCACCAAATCCTTATCGGATAAATGTGGCTGAATTTAAAAGGAAAAAAGTAACAGTCATGAAATGAATCACAATTTATCCTGCAATCCATCCGATTCAGCAACTGTGGGAAAGCAAATATCCAAAGTGGATCTGGATTACTTAGGCAGTGATTAGAAATTGACATTTTGTGACCAAGTTTTAAATTACTCGTAACAGGGTACCAATCAACAGAGCTAGATGGACAAAATTTTTATTGCTCTTTTTATAGCAGATTGTTTTTCCCTCAGGCAAATCTGTAATTCATGTTTAGTTTTAAAAAGAATGCTTTGAAATAACTACCTTACTTACAGTAATAGAACTCCTGCAGTGTGGAAGGAGGTCATTCAGCCCATCAAGTCTGCAATAACCCTCAGAACAGCATCTCACCCAGACCTCTACCATATCCTGTAATTCCACACTTCCCATGGCTAATCCACCTAGCCTACACATCCCTGAACATTACAGCCAATCTCAGCATGGCCAATCTACCTAACCTACACATCTTTGGATTGTGGGAGGAAAACCACACGGGGAGAACACACAAACTCCAGAGAGTCATCAAAGACTGGGATTGAGCCTGGGTCCCTCACACTATGAAGCAGCAGTGCCAACCACTGAACCACCATGTTGCCACAATTGCTCTTATTGTGGTTTCATTTAATAGAGTTCTGTTCATATTCTCAAACTTCTTAATATTATTTGTAACTGATATCTGTAGAATTTAGAAATCCAACAATGTCTATAAATTGCTTCTAATTTTGTATGGTTGACAATTACTTGAATGTCTACCAAACTGGTTTTTTCAGTGTTTACAGTTTTCTTTATAAAATGTTCTACCTTTTGGAATTCCCCAAACTAGCACCATTTCATTTCTGGAATGGTATTTTGTCAAGATGCACTGAAAATGTACACTGTCATTTAACAACAAAAGTAGTGGCCCATACGAGATCCATTCATTGTGATAATCAGTTAAAAATGATTCAAGTTTCATGATTGAATTTTATCTGTTAGAGGGAATTTGTTTTAAAAAGTATATTAGGGGCTGCATTTGCAACGAAGTGCAGTTCTAAAACAAGATTCCACTTTAAATATTCTTAACATAATTTTAGAAACTTTAATTCAGTCAAGCATTGTTTGAAAATGTTGTTTCAGTTAAATTCACAAAAACATTTGAACAACACCACTGTTATTTGCCTGCGCAACGAAGGGTTTGTGCAAGGGTCAATTTCCAAACTTGTGGATGATATAAAACTTGGAAATATTGTGAACTGTGAGAAGGACTGCATAAAATGATACAAGGCCATTACAAGTTTGAGGAGTGGGCAGATAGGTGGCAGATGAAATTCAATGCAGAGAAGTGTGAGGGGATACATTTTGGCCGAAAGAGCTTGGAGATGTAGTGCACCATAAGGGGTGCTTTCCTAAAGAGGGTGTGGAAGTAGAGAGACCTCTGTGTATATGTGCTTCAGTCATAACAAGTGGCTGGACAGGTGGAGCAAACAGCTAAGAAAGCGTCCAGCATCTTAGGCTTTATTGATGTCACCACAGAGTTGACAGCAAGGAGGTTATACTGAACTTGTTCAAGGTATTTGTTCCACTTCAGCTGGAGTAGAGTGTACGGTTCTGGATACCACACTTTAGACAGGATGTGAATGCACTTGTCAAAACAAAAGGTTTACAAGAATAGTTCCAGGGATGGGACACTTCAGTTATGATGATAGTTTGGAAGAGTGTGGGACAATATTCATTCCAGAGAAGAAGACTAAGAAAAGATTCAATAGAAGCTTTCAAAACCACGTGAGGGCTGGGCAGAATAGATGGGGAGAAACTGAGAATGAGGAACGCAGATATAAGATAATTTGAAAAAGCAGCAAATATGATGTGCAAGAAACCCTTTTTCACACAGTGAGTAGTTACAGTACAGTAAGCACTGCCTGGAAGAGTGGTAGAGGCAGGTTCAATTAAGGCACTTGATGATTATTTAAACAGCCACAATGTATCAGGTTATGGGGAGAAGAGAACAGAATCAAGTCATGATGTCATTCATTCGGAGCCGGTGCACACAATGGGCTGAATGGCCTCCTACTACACTTTAACAATTAACAATCAGAAAGATGACCAAATGTTACTCGGTTGCAGCTGGGAAGATCATTGCTAACAGATACTAGATTAATGGCTTCGTTATCCAATACCTGTAAAGTTAACAAATGAAAATATGGTGTAAAGGTTTTTTTTTGCATTTAAAGCGTCTTTTAAAACCTCAGTATATCACAGTTCCTCAGCTAATGAGCTATTTTAGTGTAGATGCTTGAAAATGTAGGAAATACAGCAGCTAATTTGTGCACAGCAAGGTACCACAAATGGCAGTGTAATGAAGACAGGATAATCCGTGATGTTTCTGGAGAGACAGATATCAGAGAGAGCACCTGCAATTACTCCCAATTCTTCTTTCAAATAGTGTCATGGGATCTTTCATACCCAGATGTAGTCTTATTTTAATGCATCTTCCAGAAAATAGGCATAGTATAGCGGTCCTTTCAAAAATTACACCCAAAATAATTATTTCATAAATTCACAACTGTAAAATAAAAGATGACCATAAAAACAGCATAACAAACCAGAAACAAAGAAAAAGAAATTGTTGGAAAAACTCAGCAGGTCCAGCAGCATTTGTGGAGACAAAGCAGAGTTAGTTTCAGGTTTGGTGACCCTTCTTCAGAACTGACTGAAGCTGGGAAAGGGTCCTAAAAAGGATCACTGGATCCGTAACGTTAATTCTGTTTTCTCTCCACAGATGGTGCCAGACCTGCTCAGTTTTTCTAGCAATTTCTGTTTTTGTTTCTGATTTCCAGCATCTGCAGTTCTTTAGTTTAGAATAATGAACTGAATTAAATTAGATGTTCACCATATTCATTATGTAATACAGAATTCATATTTGTTATCGTATTTAGATTGCATATTTGACATTATATAATATTTGTACTGCTTTTTTTTTTATTGTAAGTAACTATTAGTTACTTCAGTCTGAAATTCTGTAGTCCATAGCATCATTTGTTTAGGAGAAATTGGCATTTTCGTACAGGATGCTTAAATCAAGAAAGAATTAAAGCTCCCATGATCAGTTTAGACCACACAGTATAGGTGTAGTAGCATGGAGATTAAGGTTTACTTTTAAGGACAGGTACATGGAAGAAATAATAAAATCATTTATATGGTCATATCTAAAATATAGAAGTATGTGCATTTTATTATAGCAATTAGACTTTGCACAGCTCTGCACATTAAATTATTTATTGCAGTGCAACTTTCGGCGGACAATAGCTAAGAACTATCAAGTCAGTAAACTGCAAGAGTACCTTGGCTGGTTCAGCGAATTCTGCCAAAGCAGCAGCTCAGGCAGAGAACAGCTTTCCAAGAACTTGGGCTTGTGACAGAAACATCGTTTACGGCAACACTCCATGCGTACATAGATGGAATTTTGTGTAGCGCGGTAGAAAGGAGGGCCAGAATCTCTCACTACTTTTCTTTGTTTATCACAAGTTAATATCCATCTTTCCTTGCCCTGGAGAGCTGCCTTCTTGAACTATTGCAGTCCTTGGGATGTAGGGACAACCACAGTGTTGTTAGGAGTTCCAGATTTGCAATTTCATCAAAAAATGAAGGAACAACAATGCAATTTGAAGTTAGAATAGTGTGCGCCTTGGAGGGGAGCTTGCGGGTGGTCCCATGTATCTACAATTGTCCTCATTCTTTTAAAAGGTAGAGTTCCTGGGTTTGGAAGATGCTGTCAGAGAATTATTTGTGTTCCTGCCGTAAATGGTAACACTACTGCTACAAGAAGGGCATTAATGTTTAAGGTTGTGAATGGGTGCAGCTCCAACAACACTCAAGACGCGACCCCATCCAGGACAAAGCAGCCCGCTTCATTGGCACCACATCCACAAACATTCAGCTCTGGAGAGAGAGTCACACTCAAGAGCAGCTCAAGTTGCACCGCATAAATTGTTATGGACCAGACTAAACCTCCTCAAAATATGTCAAGAAGATAGCCTAGATCCTAACATTTTCCTTTTTTTTGCTTAAAAAAAAAGAAAAAGAGGTAAATATAAGACGTTGCATTCCAGATGCAATTCCATTAGGCAAACTACTTCACTTTAGTGTAAAAATAAAGTGTACTTGGCTTACAGTTAAACTATGGACCGAATAAAAACTAAAGAATTGGCTTAACTGAAACTATTGAAATGCTTAACAAAATATATATTAACAACTAATTAATTATTCCAATATAGTAAAATCCCATAAACACATCCTTGGCAAAGGCAAATTCTGTAAAACAGATTGTCTCACATGAAATTCTAGAAACAGGAAGAGAATCCCAGCTTTTAGCTGTAACAGAGAGAGGAATAAGAACTGTCACATCCAGCTTCAAGATCCCAGCAACTGCAGAAAGCTAAAACTAAACATCCTGGTTCTGTGGGAGCTTGAACCCACCCAGCCAGGCTGTTTCTATTGTTCCAACATTAAAAACCCAAGGCCTCACAAGTTGTTTACTTTATTGGCTTTGAGCAGACCACTCAGTTCCTCAATCTTTCTTCATAAAAGCAACAGGACAAAATATACCTCTTGAAGGCATAGTATCTTCACAAATTTCACTACCGCTCCATAGATAGCACCTTCTAAACTGATGTCCATTACCATTTTGAAAGACAAGGGCGGTAGATAAATGGGACCACCATCACCTGCAAGTTCCCCTCCAAGCCACGCACCATCCAGAGAATACACGGATGTTATTTAGTAAAGGTTATAACTACTGAAACCAGAGCAATAACCTATCCCTCTGGATTATGAATCTAGTAATGTTACCACAATGCTACACTTTTCACATCAGAATCTATTGTTTAGGACTTCGAGTTGGGATATGTTAAGGACCTGGTATGTAGCAATGTTTCACACAATCCACCACACTAATAAATAAATAGATGAAAACAAAAATCTTTAAACTTTATTCGTGCAAGTGTTTTGGTCAGTTCCTCCATACTCAAAGGTAAGAATGCTACATGATTAACGTAAAAGGGATCGTGGCACAGAAATACTTTTATTGTTTCAATCACCATTCACAAACTATTTAAAATTACATTATTGAATATCTAATCTACTGTGTTTTGCTTGAAATCTTTCAACCAGCGCAAACAAACATTATAAGATTTATATTAAGATTACACAAACTTCCAGCTAGTGAAATATAATAATCTCCGAACTTTACATGGAAAAAAAAGTATTGCACTGCAGGTAAACAGTACACTCATGCAGCTTGCGTTTGGTTCATTTGTTCAGTTAAATGTAACCGACATCCCTTGGTCACAGTTAAAACTGAGCTGAATTAAAAGCTATGCAGGAATTCAATATTCACAGCCTTTCTGCAATGTCTTTTGATATAAACATCACAAAACAGATACGCTAATTCACATTCCTGATTTTACAAGTGTAAAGTTAGTAAAGAAATCGTGGCTTCTTCATCAACACAACTGAACTATTTAACTGCTTATTGCAAAGAAAGAGGTCATTTTTACTGCAACACAACAGAAAATAGTTCTGAATTTAAAAAGAAACACTAAGTGACAAAACAGCTTCCCTATGGCAATTTCCAAGGTCATGTATTATGCTGTAGTCTTGCTTTCTTCTGGTCGGAAGGCACAGGAATATGCTGGTGACTTTTTAATCATCAGTCAAGAATCCAGTCCATAAAAGCAGTCTGAACGGATCCCCCATAATTAAATACACAAATGGTTTTCACTTCATTATTTTGACACCGATGTGGAATTTACAATATATCCAAGAGGTTACAGATATAGTGCTTCAGTGTATAATACAAGTATTTACTGTTCAAAGTCTCATTTGCAGACTAAGGAGAAAAAAAATTGCCCATATGAGAAAATACTGGATACAGCAAAAGACAACAAAATACATAGACACCGACACTATCGTCTTTACACCCATCACACAGGAAACACAATATACACACAAAAATATTAAGTGCAAATATCTTTGGAAGTTAGAATAAAATAATTACCAGAACAAAATTGTTTAAAAAGGCAAAAAATTTACTTCAAGTACAAGATTTTTGACCGACAAGAGGTCAATTTAGTGTAAATGGACTGTCTTGCTTCAAATCACTTCTTCCTCTGGAACACATTTGCCAACATTGCACCAGAAGTGGAGAGCTGGCCCATTTTATTCAAGAACCTTGTCTTTGTGTCTTCACTTACAAGACTTGCAGCAATAGACATAGAGCTGAAGTAACAAACAAAAGACATAACTTGAGATTATGTTGAATTTGGTTGAAAACATGCTGCAAGTTCATTAACTGTTACATATTAAATAACTTTTCATCACCACAGGATTTGCATTTCATTTAAAGATACTATTTTCCACCTCAAGTTACACATCAACTTACAGTCTTTTCCAACCTACGTTAAAATTCCAAACCGCTGAAACAAAAATAAATCAACAATTGCAGGGTTAAAATACAACAGGCTAAAAATTCACCAAATATGAGAACGCCACCACCTCCAAGTTCTTCTCTAAGCCCATCACCATCCTGCCTTGGAAATATATTGTAGTTCCTTCAATAGTGCTCGGTTTTGTATACTTTTCACTGTATGCCTGTTTTTGGAGTACATGTGATAGTAAAACTCAATTCTAATTCTCTCCCTAAGGGCATTGAGAGTCTACCTACAGCACATGGACAGCAGAGGTTCAAGGTGGCAGCTCATCACCACCTTCTCAAGGGCAACTAGGGACAGGCAATAGATGCCCACATCCCTGAATGGAAAAACAAAACCAGTTTAATGGTTGTATAAAATTTTGATCTAATGGTGCCTTCTGGACTGTTTCAGTGATATCCAGTGTGAAATGGAACATCAGTGGAAAACAGCCTTAGTCTTTCAGAAGTTAGGCTGCATTCTTGCTTGGAATGTAATGCAAGGATTGCACTGTCAATGATCAAAAGTCATTACTTGCATGGCATACCCAGCCCATTTCAAGTTGCTACTGGAAACAGCAACATCAGTTCATCTACAGTTTACAGAAGCATCAAGCGAGTAACTGATTGGGCAAGTTGGGCCAGTGTACTCTGGAGTTTCAAAGAATGAGACATGATCTCATTGAAATTTACAAATATTTAAAGGGATAGAAAGGGTAGGTGAAAGTAAGATCCCAGAATCACAGAACTGTTACAGTGCAAAAGGAGGCGATTTGGCTGATTGTGCCTGCACTGGTCCTGAAACCTAATGCTGATTTCCTGTCTCTTCTCCAATGCCCTGAACTCAATTTCTATTCAAATAATTATCCAATGCCTTCTGATGTTTCCCCTGGTTGGGGAATCTAGACCCACAGGGTACAATTTAAAATCAAGGGGGATGCCATTTAGGCATGAGATGAGGAGAAATTCATTTACTCAGAAGGTTGTGAAACTTTGGAATTCTCTACTAGACAGGGCTGTAGATTCTCAGTTTTTTCAGTACGTTTAGGGTAAAGATTGACAGACTTCTGATTACCAGTGACATACAGAGTTATGGGGGTGAGTAAAAGATGTTGGTGTTTGCTCAGCCATGCTCATTAGTGCCAGGGTAGGCTTGATGGGCTGAATGGACTACTCCTGTTCCTATGATCTACTAGACAGAGGGAAGTTAATTTTATAAACTTTTCCCCTGCCACATGAAAGTAGAGGCACAAGGAGAGAAATGTGCAATTTTTCTACACTGAATATTTCTTAAGATTGGTGGGGTCGCTGATGGGAGGTCATCTTCTGAAGTCCTGCACACATTTGCACCTTCATGAAAATTCAACTATTAAAACATGATCTGTTGGAGAAAGTCTCCTTCCCTTTGTTTTAAAGCACTAGAGATGGAGTACTTAATGGAAAAATATGACTGCGACATTGCCTACTTGGAAACTGACGCTTACTTTTTGAACAGCTTACAGCTACGACAGCAAAGCACAGATACAACCCAGCTTGTTAAAACACTTCAGATATTCGGACAGACAGGGGGTGCCTCCAGTACAGTCTATCCATTTACACTATGCACCACAACTTGCCACATTAAAGCAAAGGACCACATGGACGTTCATTTGAAAACTCAAATAATCTGAAACGCTAACCCATTTTTAGAGGTCTGTCATAAAAACCCGAAAGAACGGTGGATGCTGTAAATCAGAGACAAAAATAGAAATTGCTGGAAAAGCTCAGCAGGTCTGGCAGCACCTGTGGAGAAAAATCAGAGTTAATGTTTCAGGTCGAGTGACCCTTCCTCAGAACCTCTCCCCACAGATGTTGCCTGATCTGAACATTTCTAGCAATTTTTGTTTTTATTCTGCTTGAATTTTTTTTTTTGTTTTAAAAACACATTTTTAAATTCCAGGCAGAAAGCAGCAGACATCTCTGGAGTTTGTCCGATTTATGTTTAAAGGTAGAAAAGAATGTTCCCAGGTTTTACATAAAGCAGGCCAAAATGCTTCCGTAAGTGACACTTAGACAGAAATTTTCTCTGCCTTTCTATCCTGAAAGGTAATGATAAGATTCTAGCAAAACTACGGTCTAGCCACAGAAAGTGTAGTCTGATGAAATGCAACTTTTTTGAGACACTTGAGGTTTAGAAGTAAAATCGTTTATTCTCATTCACTCCCCCATCTCCATCAGAAGTTTGGCTATCTTATCAGAACATCAAACTACGTCCTTTGTCATGATTATGTCATGTCACCCTGCTTTTCCCAATCCCTAAAATGAAACCAAGAACTGTGGATGCTGGAGATCTGAAACAAACAGACAGAAATCACTGCAGAATCTCAGCGGGTCTGACAGCTTCTGTGAACGGAGAAACGGTTAACATTTGGCATCTACCTGCTCACTCCTTTCCCCTCCCCCCTCCTACACTCCCCACACCTCTGCCAATCAGCACAACACCACCTTTCCTAGCTGCCATCAGTTCTCAAGAAGGGTCACTGGGCTTAAAACATTAACTCTGTTTTTCTCTTCACAGGTACTGCCCGAACTTACCAAGTTTCTCCAGCAATTTCTGTTTTTGTTTCCCAATCCCTTGGCGGTCTCACCAACATAAACAACAGATTGTGAATAGTTACCTCTGGGGCTCTTGGGCTGTCCTGTTTTCTACCTTCTGTTCACATTCCTTAATCATGGAGCCGAGAATAACCTGAAAGGGAGCACAGCGAGTAGCACCTCAACTTTTATTATTTTAATACATGTAGCATATATTTGCACACGAAACAACTAATTGTATTTGTCCAGCACCTTTCATGACAGCCAACCAAGTATCCTGGAAGTGTGTATGCTTTCCTTCCGTAGTGACATTGAGTCAACCCAGAATCAGGCCAGTTGCAGCCAAAGTGGTCAATGCCAACATTTATTCTCCACAAAAGCCTCCTTCCATCCTACCTGCCCTTGTGTTTATGGTCATTTGAAAACATCTTGCTCTTAACTCTGTTTTTCAGAGAGTTTCACACTTTGCCCTTGGATACTGCAAACATTAACTGCAGAAGGACTGATGTTTGGTGCATTTTTTTTTCTTTCAGTTTACGCAAAAGTACCATAAATCATACGCAAGGGCAGTTGCAGATCTCCACTTTACCAACGTTCCATACTTCTAAACCATTTCCAAATCCAAACCAGATGAAGAATGCCCTAACGTAGTAAGTATTTCAAGTTTCTAGATGCTTTTGGATAACTGGATATTTGTCTGCCTATTCTCCTATTAATTCAATCATAGCTGATAATCACAAAGGGAGTCATAGCTTTTGAGTGTGAATAGATTATAAAACACATAGCTGGAACATGACATGCAAGGCTAGGTTACTTCGATACTCAAAAGGCAAATTGCACTGATCGCTTGTTTCATTTTGGCACTGACACATCATCCACTGTTGAAAGAAGAAATGACTGAAAATTCACACTATTCTACTCAATAAGCAGTCCGAGGGGTTCTAAGCTGGTATATCTATACAAGGGCACCATTGTGGGTTGGTCAATGAGCCACCTGGGATACTGGCTTGAAGCTCGTGAATGATTCTTTGTGCATGGAGAAGGATGGAACAACACAAAATGAATGTTTCAAAACCACCCAGAGAGTGACCAGCAAATGACCTTGACCTTGGTATTTGGAGATGCAGGCAGAAGCACAGCCTGACACAGTGAGCACACCAGTTAGTAACTCTTCTTGTTTAAGTGCTTGCACCGTGCAGTCCAGCTGAAGTTTGTCCCCGCAGCAGTAAGACAGATGCTGAAGGCCCAGCCTACAACTATTAATATCAAATTAAACCAAACATGATGCAGGAGGGAAGCTCCATGTAGTCAGTTGTAATAACTTTCACTCTCAGGTTGTGAATGTGGGAATGATCAATATTGCAACAAAAAAAACAAAAAAACAACAAATAGGTACTTGAAACAAACAGATCTGCAGTGTTAGTGGATGAAATGAGGGCAACTAGCCAGTATAGACTGGACAGGCTGAATGGTCTCTGCCTGTGCCCTAAACAACAACGAAGCTATGACAGAACAGGAGGCCAAAATATCAAACATTTTACTTAGTTTAGTTTTTGAAGGTCCTACATTCCACTTTTTGCTTAACCAAGTCTTAAAATTGAATTTACAATAGAGAAAAACAACTTGGATTGGGAAAAGTTGCAGTTAATTTGTACAGTCAAGTAATATCATAGGTAAGTCACATGGAAGATAATAGAGAAAAAAAAGCAAATGTAACCATGACAATAAACATTAAGTAAGACCTGTTTCTTTATACTGTTTCCCCTGAACCATGTGTAAGATTTGCATTCGGCAGTTTGTGTGCTCAAGTGTGACTGACGTGCACGCATTGAGGGAGTTTCACACTCCATCTGGTTCAGGTTGTACTTAACCCAAGATTGTCCAGTGCTGTGTGCGTCTGCGCTACCTTGCCAAATGCGCATCATGGCTTAGTGCCACTCTCGTGCCTTTTCCCCATATCCAAATGCATTGTTTCTATTCAATGAATCATCCAATACCCACTTGAATGGCTCCACTGACTCGGTCCCTACCATATTTCCAGGCAATGCATTCCAGGTTGGAAACACTCGCTATGTGAAAGCTTTTTTTTTCCCCCCCAAGATCACATTTGTGATGTTTGCAGATCACTTTCAATCTCTGCCATTCTCTGGGAACAGTTTTTCCCTAGCTACTCTACCCAGACCTCTCAACTTTGCAAACTTTCATCAGATTTCCTCTTAGCCTGCTTGTCTCCAATGAGAACAGTCCCACCTTCTCAAATACATTCTCATAACTGAAGCTTTTCATTCCTGAAACCATTTGTGTGAATTTTTTCTGCACTCTCTACAATGCATTCACACCCTTCTTGCAGTGTGGCACCCAGAGCTGTACACAATCCCCCAGCTGCGATCAAACAAATGTATAAATTAAGCATAACCTCCTTGCACATGTACTCCATGCCTCTATTAAAGCAGCCCTGGGTATTATCTGCATTAACTGCTCTCTCTACCGGTCCTGCCACCTTCATAATCCAGGCACATCTACACCCATGCCCCTCTGCTCTAGTAACCCTTTAAATAATGCATTCCATGTTTTATAATATCTATCAATGTTTTCATGTCAAAATTAATCATTTCACACTTCTCTGCATTGAACTTCATCTGTCACCCATCTGCCCACAACACAAACTTGTCACTGTCCTTTTGGAGTTCTACACACACTTCCTCAATTTAGCATGTATCCATGTGGTACTGCCTCTTTCAATCTATGAGCTACATGTCATGTTTTCTCACAAGTCTGTTATGTTTTTTTCCCTTTATTCATTCACGGGTTTAGGGAGTCACTGACCAAGCAGCATTTATTGCCCATCCCTAATTGCCCAGAGGGCAGTTAAGAGTCAACCACATTGATGTGGGTCTGGCATCACCTGTAGACCAGACCAGGTAAGGATGGCAGTTTCCTTCCCTAAAGGGCATTAGTGAACCAGATGGGGTTTTCCTGACAATCAACAATGGACACCATTAGATTCTTAATCCAGATATTTACTGGATTCAAATTCCAACATCTGCTGTGGCAGGATTCGAACCCAGGTCCCCAGAACATTACGTGGGTCTCTGAACTAACATCCCCAGTGATAATGCCAGTAGGCCATAGTCCCACATGGGGAGGCAATGTCGAATACTTTTTGACAGTCCACATAAAAGAACATGAACAGCAGTACTCTCATAAACCCTCTGTTACTTCAAAAACCTCCAGCAATTTAGTCAAACATAATTTGCCCTTTAGAAATCCACGCTGGATCTTCCTCAACTATCCACTTTTAATCGATGCAGCTACTACATATAACCCAAAAAGTCATATGCAGAAGTTTCTCCAGCACTGAATTTAAACTGACTGTTCTGTAATTGCTGGGCATGTCCTTACAAACCATTTTGAAAAAGATAATAATATTTGCATTCTTGATGCCCTCTGGTACTTCCCAAATCTAGTGAACACTGAAAGATACGACAAGTGCACCTGCAATTTTCCACCCTTACCTCCCTCAACACCCTTGGGTGGATTTCATCCAGTACCGGTGCCTTGATAACTTTAAAGTATCAATAGCCAATCCAATTTAATTCTTTGTCAATTTGAACACTTCTAGTGACAGAGCTTCCTGCAGTCTCACCTGGGCAACATTGACCTTCTTGGTTGATACAGACACAAAGTACTCTTTTAACAGCTAAATCATTAATCTTGCCTTGTGTGTAAATCCCCTCTTTTAGTCCATGATCAGCCCTACACCTCCTTTTACCAGTCTTTTACTATTTATTTGCCTAAAGACAACTTTGGGATTCTCCTTCATGTTATCTGTCAGTCTTTCCTCGTAATTCTTCAATAGGCTTAGTTTAGGGTGCAGATTCCCTTTCTCAAAGAGCATTAGTGAACCAGGTAGGTTTCAATGACAATCGGCAGTCATCAGGCCATTTTTTTATGGAATTCAAATTTTGTCACTTGCCGTGGTGGGATTTGACTTCATGTCCCCAGAACATTAGACTGAAGCTCTGGATTACTAATCCAGTAACTTGACAACCACTCCACCAACATCCTTCACTTTGAATTCTGGTTGGGGCGGATGGGTTGCTGGTCATTTGTGCTGAAACAATAAACTACATATGTCAATTATTCAATAATGGAGTGCTCGTCAGCTACATATAAAGGAGATGGGGGTGGGCGGGGAGGGGGAGTGCACGGGATCACTTAATTTGTCGGTACAAACCTCATGCTCTGGCGAAAGGTGCTCCATATCCGTTCGCAAACACTTCAGTCCAGGGAGAAAATGGCATACCATCAGTTCTTCCGAAATAACTGAAAGCACAACTGTTAAGGATAGTTACCTTCCAACTTCATTTTAAAATACACTGACTAACCATTTTAATGCCACCAAATAGCTTCCGGTTTGAAAACATGAGCACATTCACAGTCTTAGGACACAGCTCCTTTCAAAAAAAAAAATCAGAGTTTTAATAAAAATTACTGTCAGAGAAATAGGAGGGTGACAGAACATGAAGAATTTACGCAAAGCTATTGTATGGCTACCAGTCCATCATTCACCTCCCCTGAATGAGTAATGAAATTTTCTGATAACATTACACTTTATTCAACATAGCACTCACATTTAAAATAAGGCAACACATTAAAAACTAATTACAAACTAGGCATTAGGAATGATCATAAGAGAGATTAAGATACATATTGGGTTATAAAATTGTAAACGGAATGACTAAATGGACAGTCTTGGTTTCTGGCCAAACATTTGTATTTTTTCACATTTATCTGAAACATAGCAAGTTCTTTGAAGTTAAAAGCTGTGAAACATAAGCCCCGAGTAATTGCTCTATTCCCCAAGGCTTTGACAGAATTCATAAGACCATAAAAGTTTTAACAAGCTTTAAAATGATTCATTATTTTTGCAGTCTCATAAATCAGTGTTTGGAAATTACTTTGAGGCTAAGAGATTCGGATGACTGATTCAGATTTAGAACACTGGATGGCATGAAAAGAAAAGCTATACATTTTTGAATTAGTATTCTTCAAAATGAAGTATGTTTACAAATTTTAGAAATGGACCCATTACCCAGATCCTGAGCTTTTCTTAGCATTTCTTCCACTAATTAAACTTTGAATGATTTTGCCATGAACTGGTTGTAATGTTAACTATAAGACACTGGAAACTAACTGTCAAACTTAATTACTGTCAATTTCTGGGTGGGGAAAAGGTGTAGGTTATGTAGAAGAAATGGGAAAGACTGCCTAAATTTACTTTGGTTCATCTTGCTTCTGCATTTTTCACAAAAAAAAGTTGATTGTCTTCTAAACCCGTGCAGTCCTTTTAAAAGTTAAAATCAGGAGCTTTAAGTTAAAACTACAATGTTTTCTATAAGAAAGTAGAGCTGATAATGAAGAAATGTTGTTGTTTTTCCTGGCCATGGAGGAACAGCCAGTCATTCATAGTGGTCTAATTCAGAATAGGTGGACAACCATATACAATATCAAGATGGAAAAATAAAATCAAAAGATGAGGGTGCTGTTCCTGAATACATTTAACAGTCCTTCACACTCAAAGTGTTTGATACTCTCAGACTGTAAACAAAAATAGAAAGTGCTAAGAGACTTAGCAGGTTTGGCAGCATCTGTTGAGGGGAGATTGGTGGGGGGAAAAGAGTTGGGGGGGTGAAGAGAGAGACAGAGACAGAAAAACAGAGTTAATGTTACAGGTTATAAACACAAAGAGCTGGAGAAACTCAGGAGGTTTGGCAGTAACTGTGGAGAGATACAGGGTTAATGTCTTGAGTACAACAGGATTCTTCTTTTTAACACCAAATTTAAGTTTCTCCAGCACTACATTTTTCCCAGATATTGAGCATGCACAGTATTTTGCTTTTGTTGTAGATTTTAACATTTTATTTTCTCTTTTGCTTTTGGTTTTATCCTCTCATTGTTAGCTCCTAATGATGGACAGATGATTTTGCTACCCACACTTACCGTATATATAGATCCTTCCTACAAAAATAAAAAAGGTCCCATTACAATTCCTTTTGTACTAGCACAATGAACACTTCTGCCATTTAATCTCTCCCACCTAGAACTCCACTATATCTAATCTAGTTCTTACATTGTGGAATTTATCTCTGGTCCACCACTGTCTGACAAAATAATTTCTAAATGTGGACACAGTCTCGTCCAGTCATTATTTTTATATGCCTTGATTCAATCATTTGAGTCCAGGATGGGGACCAGAACAGGTAAAACTACAATCATATTGATGTGTAATATATGATACAACTCCTTACTTGGGAAGTTTACAAAAGTGTTAGCTTGGATCTATCTGGCTGCACATGGCTCAGGTCCAAAACAGAGTTCTAATGACAAGGTACATGAAAATTCTCTGCATGTGTTCAAATACTCTCACTTATGTAATTAGCTGTTTTAAAAATATATTTCTCTTAAATCAAAGGTTATAAAAAAATATTACTTAACAATTTATTAGTTAAATAAACCACAAGCAAATTAAGAGCTGCTGAAATGCTTAAACTTAGAAGTAATCTTTGTTCATACAAATGCATTAACCAGTGATGGGATTAAAAATATAAATGGTAATTAAATAAAAACAATTTAAATGGAGGCATTCAAATTTTTCGGAAGGGTAATGCTTTTCCCAATTCACTTGTATGAGGTCAGCGTAAACATTAGGTGCATTATAGAAAAGGATACAGCAACAGGACAATGCACTATAGGCTTCAAACAACTGAATGGCAATGTCCAATCTTTTTGTGTCAATTGCTTGCTGGTTGTTTGAGATCGCCAACTTGTGTAGGTTAGGGAGAACAACTGTGTAAAAAGGGGGGAAAAAAGACAGTGGGTAACTTTTGTTTTAAAATGGAAGGTGAACCTGCCTTTTCTTTTACATAGAACATTACATCTTCATTTAGCATGTGCTGAGGGTCTGCATCAAAAAACAGACCCAGCCAAACAAACCCTTGTATAAAGCCAGCTATTTGTATGCCTCATTTCAGCTTCTCCTGCTTTTCCTCCAAATGTTTTATTTTTAATGTATGGGAAAGTACCTGGTTTCCACTTCAAGACTTGCAGCTCACATGCAAAGCAAAGTGCATGGAGGCAGGCTACAAGAGCATAAGATGTAGGAACTGAATCAAGCCATTCCACCCATCGAGTCTGCTGCACCATTTGATTATGGCTGATGTTTCTCAACCCCATTTTCCTGCCTTCCCCCTGTAACTAGTGATCCCCTTATTAATCAACAACCTATTTCTGTCTTAAATACACTCAATGATTTGGCCTCCACAGCCTTCTGTGGCAATGACTTCCAGAGTTACTGGAGCACTGATGTAACACTGAGATCATCTTTCCCTTTCTGCTCCCCATTTAGTTAACATTTTAATTTCCTGCTAACATCTCTTTTGTACCCTTTCAGTCATCACAACATAGGGAAGGGTCTCACTGTTTGACTTCTCCTACAATATAAATGGGAAATCGGATTCTAATAAGCCACATGTGCAATAAAATAAATTACACTGTGGAACCAGGACAGACCGACAGCATACAGGCAGTATGCGAACTCCGCCACATGGGATAGCTAGTGAGTGAGATGAAGTTACAGTGCCATAATTTATTTGAAGTCTGGCAAGTGTTACAAGGATCTATATTGTCAACAGGAAAAAAAAAAGTCAACTATACAAAGAAGACCAGTTATTCTTCCTATCAATGGAATAATTTATATATAAAAACAAAGATATTCAATTATCACTAGTGACTCTTTCCAAGACAAGGAGTAATGTGGTGCCCACTCAACTATATATACAATTACAGTTACAATAAAACATGCCTGCCAAAGGCAGACATCTTGACTTTTATGGAAGTAAGGTGTCATTTTCTTTTCTTTCTTGCACTTGATCTAATTCCTTCACCACTCCTTGCATTACAGAGGTTGAGGACCATCTACGTACTGAAGGTCTCAGAATTTATCCAGATATTACCAACGTACAATCTCTGGAATACCTCCAAATAATAGTTAATCTACATATTAACTTTTGATGCAAAACCTGTTAAAGCTTAATATGTAATTAAAAGTATGAATTCTGGTATTGGTGAGGAAAGCAAGGTGATGTACAGCATTAAAAAACAAACATACATTCATCCCTAAATCTTGGTTCAGCATTCGGCCCAACTCTTCCAAAAGTCTTGATTATTTCCACGTGCAGAGAGTGTTGATCATGGTACTGTGGATCTTCAAGAAACGAAGCCAACTGCATCTTGACTCTTTCCAAAAGCTGTTAAAATGAAGTGGAGGGAGTCAATTAGCATTTAAACACCCAGGCTGCTACAAAAAAATTTGAATCTCGGTCATTTCATATTGCATTCTTGCTAAAGACAGAGCCAAAAACTTGTTAAACAATGGACTCTATTCCTATTCTGACTGTGTTATGATCCCAGTTGATGGTACTACTGAACAGATCAGATTCCAAAAGAAACCTAGCTTGATAGATCTTTTTATTTTTGTTTTGTTAGTTAACATGGTCAGTCATTTTCATATGAGGCTGCAGTGTTTTTTTAAAAAACAAAGTTTATTATAGAAAAGAAGAAATAAAAAGTTATCTAAATACAGAAGACAGTTAGAAGGATACCACAACATACACCAAACAGTTTTTACGTTTCCCGATGCCATTATAGAGACTCAGGTCCAGAGAAATTACAATCCCGATCTTAGATTTTTAGGGTTCGACTTAACTGACTCCATCCAGGCTCTTTCCTTTGGATTGTGCGAAGAGTTTACTGAGTCCTTTCCAAATCTGTCAACGTGAACTTTTCACAAATTACAGAACTTCAACTTTGACAGTTTAAATGACCTTCAGGTTTCTAACCAAACTCTCCTGGCTTGAAAGCTTCATAAACTAAATCCTTCTGCTATGGTGCCTTCTTCCCTGCCACAATTACTACTTCTATGATGGAAGGTAAACTGGCAGCTAAACTCAACACTGGGGAGAGAACATTACTGCAGATGTTGGAATCTGTACTGAAAACAAAAACAAACAAAAAAAAAAATGCTGGAAATCACAGTGGGTCAGACAGCATCCACGGAGAGACAGCAAGCTAACAGCTCTGATGAAGGGTCATCTAGACTCAAAATGTTAGCTTGCTCTATGCCCATAGATGCTATGTGACCCATGGATTTCCAGCACTTTTTGTTTTCAGTCAACACTGATGACTTCTGAACTGAATTAATAAATAAACTTGCTCACCCTAGATTCTTTTGAATTGAAAACACAGTTAATGACCTTACATGCATATACTACAGGTCATAAACCCAACGGTGTAAACACCTTTCTTTTAACGCCATAGAGTCTGCAGTCTCCTACTCTCTGACAAAATGTTGGAATTAAACACTTTTCCAGAAGGACTCCCTGAACTTGTTTTTGTTTTGGAAAAGAAAACCCTTCACAGAAATAACCAACACCCAGCTGCCTTTATTCTGAAATCTAAATTCCAAAAATATTAATACATGTATAAAAGTTATACACCTATCACCACATCAGGATAATCTTCAGTTGCTGAAAAAAAACAAGTTAACTGGCATCAAAAACAGGAAACATATAGCACATCAATCAGTAACCTGGAAAAAGAAAAGCTGGGCATGGGTCACTAGTTAATTGGACTCTTTACAAGTGCTGTGAATGTCTATCCAGTGACCATGATCAATTCTTCTCTCTTCAGCTTTGCAAAGCCCCGTAAAAGTGTCTCATCTGTCTTTGTGCAATCCTTACAAAAGAAACTTCACCCAAACCTAACACTTTTTAAAAAAAATATACTGTTAATTTCCACTATTTCAGCCTTGACTTGGCTTAAATCATCAACTTGTGTTGTTTATGGATCTTTTCACCATAATTTTAATGCATGTACAAAATTAATTATTTTTAGTCAGTCTTCATCATTAACTTAAAACTAGACACAATGCCCGAAATACTCAGCAGGTCTGGCAGCATCTGTGAAGACATACAGATACAATACATTTCAGGCCAACAGCCTTACTCAGAACTGAAAAAAAGTTACAGATATGACTGACTTTAAGCAAGTGCATTTAATTTCTCTTTGTGATTGACCATTCCCTTTAACTCTTTTGTTTTATTTGCACTTGCTTGAAGTCTGTTTCACTTGTTAAAGAGTTTCCACTTCTGAAAAAACATCAATAAGCCAAAACTTGAACTATTTCTATGTTCACAGATGCTGCCAGATCTATTGAGTTTTTCCTGTGTCTTCTATTTATACCTGAAACACTTGGCTTTAGGATGATCAGTTTGCCTTGAAGCATGTAATAAATCACAAAGGCATTCAATGTTTCAAGCTCAACTGTTTTCTTCAAGTCTGTATCGGATCATTGTATCAAATAATGGGCATTGTATCTATTATGTATTATAGTTACAACCTGCCAGGTCTGAGGTGTTAAACAACAAATAGACACAGTGCAACAGATATTCAAATCAGTTTGTCTTTTATGACTGTACCTCTCTCTGGGTTACTGTTTCCATAATAGTGCCAAAAGCAGGTATTGTAGCTATTCGTACTGAGCTGGAAAGAGGAAGAAAAGTGTTAGCATCTTTGCACCTCCATAAAGTATCAATGTAAAATATACACATATTTGCAGTATAAGTTAGTGTGTAAGTTTTGTTAGACTGTTTAAACATAAACGTTAGTGTGAATAAAATCTAAAATATACAATTTCCTCATCAGCACTTCATAGATGTCAGAGATGGTGACTGCAGAGTACGTCAAACATTTATATTACAAAAGGCAACATGTTCAAATATGAACTGTGATGCATTTGAGCACAACTTACAAAGGGAAGCTAATTTAATAAGGTTTAAGCAACAGATTGCTATAAACAGAATTATCAGTTGGTCAGCTATCAAATCTGGCGAGAATACTGCAATGTTATTTCACAGAAGTCAGTGTCAAAATTGACAGTTAGGTTTCTTGCTCTCTTCTGCTTTTTTTTTCTGTTTAAGTCTATGGTCTCAGTCTGAACAACTCACAATTCAAGGTCACTGGATAAGGTAACAAGAGCCGGTGCAACCCGCTTGTCAATTAAGGCTTCATTCATGCCTCGCACGATCAGCTGTAACCAGTCAAAAAAAAAATGCAACAAAAATAAAACAAAACAACACATTGATGAAAAGGATTGATTAGTTAACAGAGAATGAGCACTCAGACTCTCAGTTCATTCAAGGAAGTATTCACACACGATAAAGGCAAGGCATATGGCACATGCTCAACAGCTAGTTAATATCAACCTGTGAGAAATTAGTTGGTTAAACAAAATCCACGCATCCCTTTTGCTCTGAAAAAAAAATCACCCGTCTAATTTGATATTTTGCTAAAATAGCTGTATTGGGAGGCCAGATTTCATTAGATTTGAAGTTTATGGAAGTAAATGACAGGCAAAACAGAAATAACAGAAGTTTGGAACCACTGTGCCAATCAATACGAAAGATTTCTCTGTGGTAAAACCAATGTATCTGAAGGTGGTGACTTCAGCCACAAAAACTTGTTACACAACAAAAACTCATCAACCTCAATTAAAACATTGCATAATTGGGGCTTATTTGCATGACACGCAAAGTGCTTTTCTCAAGATTTTGAATGACATTGATGTGAATGATTACAAAAATGGATCGAGTTATTTACAAAGCTCATTGTTCCCAGTGTTCCACAATCTCAAAACTGGGACAAGGAGCCATGCGTTGCAAAACAAGCATGTTTTAGTCACAGTCAATTCTAACATAAGCTTGCACATTTAACAATGCCTGCAGCAGCTGGTTACAAGATTAGCTGTGCATCGCTGCAGTGAGAGTAAGTGAACAAATCAAAGGGTGATTTCTCAGCAAAGTACCGAAAAGTGATGCGCTTTAACCGGTTAGGAAGAAACTTACATTTCAGGGTCACTGGAGAGAGTGATAAGAGCAGGGACAACTCTCTGGGCTACCAGAGTTTCATTCACCCCCTTCACCAACAGCTGATTGGGCAGAACAAGGGATGTCACATGTGATACGTAGAAAGAGTGAGCAGAGTATCATGGGAAGTAGCATGGCACATCGAAGAGAGAGAAGAACAAAAGAGCAAACAAAAATTAGAGAAGCAACAATTTCTACAGAACAGCTCAACATTTACAGGGTTTGAAACACTACAGCAGCTCAAAATTTCTATGAAATAGCAACACATACCAAAGCTGATCAGCTGATCTCTCAGATTTATTTCCGAAAAGAATCCCACAATATCAAACAAAAACTGATAATTAGCTGTCTCACATCTATAACATTGGAGGAATTATTTTATATTAATATTGCTGCCCACAGAAGTAATCCAATATAAAAAAAAACAACTTTCTGGCCTACTTATTAAGGAATAATTCAAAGCGCATCTAAATCCCTACAGTGCATTTTGGGTGTGTGAAATAAAAAAATTATTAGAGGTTACCACTTGCATCAAATTTATTCCTCAAATGACAGAAACTGAGCTCAAAAAATTATTTTTTTCCAAATAATAACATATATAAACAAACTTTACCAGGGCCAGTATACAGTGAGTGGATAGATGTGCATTACAAAGTCTACTTTTTCTGGGTATATCCCTGGGATTAGTCATTCAATGACAGATCAAGTTCTAACTGTAACGTTCTAGATTCCACAACCTGCTGGCTACCGGTTAGTAAATATACTTAATAATGTAGCTTAAAACACATTTTCCCCCTATAAAATGAAGGGTAAATGTGAAATGAGAACCTCATTTATAAAAATAAAAATATCCAATGAGCCTGCTTTGCCATTCAATTTCAAAGCTGATTTTCCTCCATGTCATATTCCTGACCTATTGGATGCCTTAGTTTCCAAAAATCTCCCAATTGTTATTTTGAATATGCTCATCTGTCTGCAGCTCTCAGAGTCAAAGAATCCTTCTCATCTTAGACCTAAATAGTGATTTATTGCCACGAGACATAGCCTCTTAACTCCTTCCCCTCCCTAGATTTTCCATTCACAGTAAATAGACTCTCAGACTCTAGTCTGTCAAGTCATACCCACAAAGGCCACCACCAACATCCCCACTCCGCTGAAACTTCTTCCCCGAATTTGAAATTGAAGTACTACCAGCAGACACAGTCTTGCAGTGCACAACGCTGTTCAAAAATATCTGTGTTGAATCAGGTCTGCCAGCTTTGGTAAGGTACAGAAGCACAAAAGGATCTCACCCTGGCAGACAAAGCTTACATTTTAAAGCAAGGAAGAATCTAAAAAACACTTTGATCGACTAAAACACAGTAGCTGATAACAAAAGTAATAATTGCAATCACACACAATTCTACGTTAATAGATATTTCACTACGGTAACATTTTATATTGAAGTCATTCAACTCCCATTCGGCTGTACTCGAGAACGGCAAGTACTGCCCTATTAATATCTATATTACGTAGAATATCAATAGCATTTTCAGGAAGCTGATTTTTTTTACATTTGATTTTTGTTAAAGAATGATTTCATTGAAATTCTTACCTCAAACATTCTAGCAGCAGTGCATCTAACAAGCGCTGAAGTGTGCACAACACCATACCACAAAACTGTTAACAGCAGCTCATGGTATGCTGGATTTGCTCTAGCAAAATAAGCAGAATTAGAAAGATCAGACTTAAAACAATTAATCGAACATTTAAGTGCTTTTGGGAAAGCCATATCCTTCCTATACAGACTCAACTCCAATAGTGTTTTCCCCTCCCACTACTCCTCTGCTACCCACAAACATTCCAGATTTCTGATGAAAGCATTTTAAACAAAAGTAATTGTTCAGACAGCCCTCTTTGACACCTACTTTACAATCATGATTGAAGTTGCAGGATTATGTTGATCAAGAAGGTTAAAACTACAATGGGAAATTCCAGTCTTTAGCCAAAATAAAAATGAGATGAATCAGTTTGGAGCAACTCTCTGCTCAAAGAAATTAAAATAATTTTGGCTGTCACGAACCAATTAAACTAATCAAAAAGTACAGAATGAATAGAATAGACATGTCAGTTCTCTACTTCTGGCCACTTAGGAATCCTTCAGTGATCACAGTAAATCCAAACAGATCAAAGTGGAAATTAAAACAATTGATTGATTCCATTGGGAAATAAGTAGTTAGGATAGAAAAGGAACCTACAACATCAGAACCAACTCTCCAAAAGATGCTGAAACGGTGTGGAGCTTCCAAGGCAGGACAATCAAAGTGGCAACAAATGTAAAGGGGAAGAAAAGTACTTGGGATCATTCAAAGCCAAGGGGACAGAGGAAAGGGAAATACCGCAAGAATGAAAACTTAAGAAGGAGCCAGTGAAATGAAGCAATGTTAAGGAGGGCATCTGACAGCATTTGAACAGCAACACAATACTAAAATGCTTTAATTGGATTATTGCAGATGACAAAAAAAAACTGGTGGTGCTGTTGATGGCAAAGAGGATCATCTCAAATTACAATCTGATATTGATCAGCTGGCAAATTGGGTAGAGCAATGGCAGATGAAAATTAGCCCTAATAAGTGTGAGGTGATGCATTTTGGGAGGTCCAAATTGGGAAGAATTTACACAATGGATGACAGTTCCCTGGGGAGTACTGAGGAACAAAGGGACCTTGGTGTACAAGTCCATGGATCTCTGAAGGTGTCAGCACAGGTAGGCAGGTTGGTGAAGCATGTGGGATGCTTGCCTTCATTAGCTGGGGCTTAGAATAAAGGAGCAAGGAAGTCTTGTTGCAACTTTATAAAACATTGGTTAGACCACAGATGGAATACGGTGTGCAGTTCTAGTCACCACACTAGCATAAGGATGTGATTGCACTGGAAAAGGGTGCAGAAGAAATTCACCAGGTTGTTACCTGGGATGAAAAGTCTCAATTAGGAGGACAGACTGGATAGGCTGGGTTGGTTTTCCCTGGAGCGGAGGTGGTTTGAGTAGGGGCGGGAGGAAAAGAGAGGTGTGTGCACTGATTGAGGTATACAAAATGATGAGAGGCATAGACAGGGTAGATCATGTGAATCGTTTCTCCATGGCAGACATATCTAAAATCAGAGCGGACAAATTTAGGGTGAGAAGTTTAGGGTGAGAAATATGGAATATGCTGCCTGAGGGGGTGGTAGAAGCAGGTACTATTTCAGCAGTGAAGCAGTATCTGGAGGAGCACAAAATGCCAGGCATAGTAGGCTATGGATCAAGTGCAGGTAAATGGGATCAGTATGAGTTCGGTTTTTGTGGTCAGCGGAGACATTGTGGGCTGAAGGAAATGTTTCTCTGCTGTATGACTCTTGGGAAAAGGATGGTTAAACATGGGAGTTTAAGAAGGAAAAAAAGAAATAAAAGCTCTCATGAGGAATTAAAGTGAGGGCAGTGAAAGACAACTGGAAGGGAAAGTGGCTGAGTGAAGAGTAAATTAAATGGAAAATGAGGTCTGTTTGCTTGCAATGTTTACAAATGTGGGAACTAGGTTTAGGTCAAGGAAGTGGTTTACAGCCTCAGAAAAGGCAGGAACTTAAGCGCAGTCAGAAGTCAGAAGTCAGGAGATCAATGAGATTACAGCTACCATTAGAGACTGAAGGTATTGTCCTATGATACCATGCACTGGCTATAAAATGCAGACAAAAATAAGATCATAGGAAACAAATAAGGGCAGATTAGTCTGGACAAAGGAATAGGCTGAAGAGTAAGGGGAACTGTAGTTGTAATGGGGGGATAGTAGGAACTGCAGATGCTGGAGAATCTGAGACAACAAGGTGCAGAGCTGGATGAACACAGCAGGCCAAGCAGCATC
>NC_063333.1:144151628-144182635 GCF_021869965.1 Rhincodon typus | reverse complement strand
AGGAGCAGGAAGGCTGACGTTTCGGGCCTAGACCCTTCATCAGAAATGGGGGAGGGGAAGGGGGTTCTGAAATAAATAGGGAGAGAGGGGGAGGCGGATAGAAGATGGATAGAGGAGAAGATAGGTGGAGAGGAAACAGACAGGTCAAAGAGGCGGGGATGGAGCCAGTAAAGGTGAGTGTAGGTGGGGAGGTAGGGAGGAGATAGGTCAGTCCAGGGAGGACGGACAGGTCAAGGGGGTGGGATGAGGTTAGTAGGTAGGAGATGGGGGTGCAGCTTGAGGTGGGAGGAGGGGATAGGTGGGAGGAAGAACAGGTTAGGGAGGCGGGGACAAGCTGGGCTGGTTTTTGGATGCGGTAGGGGGAGGGGAGATTTTGAAGCTTGTGAAATCCACATTGATACCTGGATTGCTTTCTTAGGAAAATGGATAGCCATGTGTGCTGGAACATGATAAGCTTGTTGAAGTTACAACAGTATGTATTGAGGAAAGGCAATTGGATGCTATATTCAGTAAACTCAGGGATTAAGAAATACTTCCTGAACTTTGAATCTCCAGAAGTTGTTGGTTAGCATATGCATCGTTACTGGTTTGCTCCAGATAATGACCACTACGAGCCTCCTTGATTTCTTTTTAAGTGTCTATTTGCATTCTAATTGCTTCTTAAAAACTCACCAGAGAAAGTAAAGTTGGGATCCTGAGACACAGTGATAACATCCCTATCTCTACCTTGGATACATACACAAACCACAGACCAGGTCAAGGCAGACACTGGAGATGATCAAATGTTTATACTAGGGCATAAGCATCAGAAATAAAATACTGCATTTGAAGGTGGCTATCACAGCAGAAAATTACAATAGAACATCAAAAAGAACTAATGCCAGAAAATGGGGACAAACAGAATTCAGGCGTACAGAGTTTTCACAAACAATGGAATATCTTACCCTAGTTCCACAAATGAAGCCTTCAGACTATCAAGAGGTGCATGAGATAACGAAAGTGTGGTCATTACATCTTCCAAAAATCCCACGAGGAGTTTCCGGTCTTCTTCCTGCAGGACAGTTACGTTTATTCAGCATTTTAGTAAATTCATTAACTAAATCAAGAGGAAGTTGTTAAGTCTAAAATTACAAATGTCAATTTCCTTTACCTGATTGTAACAAGTGAGTACCCCTGTTGCATATATGGGAACTGTTGCCTTTGTTAGCACCCCATTGCCGGCTGTGGCCGATACGTCTTTTTGCAAAGCAAGAAACAAATGTCAATACATGTTATCCTATATCTGTTACAATTAATTCCCTTTTCAAAGGCCATTTGTTTAACTGTATCATAATTTTTGCACATTAAGAGGCCATAGCATTATATTTTGATACCTAAAATAGTTATCTTTAGAATAATTCAACTGAAGTTTTAATAAATCCAGCAGAACTTACAATAATTTCTGACACATAACCACCTTCTTTACAATCACATGAATAGCACAAACCTCTAGACTTTTTGCAACCTTATAGACAGAACAACTACGTTAAATTTTGTGCCATTCATTCATTGAATACAATTAATTTATTTTCCAATCCCAGGTGGTCACAGTCACCTCTCAAAAGGGCTGACGAGCACAAATTTTAAAACTATTTTATCAACAATGTGGAAACGTATATAATAACACAACAGGTTTCTGAAATTTTACAGTAATGCTTGTTAAAATTTTCAGAAGGCCAACTACTATTAGTGATTTTTAAAAAAAAAATTGAATTCTCAGATGTGCAGACTCAGAACATTTCAAAACAGAGCTGACATGAATTACAGAAAACCCTAACTCATATTTCTTCTATACTCTCTTCTCACCCAGAACTGTAAAATTAGGCTTTCAATAAAAAACCAGCACTGGATAGTTTAACAGAGTGGGCCGTGTGTGAGCGCGCTTACCAACAGCTTCTTCTGAAAGCCTTAGTATTTCTTGGAACTGTGGTTTTACCTAAGGTGTATAATACATCACATTAGATTAAAACAAAGGCAAAACTATTTAAAGTCAAAACAGAACTACATACCCACTATGTCAGTTGCATTTAAAACATAGGAATGGTAAATTAGATAATTAAGAAAAGCCTTCTCAGCAAGCTGAACAAAGATTGGACTTAAGCTTTTTCTTTAAGAAAAGAAAACTAAAAGTCGTCTGAGAAGAAATACACTTTTACTAGTTTTGATATTTTCGAATAGAAGAGAGGTATTATGAACAAAATGAGTAATTGTCAAAATCTAGGTTTGGACATCCAGCAGTGTTACTGGTTAAATTATCATTTCGACAGGAGCAGCTAGTGCATGTTCTGTCCTTTTGAAATTCAAGCATCTGATTATGATTTTAGATCAGACGCAATTGAAATTCAGTACAAGCCTCAAAGCCAGACACCCAGAGCTGCACTTTGACTCTACAAAAGAATGGGCATGGAGGAACAAGGTAATTTGATACTTTGCCATTCTACAGACAAATATAAACGGAAGTTTAATTAGACTTAGACAATAACTGCAACCCTAAAGAAAAAGATTTTAAAATGAATAAGCCTCAAAATAATATGCCCAGTTGCCAATGTGTTCTGACAATATAGGGCTAAAATGATCAACTATTTCATAAGATACAGATAACTCTTGCTATACTGGAACACATCTCAAAGACTATCTGGGTTTATTCTGTTAGTTTCTGGAGATCAAGGAGCATTAACGCGGAGACAGTGCAGAAAAATGGTGTTGAGGTGGAAGATCAGTCACGATCTAGTTGAATGGTACAGCAAGCTCTAAAAGGGGCAAAATGGGCCTATTTTCTAAGCTCCGAATGCAGAACTCACTCTCGAGATTAAATAGGAATTTCTTTAAGAGAGACATTGTAAACTGAACTATCACACGTAATTGTTAAAGTTACTCAATCATTTGCATTGTTCTGACACATATTTAAAAGAATAATTGGGTAAGCTGTGTAACTACTGACAAGGAGTTTAAATTAACACACCTTCGTATTTGTGAAAATTTTACCAAACGTCCGACACAGCCTCCAGAAATACCGGGAGAAATCATGGACACAGGATGTGGAGGTAACATTAATTTTACCAACAGTTTCTATCAAGTGTGGTAATCTGGAACAAAATAACGAGAGTCACTTAGAACATTTGCTCCATTTTGCGGCCGAAGCCTCAGTTATCTTCAGATGAGCAATAAAATTACCAAGGGCCAAGTAGTTCCGAGTGCTCCAACAAAATTTTTACAGTTTAAAATGTTGAGTTACTGTTAAGTTCAGTCTGCAAGATTTTACGTCATTGCACAAGAGTTAAAAAAAATTGTATTGAAATTAAAAGCCTCTTTTAAAGACATGAAGTTTAAAAACAAACTATTTTTCATATTTGAGATTACTTTCATCACTGTCATAGATAAATACGCATCCATGTCAAATGGCTCCTAAACTGACATCAATAAAAAAAACATAGCCAGTGACTTTGAAGGGACATTGGTAAAAAGGGGATGAGAGTGACCAACTCACAGCTGGTTAACGACCCACAGAAGGTTCTCCCAGCCAGTTGTGCCCTCATGTTCTAGTTGATTATCATAGAGTTGCAATAGCACTGATAACTGTTCTCGGCTTCCAATGATTGTCGCCACATCTTGAAGAGGGGAGGCCGGTCGCGGGAATCTTGTCACTAAAAGAATATAAAATTGATTCATGATTGAGACATATATATATGGCTGGTCATGTTCTCAAGAGAAGCATTTGCCAATGCTCCTCAAATTTTGTGGATGCATTAAAATTCATTAACTTTTGGCATGCTTGCTGAATTTAATCCTATAAGAGTAGAACATTCCCAATTTGGTCCCATTGCTGATCTCAGGTGGGTGCACAGCAGTCTCAAAAGGGCTTGTTCCTTGTCACATGCTTGGGTGCAGTGGCACTGGGAGCATGGTTTGCATTAGCTTCCCACTGATACAAAGTCCTGACCATTCTCAAATTCAGAAGTCACATGTCACCAGGTTATAGTCCAACAGGTTTATTCAAAACCACAAGCTTTTGGAGTGCTGCTCCTTCATTAGCTGCAGTGGGAGGGAAACACACAGGCACAGAATATATAGACAAAGAGATAAAGGTAATTAAGAGTGTGAGTGGCGCATTGACAGGTTGAATAACAAGTCTTTGCAGGTGATCAAGAGTGTCAAACAGTGCGAGTTAAGTGTCAATGGCTGAGTAACAAGTGAAGGGATGACCTATGAACCGATTAATTAAGGCAGAGGGACAATTAAAATATTCAAAAATAAGATGGTGCAGGAGACAAAGCAAATGGTTGGAATAACATGATAGGAATCAGAGTCGCATGAGAAAAGTCTAACCAAAGTAACAAGTAATCTAAAATTGTACAAACTAATTGATTTAGAGAGATAGTAACAAGTTATTAAGATAACACTTAACATTTGACACGATCACCTTGACACACTTAATTACCTGGAATTACCTTTATCTCGTCTATTTACTCTGTGCCTGTGCGCTCCCCTCCCACTTCAGCTGACCAAGTCGCAGCACTCCAAAAGCTTGTGATTTTGAATAAACTTTTGGACTATAACCTGGTATTGTGTGAATTTTGCTTTTGTCCACACCAGCAACTCCACATCATGCATAACATTCACAGAACACAATCAACTCTACCTTATCTTCCATAGAAAATGCTCTGCACAAATACATTTCAATTCCGTAATCTCCGATAATTAAGCAAATTTCCAAAACATTTTGTATTACTTAGAACTCAACCATTCAACCCTTATTGCTGGTTAGCTATCTTCCATGTGTGACATACCACCAAAAAACCATCCACCCTGTAACCATCTGGCTCACCTTGTTCATTGTGGCCCTCTGCATGAGCAATTCATTGAGCACCACTCCACATCTCTACCTGTAGCCCTTTACGGAAACTGATCCCATTCCCTTTTGAATGCCTTGATCGAACCTGTTTCCAACCTCACTTAGGCAGTGCATTCCAGATCCTAGTCACCTATGCATAAAAAAAGTTTTACCTCTTATCACTATTGCTTCTTTCAGCAATCAACTCCCATTTGGTTCTTAATCCTCTGGAACAGCTTTTCCCTATCTATTCATCCAGGTTCCTCATGATTTTGAATGCCACTATCAAATTTCCTTTCAATCTTCTCTTCTCCAAGGAAAACTGCTCCAACCTACCCACATAACTGAAATATTTCATCCTGGGACCACTCGCATGAATCTTTTCTACATCTGCTCTAACACATTCGCATCCTTCCTTGAACGTGGTGCCCAAAACCGGGCACGATACTGCAGCTGAGGGTCAACTAGTTTTATACAAGTTCAACATAACCTCCTTATTCTTGTATTCCATTTCTCCATTGATGAAACCAGGATGCCATGTGCTTTACTGACTGCTCCCTTAACCCCATCTTGCCATCTTGAACAATTTGTGCACGTACATACCAAGAGGCCTCAACTCCAGAGCTCCCTTTAGAATTGTACCCTTTATTATACTTTATCCCTTTGTATCTTTCCTACCAAATTTAAACATTTCACACCTCTCAGCATTAAATCTCGTTTGATCTCTCAGCATTATAGTTGGTTTGTCTAAGAACAGGAATCATTACCTTCTAAAGTACCCAGTATTAACATTTAACGAGATATTTTAAGGCAGATCGTGATGCATAAAGATAGCTTGGTAAATACGTTTGAAGACTAAAAAAGAAAACTACAATGGCGTATCAACAGGTTAAGTGAGCGGGTAAAGTTCTGACAAATGGAGAACAATGTGGGGAGATGTGAAATTGTCCAATTTGGTAGAAAGGATATAAAAGAAGCATATTACCTAAACAATGAGAGTTTGTAGAGTTCCTAGAGATGCAGAAGGATCTGGGTGTTCTCATACATGAAACATGACAGACTAGTATGCAGGTACACCAAATAATTAGGAAATAGAATGTTATTTATTAGGAGGGGAATGGAATATAAATGTAGAGGGGTTATGGTTCAGTTTACAGGGACACTGGTGAGACAGCATTGGAGAACTGTGTGCAGTATTGGTTACCTTATTTAAGGAAAGATGTAAATATTTTGGAAGTAGTTTACAGGTGGTTTACCAGAATAATACCTAGAATGTGCAGGGTGTCTTATGAGGAAAGATTGGACAGGCTTGCATTTGCTGGAGTTTAGAAGAGCTGACTTGAGTGAAACATGCAAAGTCCTGAGGGTCCTTGACAGAGTAGATGTGGAGAGAATGTCTCCTCTTATGCAGGAGACTAAGCCTAGAGGTCAGTGCTTAAAGATCAGGAGTCACCCTGATTCAAAGTCCCTAGACTCTATTTCCACTGCTTTTACAAGAAGAGAACTTTGAATAGTTTTAAGGTGGAAGTGGATAGGTTATTGACTAGCAAGGGAGCGGAAGGTTTAATCAGGGGTAGGTGGGGATGTGTTTTGAGGTTAGAGTCAGATCAACTATGGTCTTATTGAATTGAGGAGCCACCTTGAGGGGCCAAACGTCCCACTCCTGCTGTTAATTGGCAATGTAGTAGGATTAATGAGGCATAAATTTGGTCTACTTAATTTTATTATTTGGAAGCAAAAAACTTGAATGACCAAAATGTAGCACAAATCAAATAACGATGATAAATACCAATAGTTTGAAGGAAAAGTTTTAAGAGGATGGTTACACTGGGAGAGGAGAGGGCTAAGGTTGAAGGGAATTCTCTTGCTGGTCTTTCACAACTTGAAGACCCTGGAATCAGAGGAAATGTTATTCCCAACAATTCTTTTCTTGTATTTTCCATGGACTATCTGCTAGCTTATAGCAAATGAACAAGAAAATCTTGCGGTTATTCACCTAAAACTAATTATGAGTGTCATTAGAATGCTTGCTATACCCAACAAAACATCACATTGTCATTCAGCTCAAAGATAATTCTTATACCATGTACCAATCCTTAATTACTACTTCTCTCTAAATTCTAGGAGTGCATGTCATGAAGTAATAAGGTTCTCAATGTAGATGTGAACATGGGAAACTCAAAATAGTTACAATTATCAAGTGTGGCCTCACCAAATCTGCACTTGGACCATTATTATAAACACTGTTCAAGCAAATCACTGTACAATACAATACCCTCTATCTGTGGCACTTCTCCTTGAAGCTTTGCTTTACTTGCAAAAGGAGCATTTTTCAGAACCAGTGCAAAAAGTGGCGGAATTAGTGATTGCATGGCTGAAAGATGTAGGTGGAGTTTATGCTCGTCGAGTCCATGCTCTCCATCCTATATACAAAAAAAAAGTCGACAGAATAGGGTTTAGAAACAAATTAGGCCTCAGATTTGCATCAGTAATACACATCTTAAAAAGCAAATTTAGTATATGAACTACACAAAGTCAAATATCAACACAAAACATTTTAAACGTTCTACAGTGTTCATCATCACTTTGAAGATTGTCTTGCAGATCAAGTTAAATTTGTTTAATGAAAGCAAAGCAAATATTAACATATTTAGTTTTGAAAATTTCGAATTTCCGCATACAATCTGAATTATTTTACAAGGTTATATCCAATAAGAATATTCTGATATCGGTCTGTGAAAAGTGCTTACAAGTCAAAAAGTGAGAGATTTTACATACTTTATGTAAAAATGCTATGGTTTTTAGGATAGTTTCTTACAACACCATGTTCTACAGCTGCCCAGAGAGCTGGCCATACTAAATCTGGTACAGTGCAATGAGATACGATTAAATGAACGATCTCATAACAAAGACAGCCCCAGGCAGTAAAAGTGACATTTCATATTCAGTTTGAGGGAGAGAAAGTAAAGGACAAATAAAGACAAGTGAGGGCATAAAAGTAGAGCTGGCTTAGAGAATTGGTAAATTAGATTAAAGGATTGGTCAACAGAGATGTCATAAAAGACATTTAAAGGGATATTCAAGAATACATAGACTAGATACATTGAAATAGTAAGCAAAACTCCAAGGGTAGACGCAACATTTAGGGTTAACTAGAAAATGTCAAAGATAGCATCAAACTTAAAGAAAAAAAAACACTTGAACAAATGGTCAAAAGATTAATGAGAATAAAAATAGAGTCACAAAGAAAGCTAGACAAAAACATAAAAACAATAAGAATTTCTACAGATATTTAAAAAGGAAAAAGAATAACAATGTGCATTTACATACTGCCTAAACTGTCTCCAGGTCATTGTCAAATGAGATTTGAAATCAAGCAGCACCTGAAAAGCATTCTGGAGAGACAGCTAAAATTTGTTCAAATAAGCAAGTTTTAGACAAAGTCTTAAAGAAGCAGACAGGGGTAGGGAGACAAGAATGTTTTGAGGGGAATTCCAGACCTCGGGGCCCAAGAAGCTAGAGACATGGTCGCCAACTGTGGGGCCATTAGATTTGGGAATGGTCATGGGGCCCAAATTGAATGAGTGCTGAGTTCTCATGCAGATATAGGGCTGGGTAGATTGGGAGTGGGAAGGACAGGAGGGATTTGAAGGGAAAGGTGAGAATTTTAAAATTGAAGTAGCAGTGGACTGGAATCATAAACAAGTAACTACAGTAATGATTAATTAACTGGACTTGCATCAAGATTTAAAATATGATGTATCTTTTACACCTACCCTGAGTATTTTTTCAATGTTGCTTAGCAGAGTCGGAATGAGATGGGACTGAAGTTTACCCAGCTCTGTGGTCCATGCTGCAAAAGCTGGCAGGAAAACTTGATGCGTAGCATTAATTACCCTTTCTGAGGGGTCATTTAAGGCAGACATCTGCAATTCAAAACCCTGTGGTTGGGGAAGAGAAAGCCAATTTATATAGAGGAACAACAAAATGTGGGAATTTCCATGAAGATATTTGATCTGAATAGAAAGAAAATCCAAAAACTGTAGTTACTTGCAACAGTACTATACCTGCAAATATTTGTCAGGATCATCAATGTAAGCCATAATAATACCAAGGCTTTTAATGACTGCTTCTCGCACAAGATCTGCCTTATCCTCTGTCAACATCTGCTGCAGCATTGAGAGCACCAATGAACTGCGAATCTCTTTCTGGAAGTGGGAATCATCAATTTAGCGCAGTAATCGCTATGTTTATTCAGTCATTTTAAAACAGAAAAAGAGAGTTAAATGCTTCTTACAGGCAAGTAGGGTGCAAGGGCTCCACAGGCTTCAGCCACCAGCAATCTTCGCTCTGGATATTTGTGATTGATCTGGAGGAGGGGGGAAGATAACGCCAAGACATGAACAAAACGCTTGTTAATTTCCTTGTCTCTATGGTGACAAATACACCAGATTAAATCAACAATAGATAGAAAGATAGATAACAGGAAAATGAAGGCAGTTCAATTCACAAGCATTTTCACTGATGCTGTAAGATTGTGTTACAAGTGGTACCCAAGTGGAGAAAGTAGGAGTAACCAAATAAAGCATTTATCTTTGTATCAGAGATAGTAGGAACTGCAGGTGCTGGAAAATCTGAGATAACAAGGTGTAGAGCTGGATGAACACAGCAGGCCAAGCAGCATCATAGGAGCAGGAAGGCTGACGTTTTGGGCCTAGACCCTTCATCAGATTCATTTCTGATCCTGACCCCAGCCTTGGTTCAAACATGGAGTCCAAGTATCATTGACTGCATCTATACCTCCTGCTGCCTCGGGAAAACAACCAACATAATCAAAGACCACTCCCACCCTGGTTATACTCTCTTCCACTTTCTTCCGTTAGGCAGAAGTTACAAAAGTTTGAATACACGTACGAATAGATTCAAGATCAGCTTCTTCCCTGCTGTATCAGACTTTTGAATAGGCCTCCCAAATGTTAGTTCTGATATCTCTCTCTGCCCCTTCTCCTCAGCTCTAACACTGTATTCTGCATTCTGTTCTACTACCCTGACGCACTTTCTGTGGTACGATCTGCCTGTACAGCACACAAAATAACGCTTTTCACTGTATCGCACTACATGTGACAATAATAAATCAAACAAACATGGACAAAAGAACTGAATGCCAGAGGTGAGCTGAGAGCGACAGCCCTTGACGTCAAGGCTGTGTTCGACCGAGTGTGGAATCAAGGAGCCCTAGCAAAATTGGAATCAATAGGTACAAGGGGGCAAATTCTCTGCTGATTGTAGTCATACCTGAAACATAGGAAGATAGTTGTGGTTGTGGGAGGTCAGTCATCTCAGGAGTTCCTCAGGATAATGTCCTAGGCCCAACCACCTTCAATTGCTTCATCAATGACCCTCTCTTGATCGTAAGGTCAAAAGTGGGGATGTCACTGATGATAGCACAATGTTTAACATCGTTCATGACTCCTCAGTCCATGCTCAAATGCAACAAGATCCAACAATATCCAGGCTTGGGCTGACAAGTAACATGTGGGCCCTACAAATGCCAGGCTATGGCCATCACTGATAAGTGGTGATATAACCACTGCCTCTTGATATTCAATAGTGATACCATCACTGAAACTCCCACTAACATCCTTGGGGTTACCATTAACCAGAAAATTGGACTCACCACATAAACAGCGGTTACAAGAACAGGTCAGAGGCTAGGAATCCTGCCATGAATAACTCAAATCCTGAATCCCCAAAGCCTGTCCACCATCGACAAGGCACAAATCAGGAATGTGATGGAGTACTCTCCAGTCGTCTGGATGGGTGCAGCTCCAACACCACTCACGATGCTTGACACCATCCAGGACAAAGCAAGGGGTTGATTGGCACCACATCCACAAGCATCCACTCCCTCCACCACTGACACTCAGGTCCAAATCCATGGGCACTTCCATCTAGAAGGATAAGGGCAGCAGATACTTGGGAACACCACCACCTTCAAGTTCCCCTCCAAGCCACTTACCATCCTGACTTGAAAATAGTTCCTTCATTGTTGCTGGGTCAAAATCTTGGAATTCCCTCTCTAACAGCATTGTGGGTCAACCCACAGCATATGGACTGCAGCGATTCAAATGGTCAGCTCACCACCACATTCTCAAGGGCAACTAGGGATGGGCAATAAATGCTGACCCAGCCAGTGACACCCATGTCCCACAAATGAATAATAAAGTTTCAGGCACCTTATTTAAGGAAGAATGTTAAAGTCCTGGACAGAATTCTACAGAGATTTACTAGAATGATACCAGGAATGAGAGATTTTAGATAGAAGGAAAAATTAGAGAAATTTGGCTTATTATCCTTGGAGCAGAGAAGATTAAGTGGTGACCTTACTGAGGTGTTAAAAATTGTGAACAATTGTGACAGGGTAAAGAATGATATTCTGCTTCGATTTGTTGTTAGGTCAGTAAGTAGTAGTCACAATTTCAACACTGTCAGCAAAACAGCTAGGAGTGAGATGGAAATACTTTATTCAGACAGTGGTTAGGATTTGGAATGCACAACTTCGGACAGAGGTGGAGGCAGATGCTATAGGAGGTTTCGAAAGAGAGCCGAATTTTGAAAGTGATGAAGTTAGGAGGGCTATAGAGATAGGACTGGAGAATGAGACTAGCTTGGTATGGACATGATTGGCCTCCTTCTATACTGTAAAATTCAGTGTTCTATAAAGGCAAGGCAATGCAAAAAAGGAACCTCCAGGAATGTTCAGAGTGAGAGTGTGCTATGACACTCAGCATTTTGGGGATGCAGCCTGGTCCAATCATGAACTAGGTTCGTGTTGTCCCAGAGCACAGTTTCCTTGCTGAAGCATGACAATGATAGTAGCCAATGCAGCTTGAGGTGCAGCATTAAAATGCAGAACCGTCCTGTAAGCGAACAGCAAATGTGCCATGTGGGTTCTCAGAGGCTGGAACATATTGGATATCAATGTCTACCGACACGGAGAGTTGGTGGCCAATGGCCAGGAAGTACTGAAATGTTGGTACCTATTATACAGTCAGAGTAATACAGCATGGAAACAGAACCTTTGGTCCAACCAGTCCATGCTGGCCATAATCCCAAACTAAACTAGTCCCATCTACCTGCGCCTGGCCCATATCCCTCCATGTCCTATTCATTTACTTATCTAAATGCCTTTTAGATGTTGTAACTGTATCTGCATCCACCACTTCCTCTCAAAGTTCATTCCACATGCGAAGCACTGTGAAAAAACATTGCCTCTCGTCTTTTTTAAAATACTTCTCCTCTCACCTTAAAATATGCCCCGGGTCTTGAAATCCCCCACCCTAGAAAAAAAGATACCTGTCATTCACCTTATCTGTACCCCTCATTATTTTAGTAAACCTCCTACACTCCAGTGAAAAAATTTCCAGCCTCTCCTTAGAACTCAAACCCTCCATTCCTGACAATACTCTGGCAAATCTCTTCTGAACCCTCTCCAGCTTATGAATATCCTTTCTAAAACAGGGTGACCTGAACTGGACGCTGTACTCCCGAAGAGGCCTCACCAACATTCTGTACAACCTCAGCGTAACACCCCAACTCCTGTATTCAAAAGTCTGAGCAATGAAGGCACGCATGCTAAATGCCTAACCACCTTATCTATAGAGGATGCAAACTTCAAAGAACTGTGTACCTGAACCCATGGGTCTCTCTGTTCAACAACACTGCCCAAGGCCCTACTTTTAATGGTATGTCTCGTCTTTGTTTGTTTTACCAAAATGGAATAGCTCGCATTTATCCAAATTAAACTCCATCTGCCAATCCTCAGCCCATTGAATCACTTGATCAAGATCTCTTTGTAATCTTAGATAACCTTCTTCACTGTCCACTATACCACCAATCTTGGTGTCAACCGCAAAATGTATTAACCATGCCTTCCAAAACATTTATATAAATGAAAAACAAAGTGGAACCAGCATCAATCCCTGTGGAAAATTGCTGGTCACAGGTCTCCAGTCTGAAAAACAACCCTGTTGTCCAACATGGGGTTGCTTGAATAAGTGGTAGCTGAATTCGGCAAGTGTTTCATAGAATCATAGAATCCCTACAGTGTGGAAACAGGCCCTTCGGCCCAACAAGTCCACACTGACTCTTGGAGGATCCCACCCAGACCCATCCCCCACAACCCACCTAAGCTACAGATCCCTGAACACTACGGGCAATTTAGCATGGCCAATCCACCTAACCTGTTTGTGTGTCAAGTTTCTTGATGACAATCTTGCTTGGAAAGTTTGGTAAAACAGAGCCAGAGTATTAATGAGGCATTAACAAAGCATTTAAACAATAATCACCATCAACTGGCAGCTCACTAGTGCCTTGTGAGAATTTCACCCTGTCACTTGTGAAAAGTGCTAAAGGTAGCGAGAGTTGCTCCTGGTGTCAAGATTGGTCTTGTCACCTGATTCTGCCAGATATCTCGCCACAGCCCTGTAAATATTTCATTCTTTTGAAAGTGCCAGGGTACAGCTGGTCAAATATTCTTCAGCTGTGACTCCAAAAGCAGCCTCCGAAAAGCATCAACCCAATGGGTGGATCTGCTGTGGCTGAGAAACACCTCTGTGGTCTCAGAAACTGTAAAACATTTATATTACTGAGGTAACCATGGTAATATACATTCCACTCTGCTGGCCTATGTAGGTGTCACTTCATCATTAGGCTTTCTAATGAGGTTTTGTAACTAGTTCATTGATGCTTCACTCGGGGGAAATCCAACTTCCCCATTGTTATCAATAAAATAACTTCACGATGAATAAAGGAAGTCCTGAGGAAGTACTGTGCTAAATCTACATTAGGCTTCACCCTTCAGGAGGTTTTTCATAAATGAAGGAAAAGTATCTTGAGCACTGGTGATAGAATAATCAATTACATTTGTAACAAATTTGGAAAATGAATGCAAGGAGTAAGATGGAGTTCATCAAACTGAACCGACACGCCTATGGTAACCCAAGGCATTGTTGTCAATTGCACAGGACACAAACTTCAGGAGTATTTTTTAAGAAAAGCAAAATAAATAAACTGAAATTCTCAATAGTGGTATATGAAAGTTAGGGATTTCACAAGAGAACCTAATATATCTAAAACTCTAATGCAGGAGAGACAAACAAAATGAGATAGTTACAATGGCAGAAAGGGAGCCAAAGATGCAAATGTCTTCAGATGGCAGAGTTGATGGGGTGATTTTCCACAATAGTGTCAAAATCCATAGATGTGTCAAAACGGGTTTTATAAAAAAAATCTGGCTCCCCGAGTTCCCCAAATATTTGAGGGCTATGTTCCATAAATTCCTTTTGCAACATTAACCACAACATCTCTATTTTCCCCTGGCATTCACATGGCCAAGATTCAAATGCTTGATTCAGTTGGATTGGCTCAGATTGTTCTGCAATGACAACCTGCCGAGCAGCAATTATCAAACATCTTAAAGCTCCAGATTTTATATTCGCATGGGTACCAAATCATTTCTGCAATTAGATTCTTTAAATCAAATACAGTCTTCACCAAGTCACTTCTATTACTTTAAAGCTCAAGTTGTAAAAAATTAATCAGCAAATGAGAAGGTAATTACTGAATCTGGTGGCTACGTTTTTTTTTTAAAAAAAAAGTTAGATGTTGCACTTACCTGCTCCCAGCACTGTGGTAAAAGTTCAGCCTCAACACGGGTAGGTCCAACATGCCGAGCAAATGCTACACAGCCTGTTAAAATCATCTGTCTGGATCGAACCGGAAGAAAAATTCTAGATTATTGACAGAGAGACTATGCATCCTAAAAAAAAAACACTCAGCACATTTGATGAAACCAGTTCAGATCCCTTTCCATTTTGTTAGCCAGTCCACTATCTCACAAATAAGGGTTCCCCAAAACGTCGAGTCGAATGCAAAATGTTTTCTTAAGAGTTGAGAAATGGTTTATCCAATGAACAAAAGGGAGACACATCAAAAACTGTGGTTTACCATTGGCTTTAGTTTCCACGTAAGCATTATTATAGATGGAATATTTTCTTCAAAGTGTTTCCACCAAAACTACTCTTCATTCTTGATGACTATAATTGATTAAACTCAATGCGAATTATTTATCTGGTTTAGGATATTGATTTAGCTGGTACCCTACTGTGGGATCATAACTGAAAGGAGTAAACCAACAGGTAAGAAAGGCTGAACTTTTTTGAGGATGAAGAAGTCTGAAGATTTATATTTTACAAGAAAAGGTGGGCAAGCGCGGGGAATAATTGCTGTAAATGGGTTAGAGAACGAGCGGTGGAAGAGTGTTCGAGGGTGTGCTGTGAGGAGAATGCAGAGATGTTGCAGTGTTATTTGGACAGGCTGAGCAAGGAGCCAAATGCCTGATAGATACAGTACAAGGTAGATAAATGTCAGGTTATCTACTTTAGCAGCAAAAATAGGAAGGCAGATTATTATTTGAATGGTTGTAAATTGAGAAAGGGGAATGTTCAATGGGAGTTGGGTGTCCTTGCGCACGATTCACTGAAAGCAAACTTGCAGGAGCAGCAGGCAGTAAAAAGGCAAACAGTATGTTGGCCTTCATAGTAAGAGGATTTGAGTACAGGAACAAAGATGCCTTGCTGCAATTAAACAGGGCATTGGTGAGGCTGCACCAGGAATGGCATATATAGTCTTGGTCTCCTTATCTGAGGAAGGATGTTCTTGCAAACGAGAGAGTGCAGCAAAGGTTTACCAAATTTAATTCTTGGATGGCAGGATGGACGTATTAGGGGAGATGGAATCAGTTAGGATTGTTATTCACTGGAGTTTAGGAGAATGAGGGGGAATCTCAGAAGGGTATAACATTCAAACAGAACTAGACAGGTTAGATGCAGGAAGGATATCCTCAATGTTGGGGACAGTCCAGAACCAGGGGCCGTAGTTAGAAATTTCTTCACCCAGAGTGGTGACCCTGTGGAATTCACTATCACAGAAAGTGGTAGAGGCCAAAATATTGTGTTTTTGAGGAGGTAGGTAGGTACAGCTCTTGTGGCTAAAGGGATCAAGGGATATGGGAGGAAGGCTGGATTAGAGTATTGTGCTCCAGGATCAGTCTTGACCATATTCAATGGCGAAGCAGGCTTGAGGGGTCAGATGGCCTATTCCTGCTCTTATCTTCTATATTTCTATTTAAACATTTAATAAAAATAGTGCACTTTTCAATTAAAGCAGTGCCTAAAGGACCTCCTAAAAAAGGTTGTTCTGTTGGTCCAGTCAACAACAGCTATGCATTGAGACAAGAGCATATGCATGCCAAGGAAATGTGGTGACTGTTGTTCAGGAGTGAGTTTATTAGATACACAGCAACTGCTCTTACCTTTGTTCATCATCTGGACGTTTAATTAGGTTGAACAGAATGTGTAGAAGCTGATCCCTCTCCTTGGGTTCAGGGTGGAGGCAAGCTGTACACAGGATTAGAGGAATTAGCTCCTAAGTCAGGGAGGGAAAAGAAACAGATAAATAACATGCAATATAGTATTTGCATACAGCTGGTTTATTTTTATCTACAAAAAAAAAAAATCTTTGACATTGTCATTCAACAGGTTGTCCGCGTCCATTGTTGTGAGTTTCATAATCAGCAGCAAAACACTAGTCCTCATCCTGAAGCATGACTTGGTGACTTTTTCCCCCCTCCAGTCCTACTGCTGATTTCACTCTCCTGATCTTTTTAATGGTGCCAATGAAGCAGTGATCATCACTGAGTTACTGGGTGACTAATCTTTTTGCTTGCTGAATTTTCCGTAAATCCTCTGATGCTGAACTTGCTAGCTTCTCTTTGCAGTGCACTCTTTCTTACATTATAACTGTGACCAGCTTCAAAACTACTTAGATAACAAGGTGTAGAGCTGGATGAACACAGCAGGCCAAGCAGCATCAAAGGAGTAGGAAGGCTGACGCTTTGGGCGAGACCCTTCTTCAGAAATGGTTGATGATTGACTGTTCTCCGCTTCCTCACGTTGTTGCCAGTTTTTTATGTCTGTCACTGAAAATCCTCATCCTGATGATCAAAATCCTCCTTATTCCCTCAGTCTCTTCCATATCTCTACAAATTCATTCATCCCTACAGCTCCCCAAGATCCCTGCCCTCTTCCAATTCTGGCTCCTCGCGCATCCTGAGCTTTTCCTAGGCCCACCATTAATGGTGATAGTGCCTTCAGTAGCTCAGACCCTTGGCGAGGAATTCCACCAATCCCTCTCTTACGTTCATCACCTCTCTGTCCACCTTTAACACATTTCTTAAAATCTACCTCTTTAATTCATGCCTTATGCGATCTGATGTTAAACATTGTCTAACGATGCTCCTGTGCCTTGAGATGGTTTACACTACATAAATGCAATTATTGTTGTGGACTTGGCTTTACAGGTATTTTGTTTCAATAGACTCCAATATCTTTAGATCTTAATTTTGGCTCTAGTTTACATGATTTCCATATTGTGATAGATTACCTTTTTTTCCTTTTGTCTCAACTCCCTGCAGTTTAAGAATATGGGTTTGTGTCGTTAAACTCATGGCTTTTATTCTGTTGTTTGATGCTCACTTTGGTTTGCCAAATATTTGTCAGCTTAACACTACTTCCTTCTTAAAGATCAGCATTTTCTTCCATGCATTACAAAGTGAGTTAACACTTTAAGGGAACAGTCAGACACCTGGCATTGTACTAACTACAGCCAAGGTAATCCCTGGGATTTCCACAGTTAAAACTCTACAGTACCTGTGGCCTCACCTCCAGCCTTGTCTTGAATTGTATTAGTTTTATCTGTGATGTGTGCAATGCTGTCTAGGTTCACACAGAACTTTCCTGTAATCTGGAGAGTTCTTTTGGAGAGATTGTTGTGGTGCCAAGGTAGATGTTCTACTCTCACACTTGGAAGCAACAGTACCAGCAACTCCTTTACAGCCTGCTTGTAACTTAATAACGTGAACATGAATGGCTACTATTTGCAAAATGGTTTCTTTGTTGTTTAATTAATTGTTCTACATCTTAAGACCTTGAAGAACACCGTAAGCTATTCTGCACTCTATAACTGCAAAATGACTGGTTTCCTAGCTGGGAGGATGGGTCAGCATCATTGAAATATACATTCTGCATCATTCTCTACCCCATAATCACAATAAGATTGTGGCTGTTTTGAACCTGGCCTCATCTCCACTTTCTTGGCTGCTCCCTCTCCCTCCCCACCTTACACTTCACCTGACGAAGGAGCAGTGCTCCAAAAGCTTGTGATTTCAAATAAACCTGTTGGACTATAACCTGGTGTCTACCCCTGTCCAACACCGGCACCTCCATATCATGATTGTATACTTTATACTCTTATCAATCAAAAATCTGACAAAACTCAATGACCTAATCTCCCGAGATCTCTGGGGTAGCGAATTCCAAATACTGATGACCGTCTCAAAGAGGACATTTCTCCTTGCCTCTGCCCAAATGGAAGATTCTATACTTTCAAACTGTGTCCTCTAGTTTCAGATTCCTCCAGGAGGGAAAACATTCTCTCAGCATCCAGTGTGTCAGAACCCTTTGGCAACTTGCGTGTTTCAATAAGATCAGCTCTCATTTTTCTAAATTGCAAGGAGTATCAGCCCAGTCTGCTCAACCTTTCTGTGTAAGACAACTCCTTCATCCCCAAGAATCCGTCAAATGACCCTTTCCTAAACTGCCTTAGATACAACTATATCCCTCCTTAAATAAGGAGACTAAAGCTGTACTCTGGGTGCAGTCCCACCATGTTCAGGTGTCAATACATACACATACATAGGAATTAGGAGCAGGCCATTCAGCCCTTTGAACCTGACCTGTACTTCAATAAGATTACAGCTGATCTGAAAACTTTAGCAAGAATTTTGCACAACAGTCAGCTGTAATTACCATACTCGTGCCCCTCAGTTTTGGACATCACCTCTCGTCCATAAATCCGTTACTTTGTAAAACTGTTATCTAGCTCCCTCATGAATTTGTTGATGTTTTCCACCTCCCTGGCAATCTTCCCCGTCTTTTTCCAGTCACCCATTCTCTTTATGAAGTAGTTAAATGCAAGAAAGAAGGCTGGTATTGCTAGAGCATTTCACAACGTCAAGATGTCCCAAAGTGTTTTACAGCTAAGGAAATACTTTGGATGTGTACTCATTGTTCTGTTGAGGATGCACTCCATTCAATTTGCAGGTAGAAAGCTCCCACAAACAGCAATAGAATAATGGTCAGACAGTCAGCTTCTTTGTGATTTCCCTAGAAGGACAGATATTGGCCAGGACTCCCCTGATTCTTTTCAAACTACTGTCATTTTATAACAAAATCAGAGGGCAAACAGGGCCTTGGTTTAACAACTTACTTTGAGGATGGGGTCCCTGACAGAGCAGTATTTCATGGAGTCACAGGCCTACAGTTTGTGCTGGAGACCTGGGGTGAGACAGTAGCCCCCAACCCTCTGTTTCAGAGGAATGATGATTATCCATTGGCAGCTGATTGTGGAGACCACCATCTCCAACATTTACTCCCTCCACCATCAATACTGAGTAGCTGCAGTTGGTACAATCTACAAGATGCGCTGTAGAAATTCACCCAAGCCCTTAAGCAGCACCTTCCAAACCTGCCACTTAGAACAATAAGGGTAGCAGATACATGGGGCAATCACCATCTGCAAGTTCCTGTCCAAGCCATACAGTATCTTGTCTTGGAAATATATCACCATTCCTTCCCTGTTGCTGGGGTCAAAAACCTGGAACTTCCTTCCTAAAAGCACTGTGGGTGAGCCAACACCGTATGTACTGTAATGAAAGTCTCATACCTCCAGAGAACCATTGTCTGCTCTCTCATTAGAGAGAGAGAGAGAGAGAGAGAGACCTGCCAGAGGGTTTAACCCGAGGGTCACCACACCTCGGGTACAGTTGAGAAGGAGGGACCTACATGGTCACCTCGGCCTGTAGCAGAATTGAAGCCACGCTGTTGGCATCATTCTGCATCACGTACTCGCCAACTGAGCTAATCGACCCCTTGCTGTGTTTCATAACAGCTCACTGCCACCTTCTGAAGGGCAATTAGGGACGGGCAACAAACACTGGCCTTGTCAGCATTGCCCATATCCCATGAAGGAATTAAAAAAACACTTGCATGCATGTGGGAATACCCCTTGAGGACAGAGTTTGTTGTGGTGCAGTGGGGTAATGTTTGCCTTTTTCCTCTTAGAACCCATAAAGGCTAGTCACCACTGAGCCACCTTTCCTCTGGGTGACACTCCCAGTTTCTTTTTACTTAAGGACACTTGTAGCAGTGCCATAGGTGCTAGCATCATCACGAATGCTCATATCCAACAAAATGATATATTTTTTAAAAAATCTCAGAATGTACGAACATATCTACAGACAAGACAAATAATTGTTGGCCATTCAGCCCCTTGAGCCTGCTCCACCATTCAATACCATCATAACTGATCTGATGGTAGTCTCGACATCACTTTCCTGCCCGTCCCCTGATAGATTTTTCACTGACAAGGGACCCAAATGCCATCTGAGTTCTGATTTGATTTATTGTCGTCACATGTAACTAAGTACAGTGAAAAGTTTTGTTTTGCATGCAGTACAGGCAGATCATAGCATACAAAGATCATTGGGTGATTGAACAGAGGGAGAAATACAAGAGTTACAGTTGCATAAAAAGCAAGACAAACATTAGATTTGAAATTTGAGAGGTCCGTTCAGAAGTCTAATAACAGCAGGGAAGAAACTGTTCTTGAACCTGTTGGTGTGTGTGTTTAAGCTTTTGTGCCTTCTGCCTGACAGAAGAGGTTGGAAGAGATTATAACCAGGGTGGGAGGGGTCTTTGATGAAGTTGACTGCCTTTCTGTGGCAACGAGAAGGGTAGATGGAGTCAATGGATAGAAGGCTGGTTTGCATGAAGGTCTGGGCTGTGTTCATGACTCTCTATAGTTTCTTACGGTCCTGGGCAGAGCAGTTGCTGTACCAAGCTGAGATGCATTCAGATAGAATGCTTTCTATGGTGCATCTGTAAAAATTGGTGAGGGTCCTTATGGACATCAATCCCCACCTTTAAAGTATTCAATAACCCTGCCTCCAATGCTCTCTGGGGAAGAGAATTCCGCAGGCTCACAACTCTCTTAAGGCCTTGGTAGTGCATCCTGATCTTACAAATGCAAGGACTTGTGTTGGAATTCCTAACTATTGGTCACGTAAGCTGTGCACTGCCCAGAATTCCTGAAACAGCTCTGGTTGGTTGTCTCAACAACTCTTGGAATTAGTTCCTTAGGACTGACTACACAGCCTGCTTTCCTATCATTTTACCAATGAAACAAGTGCGGTCCTTTGAAACCTTAATGTGGTGCTCAGAAAAAGGTGCGGAAGTGCACCATACTGGTCCTCCAGCCTGTACCCACGTTCAATACAATCATGGGCGATAAGTTACATCAACTTGACCTTCTTACTCAATCCTAAGTTCTCTTGGATCCCAAAAATCCATCTCAGTATTGAATCTAATCAACGACTGAGCATCCCCAAGTTTCTGGGGTAAAGAATTCTAAAACTTCAGAACTGAGTGAAGAAATTTCTCCTCATCTCAGTCCTCTTTGATTGACCCTTTTATCATGAGACTGTTCCAGAGTCCCTAGCTGGTCCAGACACAGTCTAATGGCATCAACATTTTTATAGAAGCAAGTATTAGATTGTACCAATGATGGAAAGTGAAGTTAAAAATTGTGGTTTTTGTACATTCACCTCATTATTTTACACCGGCTAAAGCCACAATTCCTAGTCGTGAACTGCCACGGTATTGGAACAAGTAGCTTGTTGAAAACTAATGCCCTCAAGGGTTTTACAAACCTGGGATCAAATTAAGATAAATGTGTTGAATATTTGTTGTCACAAAATATTCTAAGTCAGCCTGATTTGGAGCATTTCCAATTCAGTATTCTCCCCGAACCAAAGTACAATATGGAATACCGACGTTTAATGACTATAGGTCTTTTACGGTCAGGTCAGTCACAGGAAAATATTGTGTTCTCTATATACCAGTAACAAGGAGCCTTGTGTGTTTCGTTTCTGAATGGAATCCAGTAATGGTTTGATCGATAACCACAAAGATCATCGGTGCAGTTCATCATCTACTTCTGCAAGATAATATGCAACAGAAAAGCCTGCACCACAGAAAAATCAAGTCTGGCTTTAGTAAAGTTCAGGAAATGACTGTATACTTTCAAGAAATCACGTCATTTATATCATGCCGTAGGAGATTGGAATAACACTTGACATTGTCATATCCAATCCAACAGCTGAGGGAAGAGAATCTCTCACACATGCCCATTTTAATGTTTAAATATAACGTCATTTCTGATCACTTCCATGGTTTGCTCTCCACCAGTATTCCCCTGTTGCATCCCAGCCTTACCTCCCTCTGTGTCGATCCCTGGAAAATACACTCCCAACTCAGCTACAACAGCATAGAGTGTTTTACCTTCAACGTGACACTCCTGTGGCTACTGATCTGCTCAAACACAAATTTCACCTCCACCCCTGATGTTCTTATCCCATTAAAACGATTTTTGCCTCTCACCTTGGCCATTCCCTCAATACAGCCTTTACGCTTGCTCCTTAAGTCCAAAGAATGTGGTGGACAATTGGTTTAGTCATTCTCGGTCAGATCTGGATGGACCAAATAAAGTATACTGGGTCTTCTTGCCTGCTGAAGCTGCTTCTCACTTGAGCAGAGACACTGGTATAGTGTTAACGTCACTGGGCTAGTAATCCAGTAGGCCCAAGCTGTTCTTATTGGGACTCTGTAAAAACCACTGGATCATTTTAGGGAACGAAATCTGCACGGACAGGGGGAATAGCCAAGGTCTTTTTCCCAGGGTAGGAGAGTCCAAAACTAGAGGGCACAGGTGTAAGGTAAGAGGGAAAAAATATAAAAGAGACCAAAGGCCAACTTTCTCACATAGAGACCGGTGCGCATATGGAATGAACTGCCAGACGAAGTGGAGGAGGTTGGTACAATTACATTTAAAAAGGCAACTGGATGGGTACATGAATAGGAAGGCTTTAACAGGGATATGGGCCAAATGCTCGCAAACGGGACGAGATTAGTTTAGGATATTTGGTCGGCATGGACAAGTTGGACCTCAGGGTCTGTTTCCATGCTGTACGACTGTATGACTCCTCTGTAACTTAGAACAATCTCAAGTTCCACCAACATATCTTCAAAAACGGTTCAGGGAGTCCACATTTAACATTGTCTGTTTCAGTGCAAGTTTCATTTCACTTCAGGCTATCAGGACTAGAAATCTCATTGACCTTCTCAGGATTTGTCTTAATGCTGTTTACTGCAGTACCTTACCTGATCTAATTGGTGTGACCCCTTCCTGTTTCAGACTAGAGGCTACCAGTGATCTCTCCCTGTTGCATACTGCTGCAGGCCACCCATGTTGCAGCCACTGCTCTCTCTCCCTCACCTGACCAGGTTACCCAAATCTGTCCGGACACGATGGAGTCACCCCTCCTGGCCACATCAGAGTTCGGCATCACATCAAATCACTGACGCAGCTGTTATGGACCAGACCCTCTCAAAATGTTTTAAGAAGGTAGCCTAGACCTAACGTTTTCTTATTCCAAAGGCAAATGTGAAGTGTCTGTCCCAGATGCAATGCGGTGCTACTGGGCAAACTACTTGACATGAAGCAAAATACAATTTATTTGAACACTGTAGTTAAAACACAACCAAAGAAAGAAGCATTTACAATATTTTAACTCTATTGGAAAATTTAACAGAATAACTTAGCAATTTATAACTAATTAACTGTTCCAACATAGTAACATCCCATAAACACACCCCTTGGCAAAAAAGGAAAATTCAGACACATTCTCCCATGCAGTTCGCCAATCCAGGAGGAAACATCAAGAGAAAATTCAGAGAAAGTAGCAACCAGGATACATTCACTGAAGCTTCCAACTCTTTTGAGACCTCAACAGTTTCTGCTTAAAGCGAAGCCAAAAATCCTAGAAATCCTGATTGGAGAGAGCTAGCCACACCAATTCAGGCTGTTGAAAAAAATCCCAAGGCCTACCAAGCTGTTTACACAACTGGTCTTCAGTAGCCAGGTCGCACTTCTCGTTCAATTGCTCTCAAAAGAAATCAGGACAAAATAACCTCTTAAAGCTACAGCATCGTCTCACAGCAGCCAGGACAGTGCCTATCCCCACCCCAATTATTTCAGAATTGTAACTGAGCTTAATGATTGACAATATTAGCACTTAATCTGACTTTGTACTTTTCATAGATCATGACCCCAAACAAACTTCACCTGAAATACACTGCTATGGCAATATGAGATGGATAATGATTGATACGGCAAAGAAACAGGCCAATCAACCCAATAGATCAGTGTCTGTGTTTATGGTCCAGACAAGCACAATGATCAGGAATTACAAGGTCATGGAGAAGGCATCATCAAAACGTCTAATAGATGGGTAGTACTTTAGATAATTGAAACATTAAAACCCATACAAAGTAATAGGCCGTTACAATTACATTTTTAAGAAGTTAAGCTGACCCCATTCAGTTCAGGTTTTCTTTTGATCATCTTCTTGATTATGAATCACCACCACTGCCTAGCACTGTCCAGGGGCCATAACAGTTTCATATTAAACCCATCAAATTATTGGAAGTGTATGAAAATATTGCAACTCCCCTACCAACCCTAAAATGTGCTGGGAAGGTTGGCCATATTTCTTAGCTTTTAGAGTGATTGCCCATAAATGTCACTTCTTACCGCTGGTCTGGTCTCAAATTCACGTATGCCACCAGTCATTCTCTCCACCCCTGGTTTCACCATTCAGCTTGAGCATCTGGTTTGATGAACCCTCCTAGTTCCATTTTCTCTCATAGCCCCTTCTTCCCAGCATCAACCAGATAGCTCCAGACCCCATCTAATTTCGCAGTGCAAATGCATATTGCATTCTGCTCAAATCTGAAACATTTCTCTCTTTCCCTTTTGGATCTCACCTCTGATGCTGTGCATTTCTGGTAGGTATTTTGAGGTTACTGAAGCTAAATTCCTAAGATGCAATTCAACCTCATGTTCATTCTATTAATTTTGATTTCAACTAACTAATGTCTCCAGAATCATTCGTGAGAAACAAAATACCTTGACTATAAGGCAGCAATATAACGAAGGAGCTGAAACAAACTCTGTGAATCTCAAGTGAATTCAAATTCATTAAAAAAGCTCAAGAATAATTACATAAAATTAATTGTTTCTTTCGTTTTCCTAGCCTCCGTTTTCTGTTCATTATCTAATTTGTCTATCTATTATTTCTATTCAATTTGAAGTTGTCACTTCAAATTGATCCAACATCCAGTCTGCAGTAGGATCTGTTTCACACACAAATGGATGATCAAAATCCCAATTTTACAGTCACATTTCCCAACAGTCATGTTGGAGCTCGACTTATTTTATTGTGAGAAACAGATCTTCTAGCTAATTTTGTCAAAAACAAGTAGGAGGGATTTGACTTGGAAATTTTCTATATTGTTGGTGGATAGAATTCAGTGTAGAAAGATGGGAGTGCTTGGTAAGACGACAAAACAGCAGAAATCTGTAAAAACTGGAGAGAAAATGGAAGCACTTGGAAAATTTAAGGGAGATATATCTAACTGACAGTAATCAAAATATATCACAATAACGCAAAGTGAAAATGACTAAAATAAATCAGTTGATGGGATATATATCAAAGGTGAATGTTGACGCATTGTTGTGAGGTAATCCTAAAACTCTAAATTGTTGATGCAACATCAATTAGAATACTGTGTACAGTCTTGGTAACTGCAGCTGTTGAAAAGAAACAAAATAGAGCAACCAGAATGGTTGAGGCAATGGAAAGATCAGATTAAAATGGAACAATTACATAAATTGCTCTCATTGAAAAAGGAGCAGGCCCTGAGGTCAGACATTTGCTGCCTATTGAATTCGAAGGGCACTGCCCCAGAAGGCAATGCTATGAGCATAACATGGTTAAAGAAGAAAACAAGAGGTCTGGCTCACCATTAGGTGACAGACTAAAAAGGGAATCCTGAAACAAGCTTTCCCATTAACTGAAATGGCAAATTGTGTGTTCTGACTGAAATGAATTAGTGGGACATTTATGGAAATCAAATGGGAAAAATTGAACAGTTAGCTCCCTTCTTGTACAGTAACCACAACAATCTACAAAGGATGGATATGATTTGCTGTAGTTTGGGTCAAATGAAATCGCATTACAGGCAACACAAGTAGAAATCAAATTAAACTGCAACAGTGACCGTACAAAATATGTAGGATGGAAGAGTGTGATTTTGATTAGACTCCAAATAGGTGCAGAAACAGCACATAGTATTTCAGAGAACAGACTTAAAGCAGCTATCTAGCAATTCCAATTACATCCAAAGAGGGAGCATCAAGGACTTATCCATTCACCACCATCCTGACCCGCTATGAAGACAATCTAAATTAACATCATCATCTGAGTGATTGATTGATTTATTGAGCGTGTCAGCGAGTGGTGTGTCATTGCCTGCTATCTTACACTGTTTCATTTTGTATCCTGTAATGTCGTTTAGGCCTTGCCATAGACGGCGGGAGTCTGTTTGGTAGGTCTGGGCCTCTAACATCATCCAGTACTACTTCTTGGCCTCCCTAATGGCTTTACAGAAGTCATATCTGGATTTGCTGCATTGGTCTAGGACACCCGACTTGAATGCTGCATGTCCTTCCTTAAATCAGCCAACAGATGCCTGACAACTTGCACCAGACTGTTAATAGCACTCAACTTAGTGTTTCAACATTCTGCAACTGAGGATTACTTCTCCAATGGAAATATCTACATTTTTTAATCAAAGTCACTAACTCAGTGTTCTGTACCAATGAGATCTGCTTCTATGTATTAAAGTGATCTGGTTAACGCTTGAGTTTCAGGTATTATGTAGTAATGGTAGTTACCCCAATAACTGGGATTTATGGGATTTATTCAGTTTCATAGATGGATGAAGCACATGTAAACACCAGCCAAAATAATTAATATAGATGCCATCTACTGGTAAATATTAGAATAGCAATTACAAGCATCAGCAATGAATTAAGCAGATTGGAATAAATTTACCATGATTTGGATATTCCTTGCCCTCATCTTCTACCCGACATGTATCCATCAACCACCAGATTATCATCTATTTAGGACCACTGAAAGGTTACAGCACAGAAACAGGCCACTCATTCCATCATGCCTGTGCCGGCTGAATAAAATAGCCATCCATTCTAAACCTACTTTCCAGCACGTCTGTAGCAGGCTACACCATTTCAGGTGCAGATCCAGGCTCCTTTTAAATGAGTTGAGGGTTTCCACCTCAGCCACTGAACTGGGCAGTGAATTCTGGGCTACACTCTTCGTCAAAAAGGTTTTTCACACAGCCTCTCTAATCCTTCTACCGTAACCTTAAATCTGTGCCCCCAAGTAATTTACCGCTTTGTTAGAGGCAACGGGTCTCCCAGTCCACTCTATTCAAGTCCTTCATTGTTTTCTACATCTCAATTAAGTACGCCTCAGCCTCCCCTGTTCTCAGGAAACAACCCTAGCCTAATCTTTCCTCGTAATTTTTAAGCTCTAGCAACATTGCTGTAAATTTCCTCGGTATTCTCTCCACAACAATTGCATCCTTCCTGTATTGTCATAAACAGAATTGTACACAAAATGTCAACAGTGGCCTAACCAGTGCCTTGTATAGTTTCAGCATTACGTCCCTGCTCTTGTATTCAATAACTTGCCTAATGAAGGAAGGCATCCCATAGACCGTCTTCTTCACTGTATCCCACCACCTTCAGGGACCTGTGGACATGCACTCGAAGATCTCTCACTTCCTTCACCCATCTCAACATTCTCCCATTTATTGAGGATTGCCTTGCTTGGTTTGCCCTCATTAAGTGCATTATCTCACATTTCTCCAGACTGCATTCCATTTGTCACTTTTCCAACTAGTTGATCAAATCACTGATATATATCAGCTGTTAACAGCCACTCTCTTCAATAAGAGTCAATTCTTGCATCGTTTGCATATTTATCAATCATGCCTTCCACATTTAAGTCTAAATCTTCAATTTGTATCACAAACAGCAAGGGACCCAAGAGTGAACACCAAACTCATCTGCTACTCGCACAAGATAATCACAATACATCCGATTACATTTATCCTTTGTTTCCTGTCACTGAAGCAATTTTGGATTAAGGCTGCCATATTTCCCTTTATTGTGTGGGCTTGAATTTTTCTTAACTTTCATGTGACAGTTTTAAATGCATAAGATCCATGTAGAAAATTTCCACTGTAACTCCTTACTTCTTCAAAAAAATTGAAATTAGTAAGACACAGCCTGCGTTAACAAAACTGTGCTGAATATCTCCAACTAATCAGTGCCTCTAAGTAACAGTTAATTCTCTCTCAATATTGATTCCAGCAACTTGGCTTTACCCATAACACGTCTTTGAATGATACTTCCAGTATGATGCCACCAAGGTCCCAAAAGTATCGTTTCCTCTGCAACACCCTATGCCAATCCTTAATCTCACCCAAAAACCCTGGCCACGACAACTTCCAATGCAACCGACGTAGATTGAGCAATAATCTCTAGTGATAAGTGACATTTATTGTACCTGGACTAGTGACATAGAACCCCAGGCAAATGATCTGGAGACATGGATTTGAATCCCAACATGGGAGAAAATGAAATGTGAATTCGACAAAAAACTGCAACAAACAGTTGGTCTAATAGTGACAGTGTAACCACTGTTTTTTTCCAAGAATTGACAAGCTAGTCCATAGAAAAAAGAGGAGCAGGAGTATGCCATTCAGGACGACCGAAGGGTTTTAGCCTGAAATGTTTACTTTCCTGCTCCTCGGATATGGTCAGAACTGCTGTGCTTTTCCAGCTCTACATTTATTGACTCTAGCTTCCAGCATCTGCAGTCCTTATTGACTCCACTTCTAAACTCCAGCAGACACAAGCTTAGCCTACCCAATCTTTTCTCGTAAATCAACCCACCCATTCCAGGGATTAGTCTAGTACAAGGAGACCAATACTGTGCACAGTACCCAAGGTTGTACTTAAGGCTTCAGTTGGAAACTAATAATGAAGATCTGATTGTATGTAGGTTATTTTGAAATAGTATCTAATGTGTCACCATGCACCTCAAACCACAAAGAGGGATTGCGAAAGACTGAAACACCCACAGGAATTCTAATAGAATTAGGCTTGAAAATGACTTCAAATGGAACAAGATATTCCAGAAGAAGAAATATATTACACAAACTGCAGATCAAAGCACTTGTGCCTTATAAAACAACTCCCTTGGTAGACCTGCTGTAGAAATTAAATCAAGGCATTTACTACAGAGTGTGGCCAAAACCTGTCGAGTCTGTCAACCAGGCAATGCCAGGTTTGCTCAGCAATCCATACTGACACTTGGTCATGTGAATTTCTGGTATTTATTGTGCTCACGGTGGGGTTAACGAGATGCAGTCATTCCTTTTGTGAATTCACAAGAGACAGCAAGTCGTGGTATCACACAAGTCTTTCAGGTAATTAATACAAGCATCAGCAACTGACTAAACTGCTGCATTTGCAAAGTACTTAAAACCATTGGCAGGAGCAGAGTGCTGACCTAACTGTGGAGGAACTCAGCTTGTTTGATACAGGCAATTTATGGTACGAGTTAGTGCCAATAAACCTACGTGACCACAGCACAGTCAGGGCAGATTGTGCATACTGTAATAATTCCAATTTGCGCATTATTGAGTTTGTTGCAAAATCTCTCTGCTCAAGGATCTACCATTTAGCGCATAATTCATCTATGCATTTGCCACCACCCACTCAACCAAAAGCACATCAGCTCACAATTTCCCACATTAAACCTGACCCGATCTGGTCTAGTCTACAAACACTTTACTGTCCAATTCTGTTAATCCCAATGCTCCTTTTATGTCGTCTGCAATTTCCTTTGCTACCCTGTAACCACAGATCATTTACATAATTAATAAAAGCAATGGACTGCTGCTAGACTTCATTGTTACAATTCTGTTCAAAAAAAAAACTATTAACCACCAATATGTTTCCTTTTTCAACTTCCTTTCCAGCTTGCAACATTTCCTTTTAAATCAAATACTTTAATCTCATTAACAAAGTTCTCATCTGGCAAAATATCAAATGCCTTTTGAAAATGCCTTTGTGGATAGATGCCAATTGCATACCATTTAACAATCCACTGCATTATTTTCTCAAAGTACACTATACAGATTGCCAGGCTCAGCTTACTGTTTAACAAATAGAAAACACAGAAGATAGAAGCAGGAGGCGGCCATTTGGCCCTTTGTGCCTGCGCCACCATTCTTCACGATCATGGCCGATTGTCCAACTCAATAGCCTAATCCTGCTTTCTCCCCATAACCTTTGATCCCATTCACCCCAAGTGTTATATCTAGTCACTTCTTGAATACATTAAATGTTTTGGCATCAATTACTTCCTGTGGTAATGAATTCCACAGGCTCACCACACTTTGGGTGAATGACCTCCGGTTTTGGACACACCCACCATCAGGAACATCCTCCCCGATACCCTTGTGGTATCAGATCATAATTCATTTAGTTCTTTCTATACAAGAATTATTTTTTACCATACAGATTGGTTTCAAAGATTTGACACTACTGGTGTCAGGCTAGTAAGCCTATTATTACTTGTTTTATCCCTTTATACTGTACATGCTACCATCCTGTCCTGTGGTGCAACTTCCATATCTAAAAACATTGTGGTCATATCCTCTCCAATTTCTTACTCAATCCTCAGCAAGCTATAAGGCACATCACCCAAGTCCAACGCCCTTTACCACCACCATCATGGTAAGGGTCTTCTGCTGCAGTGGTATTGTCCCTGCCTCTGAACCAAGAGGCCGGGGTTCAAGTCCCATCTGCTCCAGAGGTGTGTAATAAAATGTCTGAACAGATTGATTAGAAAATAAACAAAGCCATTCAAAAGAAAAGGAAAACACCCCATCATATC
>NC_063333.1:144148312-144151128 GCF_021869965.1 Rhincodon typus | reverse complement strand
AGTAAAGGTGAGTGTAGGTGGGGAGTTAGGGAGGGGATCGGTCAGTCCAGGGAGGACGGACAGGTCAAGGGGGCGGGATGGGGTTAGTCGGTAGGAGATGGGGGTGCGGCTTGAGGTGGGAGGAGGGGATAGGTGGGAGGAAGAACAGGTTAGGGAGGCGGGGATGAGCTGGACTGGTTTTGGGACGCGGTAGGGGGAGGGGAGATTTTGAAGCTTGTGAAATCCACATTGATACCATTGGGCTGCAGGGTTCCCAAGCGGAATATGAGTTGCTGTTCCTGCAACCTTCGGGTGGCATCGTTGTGGCACTGCAGGAGGCCCAGGATGGACATGTCGTCTGAGGAATGGGAGGGGGAGTTGAAATGGTTCGCGACTGGGAGGTGCAGTTGTTTATTGCGAACCGAGCATAAGTGTTCTGCAAAGCGGTCCCCGAGCCTCCGCTTGGTTTCCCCGATGTAGAGGAAGCCACACCGGGTACAGCGGATGCAGTATACCACATTGGCAGATGTGCAGGTGAACATCTGCTTGATGTGGAAAGTCTTCTTGGGGCCTGGGATGGGGGTGAGGGAGGAGATATGGGGGCAGGTGTAGCACTTCCTGCGGTTGCAGGGAAAAGTGCCGGGTGTGGTGGGGCTGGAGGGGAGTGTGGAGCGGACAAGGGAGTCACGGAGAGAGTGGTCCCTCCGGAAAGCAGGTAAGGGTGGGGAGGGAAAGATGTCTTTGGTGGTGGGGTCAGATTGCAGATGGCGGAAGTGTCGGAGGATGATGCGTTGGATCCGGAGGTTGGTGGGGTGGTACGTGAGGACGAGAGGGATTCTTTTTTGGTTCTTATTGCATGGACGGGGTGTGAGGGATGAGTTGTGGGAGATGTGGGAGACACGGTCGAGGGCGTTCTCGACCACTGAGGGGGGGAGGTTACGGTCCTTGAAAAACGAGGACAACTGAGATGTACGGGAGTGGAATGCCTCATCCTGGGAGCAGATGCGGCGGAGGCGAAGGAATTGGGAATAGGGGATAGCATTTTTGCAGGAAGGTGGGTGAGAGGAGGAGTATTCTAGGTAGCTGTGGGAGTCGGTGGGCTTGAAATGAATATCGGTTTCTAGGTGGTTGCCCGATATGGAGACAGAGAGGTCCAGGAAGGGGAGAGAGGTATTAGAGATGGTCCAGGTAAACTTAAGGTTGAGGTGGAAGGTGTTGGTGAAGTGGATGAACTGTTCGAGCTCCTCGTGGGAGCACGAGGCGGCGCCGATACAGTCATCAATGTAACGGAGGAACAGGTGGGGTTCAGGGCCGGTGTAGGTACGGAAGAGGGATTGTTCCACGTAACCTACAAAGAGGCAGGCATAGCTTGGGCCCATGCGGGTACCCATGGCCACCCCCTTTGTCTGTAGGAAGTGGGAGGAATTGAAAGAGAAGTTGTTGAGGGTGAGGACGAGTTTGGCTAAGTGGATGAGGGTGTCAGTGGAGGGGGACTGGTCGGGCCTGCGGGACAGGAAGAAGCAGAGGGCCTTTCGGCCATCTGCATGGGGAATGCAGATTTTGGGAAGGAGATAGAAGCGGGCAGTGCGGGGTTGGGGAACGATGAGGTTAGAGGCCGTGGGTGGGAGGTCACCTGAGGTGATGAGGTTGTGGATGGTTTGAGAGATGATGGCTTGGTGCTCAGGGGTGGGGTCATGATCAAGGGGGCGGTAGGAAGAGGTGTCGGAGAGTTGGCGTCTGGCCTCAGCGATGTAGAGGTCAGTGCGCCATACTACAACTGCGCCTCCCTTGTCCGCGGGTTTTATGGTGAGGTTGGGATTGGAGCGGAGGGAGCGGAGGGCTGCACGTTCTGCGGGGGAGAGGTTGGAGTGGGTGAGAGGGGTGGAGAGGTTGAGGCGATTGATGTCTCGACGGCAGTTGGAGATGAAGAGGTCGAGGGAGGGTAGGAGGCCTTGGGGTGGTGTCCAGGAGGAGGGCGTGTGTTGGAAGCGGGAGAAGGCGTCAGTAGAGGGAGGGTTAGGTTCACGGTTGAAGAAGTAAGCATGGAGGCGGAGGCGGCAGAAAAACTGCTCTGTGTCCAAGCGTGAGCGGTATTCATTGATCTGTGAGTGGAGGGGGACAAAGGTGAGCCCTTTGCTGAGGACTGACCATTTGTCCTCAGTAAGGGGTAGGTCTGGGGGGATGGTGAAGACTCAGCAGGGCTGGGTGCTATTGTCCCCTCTGGAGCTGCTGGCTTTGGAGGCTGTGGGCGGAGCGACGTCGGCGTCGGCTGTGGGCGGAGTTGCATCGGTGTCAGCGGTGGGCGGAGTTGCGCCGGCGGTGGGCGGAGTTGCGTCCGCGTCAGTGATGGGCGGAGCGGCGTCGGCGGTGGGGTGAGCGGGGTAGGCGGCGGCAGTAGTGGTGACGGTAGTCGCGACTTCAGTGTCGGTGGTGTTGGTCTCGGAAATGGAGGCGGTGGCAGCGGCAGCGATGGTGTCCCAGAAGTGGGGAACTCGGCGGTGGCGGATGTGACGTAATCTGTGGGTTCTCCGATAGTGGCCTCATGGCCAATGGCGGCGGGCCCATTGTGGGGAAGATCCTGGGTACGGCTAGGGATTTGGGGGGTGGAGAAAGCCCGTTTTGGGTGGTAGGCACCAGTAAGTTTACTGTACTTACGGTTTTTAGTGTCCAATAAAACTGAGTAGAATTGTGAGTTCAGGTTGTGGATGGGACCACTCTCTCCGTGACTCCCTTGTCCGCTCCACACTCCCCTCCAGCTCCACCACACCCGGCACTTTTCCCTGCAACCGCAGGAAGTGCTATGCCTGCCCACATATCTCCTCCCCCACCCCCATCCC
>NC_063333.1:144142025-144143312 GCF_021869965.1 Rhincodon typus | reverse complement strand
CTCCCCACCTACACTCACCTTTACTGGCTCCATCCCCGCCTCTTTGACCTGTTTGTTTCCTCTCCACCTATCCTCTCCTCTATCCATCTTCTATCCGCCTCCCACTCTCTCCCTATTTATTTCAGAACCCCCTTCCCCTCCCCCTTTTCTGATGAAGGGTCTCGGCCCGAAACGTCAGCCTTTCTGCTCCTATGATGCTGCTTGGCCTGCTGTGTTCATCCAGCCCTGCACCTTGTTGTCTCGGATTCTCCAGCATCTGCAGTTCCTACTATCTCTGATCCTTACTTTTATGTTCAGCGCCTCTCATTCCATTAACCATTCTTGATTACATGCCATACCTGTAAACTAACATTTTGTGACTCATGCACTAGAATATCTAGAAACCTCTGCACCAGACAATTCCACAGTTGTTCTCCATTTAAGCAATATTCTGCCTTTATATTCTTCCTGCCAAAGTAAACAAAGGCACATTTTCTTACATTCTACTCCAACTGCCAGATTTTTGCCTACTCACTACACCTGTCTCTATCCATCTGCAACTCCCTTATATCTTCTTCACAATGAGCTTTTTCTACCTTTCCTGGTGTTATCTGTGAACTTAGCTATTATTCCTTCACTCCCCTCATCAGTGTCACATGGGAATTGTAAAATATTGAGGCCCAATGCACTGTTCTGAAGAAGAGTCTACCAGACTTAAAATGTTAACTCTACTTCTCTCTCCATAGATGCTTCCAAGTCTGCTGAATTTCTCCAGAATTCTCTGTGTTTTATTTGATATTTCTTTTTGTATTCTTTGTTTCACGTTGCGGATACAGTTATAGAGCCATACAGCAAGGAGACAGACCCTATGGTCCAAAGTGTCCATGCCAACCATGTTCCTAAAATAAACTCGTCCCATCTGCTTCATTTGGCCTTTCCTATTCATGTACCTGTCTAAATATCTCTTAAGTATTATAACTGTGCCTGCATCTACCACTTCCTCTGGCAGCTCGTTCCCATATGAACCACCCTTTGCGTGAAGGATCCTGTAGACTACTCCCCTGTAGATTTCTTTCTCCTCCTATTCTTCATCATTATCCAAACAGATTCTACATCCTGACTCCTGAACCAAGGTGAAGTCTAATTATTGCATAACTGCCATCCTTGCTTAACACTGCTACCCCTCCACCTTTACCTAGCTTCCTGTTCTTCTTGAATGATACTGACCCACCGCACACTCCTCCCAGTCTGCTTCCCAGCAACACTAACTCACTGCACACTCCTCCCAGTCTGCTTCCCAGCGACACT
>NC_063333.1:144141824-144142015 GCF_021869965.1 Rhincodon typus | reverse complement strand
ACACTCCTCCCAGTCTGCTTCCCAGCGACACTAACTCACTGCACACTTCTCCCAGCCTGCTTCACACTGATGCTGACCCACTGCACACTTCTCCCAACCTGCTTCACACTGATGCTGACCCACTGCACACTTCTCCCAGTCTGCTTCACACTGATGCTGACCCACTGCACACTCCTCCCAGTCTGTTTCAC
>NC_063333.1:144123214-144141814 GCF_021869965.1 Rhincodon typus | reverse complement strand
TCTGTTTCACACTGATACTGACCCACTGCACACTCCTCCCAGTCTGTCTCACACTGATACTGACCCACTGCACACTCCTCCCAGTCTGTTTCACTGTAACATTGATTTGATGCACACTTATTCGGTTGTGCAACTTTAGCAAAGGTATCAAAGGTGATGAAGGATAGATGGGAATGTGAAATTCTGAACACAACCAGATCAGCCACAAACATATTGAATGGCAGAGCAGACCCAAAATGTTGAGTCGTCTGCTTCTGCTCCTACATTGTATGTTCATATGTAGCTCATCCCTGAAATTCATCACTGCTTCTCAGCCTACTCCAGTTTGCCTCTTGTTTTTCATTCATCAACTAACCTTCTACGTGTGTTGCTACATTTCCTCCCAAAGTGTAACAAAATCAAGAGCGTTCTCCAGGTCAATCAACAAAGGCAACCAGTCACTTGCAGCCTGCAGTGGAAAATCTTCATGGTGCGACCCAAATTTTTAAATGAACAGCACGGACAAAGGTTCTAACTGATGGGCAAGTCACTTAGTTTCATGTGCATATTATATTAATGGGCCCGTCAAAAGCTTCCAAACACATGACAATTACTTACATAATGTGTGTTCTTCATCGAGTAGGAGAGGTGTTTGGTTTGGATGAGTCGCTGGGAAAACAATCCAGTTCGATGAGTTAAGATCTTGATGGTTCTTTGTAATTGTACGATCTGTCTGTGAGTGTCTGACATGGTCCAAACGAGTGTTCCTTTGCCCCTCCAGCACACATGGAATTCCCAATTGGGGGCACATCTTAACGAAGTGCACTGATGTAGGTAGCACACAAGTCTATCTTTTTTACTCATTCATGGGATGAGGGTTTCATTGGCTGGGCCAGCATTTACTGTGCAGAAGGCAGTCAAGAGTCAACCACATTGCTGTGGGTCTGGAGTCATATGTAGGCCAGACCAGGTAAGGATGGCAGATTCCTTCCCGAAAGCACTTTAGTGAACCAGATGGGGTTTTTCAATAATTGGTAATCGTCATCATTAAACTCTTAATGCTATTGAATTCAACTTCCACCATCTGCCATGGTGGGATTCAGACCCAGGTCCCCAGAACATTAGCTGGGTCCCTGGATTAATAGTCCAGTGATAATACCACTAAGCCATCACCTCTCCTGATAGAAAAGTCCCTGAATATTTTCATTGCTACCAGTGAAGAACGTTAGTGCCAGATGACACATTCTGATAGTAACCCTGTGCCTTCTCTTTTAGGCTTCTTTGTCGCCACTCCATGTACAAAAGAGAGATCTGTGACCTGTCAACCATGCGGGGAAGGTGAATACCTGGACCACAGTAATTCTCAAACAGAATGTTTAAAACAGATCGAGTGTGATAAAAGTTAGTATCCTTTGATCAAACACTATGATTGATACAGCCAAACCAAAAGTAGTTAAGAATTCGAAAGGTTTGAAAATAATCACTGTCGTCAATCATTACTTCTTTGAAGATACTTAGGAACTGACACAGAACTGAGGAGAGGGAGTGAATATGTACAAATGTATTCAAATGTCATACACGGTATATCCCTGAACTTGAGATCATCCCAAACTCAGCTGCATATTTCACACTCAGGGCATGGGACAGATATTAAGACCCAGAGGGAATGCTGTGCTGGGGTCTGGGATGAGGTGGCACTGCTCAAACTGGGGGTGGTGTCGCTGTTCTTGCAATGGTTGTTTTGTCAAATAAAAGATGCAGGCTCCTCAATCCAGTTTCTAGACCAGTGGTTTTTAGTGCACGATATAATCGGGACAGAGCCTTCCCAGGTTCTGAACAATGTGCGCTATGGCAAGAGACTTGGGGCAGTTGCCTCAGAAGTCCAGCGAGTCCTTTCTCAATTCGGGAGCAACAAGTCACATTTTCCAACTGAGCTGTGGACTCCATCCAATGAGCGGCAACAGGCCCATTAACGGGAATTATAACGGGGACTATTGCTCATTGTCTCCCTCAATATTACTGCATTAAAATGCAGGTTCCCAATCTAGCTTCTCCACACCAACATCTTCGATCCACTTGCTACACACTTCCACAGTTTAATGCCACTGTTTAGAGCATAGCAGCACCTGGCATTGCAAGGCAGCTGCAAAGGAAACTGTGTGCTCAGGGACAGGACTGGACCAGGCTGCATCTCACTGTTCTTGCTGTCTCAGTGCTCACTCACTGAGCGTGCTCCTGGATGCTCGCCGCATCCCTACTTCACCTTTTTGCACTTTGCCCCCTCAGCTTGAGCTAAAGGCACAGCCTCCTCCTGTCCTGCTGTGTGTTTTTGTGCAGACAGGCGTGGGTTGTTAGCAGTCATCAGTCAAACGGGGTGGACATGTGACTGTATGGCACCATGCAATATCAATCTCACACTGGCACTGTGTGCCAGCAATGGACTTGGCAAATACATGGCATGTACTTCAACCAGATGGCCAAGCCTCAAAGTCATGGAGTTCCAACCTGTTAAGTCAAGGGCAGCTTCAGTTCAGGGTCTTGGGCACAGCAATTATGTCAAAATTCTCTGCTCATAGGAGGTGAGGAACTGAATGCCAGGTACTCTTTGCCTCTTCCTGTCCTACCGTGGGCTATTTTCTCCTGGCGTGAGAGAAAGGGAGGCTTTGAGTGAGATGAAAGCGGGCGGCACAGCTGTTAGTGCTGGAGCAGGTGGTGAGATTTCCTGAGTGAGTAGGCAGTGCAGATGGTCAGCAGTGTTTGTGGGGTGAGGGAACTGGAAGCGTAGGAGTCAGTGAGGGATGATGCTTCATGCAACACTGACAGCAGTAGAGCACGAAGCATATTAAGAGGTGTCCCAGATAAACTTAGTGAGAGTTGGTAGCAGTGAGAAGCTGGTGGTACTTACCCTGGCAGAGTGGAGAAGGTCATTGACCTTCGTCCTGCACTGCTGGTCATTGTTCTAGAGGGCTGGGATCGCACTGATAATGGAGCAAGCTGGCAGGCTCTGGTGGTGTGAACTCTGCTGCTGGTCCTGAGGGAAGAGAACATCTCACCTCCGCACCAGAGCATCCCATTTCCTGCCTACAAAGCAAGGTGCGAATTTCCCCCTTGTCTGCTATGTCCAGAGCAAATGTCATAATCCACACAGGGCAGCTCTGGACTGACTGCACTGCATATGATGGTCTTTTAAAGATGGCACTGGTGCCGTGGATCCAGGCAGTGACAAGATCTTCTGTTTGTGATGAGTGAGAGAATCAGGTAAGCATTAGACAAGAGGAGACCCATCGCATCATGGTAGGCACTTAAGGAGACAAGTTTGTGATGATAGCACGAGAAAGCTTGCTAAGCCTCAGGAAGCAAAGCCCTCCATCAAACTCCATGAAAGTGAAACTTTGCCAAAATATGGTAAGATGCAGCCCAATGAAAATGGCTTGAGAGAAGAAATAATGGAAAAGTAAGACATCCCTCTTAAAATGCTGCCAAGTATCACAATGTTGTTCTGTCCCGAAGCTTGGCATGTAGAGCAGAAGGTGCAGTTTTTAGCAATATTGAAACCAGTAGGCCATTCAACCCTTTGAGCCTGCTCCACCATTCAATATGATCATGGCTGATCATCCAATTGAGGCCCCATTCCCATTTTCTACCCATATCCTTTGATCACTTTAGCCGTACGATCTATGTCTAAATCGTTCTTGAAATCATTCAATGTTTTGGCCTCAACTCACTCTTTAGGTCAAGAAATTTCTCCATATCCTAAGTCCTAAATGCTCTATCCTGTTTCCTTAGACTGTGGACCCTGGTTCTGGACTCTCCAATCACTGGAAATATCCTTCTAAAAAAATTCTTCTCCAAACTCTTCTCCATACTGCAAATTTAATTTGATTCAACTCGGAATCTGCGCAAGGCTGTTGCAGTAATATCTTGGCAATAAGAAACTTGAATTTTTCATGAAAACTCTCAATTTAAAAACAAAATCTCTTGAAAATTGAGTGAATTCTTATAATCTGCAGTATTAATGCATTGAAGATTTCATATTCTTCAAACAAATACATTCTCGATTCTGATGCTTGCTCTCTGGTTTGAGTGGATGACAGGGGGAAATTTAAGCGCCACATGGACAGGTGGGTTTGGGTAAGAGGGTAAATTAGAAGATGCAGAAGTCTCTAATCTGACCAGTTTACATCGGACGCGACATTTATGATTTTAATGAGTGACAAGGTTGACTGACCGATCCATTTTCAGGATGCAAGTTGCCATTTGTCACAAATTAATGAGGGGATTCCAGCTGGATGTTATCATTTATCACTGAAATGTAACATTTTTTTTCTTAATTCTTTCATGGGATGTGGGCATCGCTGTCAAGATCAGCATTTATTGCCCATCCCTTATTGCCCTTGATCTGAGTTGCTCACGAGACCATTGCAAAAGCTAGTTCAGTGTCAACACATTGTTTGGAGTCACATGCAAGTCAGACCAAGTGAGGATGACAGATTTCTCTCCCTAAAGGACATTAGTGATCCTGATGGGTTTTTATGACAATTGGTAGTTTTGTCGCAACTATGGTCAATATAAGTTTTATATTGCAAACTCTTATTAATTGAATTTAAATTCTACCACTTCAAACCATGTCCCCAGACTCCCTCTGGATTAATTCTCACTCCAGGTTCCTAGTCCAGTGACATAACCAGAAAAGCTCCATTTCTCCCTGCATATGTCGGTTGCGAGTGGTCATTAGTTATGATCGAGTCTGAAACTGTCTTTTTCCTTTCTAGTGAAAGGATTTGAAATTCTGCATAAAGGAGATTCAGTGACTGCCACACAGTGTATATGTAAAGCCAATTTTCACTGCTCCCAGGATTGCGAATACTGCCTCAGAGATAGTCCGTGCTTCCCTGGTTTTGAAGTGGAGAAGAAAGGTGAGCAAGTGTTACACTGGAACGCTGTGGACTTGAGGCAAACATTAAATTCCACAGAAATTTTGTAAATCTACAGTTTTTATATAAATTGAAAGTGGAAGCAGTTTATTTTAGGAGTTGACTGTTTCTTTTACAGTTGAATGTTCTGGTGCGAACATCCGGTACATTCATGCTTCACCACATGATCAGCTCATAAACCTGGCCAATTTGTCTGACATGGTTCCAAGGAGATGAGAGATTACAAGCTGGCTGGAGAATAGATTTATGATTAGAAAGTCCATTGCGTATTCATCTCAGCATGTCTTTGGAGGATCTCGGGAGGATATAACATAATAGTAATGAGTTCTGGGCAGATTTCAGATCAAGGTTAACCTCCAGCTGGTAATGTAGGCACTGTATAATTAATAGATAAAGATAAAGTCACCATATTATTAGCAGACCATAGGGCGACTCTCTCATTAGAGAGAGACAATGGTGATGGTTTAACCTCAGGCGACGGGAAAGGTTGAGAAGGACAGCCCTTCATGGTAATCTCAGCTAGTGTGGGAATTGTACCCATACCGAAGGTGTCACTGCATCACAAATCATCCATCCAGCCAACCCAGCTAAGTAAGCCCCCTGCTATAATTAATAGTAACCAAATAATAACAAAAGTAGAGGATGTTTTCTCAATGTGTTAAACAGATTTTATGACCGATCAATCAATCAACCCCTTTCTCTCATATATGTTGCTCGCAGTTTTTAATCACCAGAACTCTTAAATTGGAAAAGTAGGAGGCACAAGTTTTTGTACATCTCATCCTCTCTGATCTCTGGTATTAAATAGCATTGCCCCTACTTACATGACCCAATTGAACTTTGTGACTGATGTGGACCTGTACACAGACTGAGAAGGTTCCCAATCATGCAATCTAAAACCCCTAATTAACTGGTACAATACAATTTCCCAGATTAATTTCTTTCCTGGCCAGCGGGCTTCAATTGCAAAATAGCATTTTGGAATTTGAAATACATCAGGAGACTATTTCATCCATAGAGAAATTGTAAATATGGGATATCTAACAGGTGCTTGATTTGTTGCTTTTAAATCATGTCAATTGGCAATTTGCAGCATTTTGACTGCCCTTCATATGGAAATGAAACACATTACAATCTGGTCACTCCTTTGAATTGAGGAGAAACAAAGGACTGCATTGATCTCATTAAGGATGTGGGAATTTAGCCCCTAGCCTGATCTCCTATTCAGTGAAATCATGGCTACTCTGTGACCCCACTTCAAATTTGTTACTTATCCCTTAATAAATTTGGTTCATAAAGATCTCTAAGTAATGGTGGCATTTCTTTTTCAAGGAATATGAGTATCACTGGCAAGACCAGCATTTGTTACTTATCCCTCATTAATGTGCTTTCTATTGTCATCTGCAGATGAGAGTGCTAAATTTCTACTGCCCTTTGCTAATTTCCTAATTTCACTTCTGAAAGGTCTGGTCATAATTTATTGTCTCTTCCCTGCCCATTTCTAATCACCCTAACTAGCAGAAGTAATTTCTCACAGTCCTCCATATCTATTCCACATCAGAGTACATCAATATTTGCATGAACAATTTAAAATAAGGCAATTTTCAATTCACAAAGCTATACGTGGATAAAATAAATTATTGCTAGCTTGTAGCTTGCACATCCCCAACCCTGATATTTTGAAGGTTGAGTATTACTAAACTGGGTTGTCAGTTTGAATTTCTCTTCCTGATTCCCGTCCCAGTGACCCTGACATGAAGGTGAATATGCCAGGACATAAAAATCCACTGGCAAGGTACATCCATTAAATGATTGTTAAAGTCAGCAATCTGGCAGTTCAAGTTGCCAAGGAACAAGCAGAGTGCAGTGGACCTAAGAATGCTTTGAATCCACTCTGGCATGAAAAACAAAAGAATTGATTTTGATTAAGACATGATTGTACAAGATTCATTTTAATTGAATGACAATGGTTTTCTGTAATTAAATGCTGTAGATATTATCCTTTCAGAAACGATGAATAGTATCCATCCGATAAACTAGAAATTACTCTTGACAGTAACAGAGGATCAGCACCTAATACAATTCAATTAACATTTCTCTGCCCACTACTTTATTACTGGGACTGTTAACCTTTAAAAGAAGGGCATTGTAGTCTGCGAAACTTGAGGCAAAAATCCTGTCACTCATAAAATGCAAATTGTTCACATGCTATTATCTGCCTTTAATGGTAAGTCTAATGTAATTAAAAATGGGGAGTTGACCAAGATGTAGTGTGATTGTGTAAAAGAATCAATCACAAGTTGGCATCCAGTTTCACAGCTCTTTTACTGAGGATTGTGAAAGATTCTGTACCTGAGGGAGAATTATAATGGCAAGGGACAACAGAGGCTCATTACATTGATCCTTGGGATGAAAGGGTTGTCCCATGAGGAGACCAAACAGCTCCCATTCCTGGATGGGATGGTAGAACGCAGGGCCAACAGGGAATTTCTGACCAAAGTATACAGAAAGGCCACATACATGGATCAAGTCCTAAATTTCAACAATATACACCCCAACACCCGCAAGCAGAGTTGTGTAAAAACACTGTTCGAATGAGCCGCAACACACTGCGGCAACCCAAAACTACACCAAAATGAAGAAGAATAGCTCCACCAAATATTTAGAGACAACGGATACCTGACCGGCTGGGTCCGACAATGCCTGTCACACAAACAACAACAGGAAGATACAGTACGCCCTGACACACTTGTCACATTACTGTACATCAAATGGCCACTAGGCATCAGAGTAGCACACAAACCTACATCAACCCTATTTCAACTGCTAACAAGAACCAAAGACCCCTTACCCACTGTGGACAGAACCAACGTAATATACAAGATTCCATGCAAGGACTGCAACAAACATTACATTGGATAGACAGGAAGGAAACTGGCTACGAGAATACATGAACACCAACTAGCAACAAAAGGACACGATCAATACTCACTTGTCTCCATGCACCCAGACAAGGAGGGCCACCAGTTCAATGGGGACAATGTCAGGATCCTAGGACAGGCCAAACAGAGACAAGCACTGGAATTTCTAGAGGCCTGGTTCTCCACCAAGAAGGCCATCAATTAACACATAGAATTGGACCCTATATACGCACTACTGCAAAGAAAAACTGGAAATGAGGTAGCCAACTCCTACTGACCCCAGAGTTTAAATAATAAGCAGGAAAATACAACAACGTTTCATCGGAGGCTGCACTGATGATGTTACCCAACAGGATAATGAAATGTCTACAAACTAACAAACAAGCTCAGTGAGCAAACCAACCACAGAGCTGTATATTCCCTGGAGGTTAGAAGAATGTGAGGTGTTCTTAATGAAACATTAGATTTTGAAAGGAATGGAAGATGCTGTTTCCTTGGCTAGACAGTCTAGAACTAGGAGGTGACTAGGGGGGACTCTAGACATGAGGAATTGACTTTTTCAGAGGAAGGTAAGGAGAAATTTTATCTCTGATGATTGGAATTTTCTACCCCTGACAGCTGTGAACGTTCAGTTACTGAGTCAAGGCTGAGGTCGATAGATTTTCATTTATGAAGGGAATTGAGGGACATGGTGATTGGATGGTAAAACCATGATAGAATTGAGGGGCAGAGCAGGCTGAAAGGGCCAAATGGCCTCCTCCTACTCCTTATTCTTGTTGATATTGAACTTATTTCCAAATTGGAAAGCATGTTAACTATTACCTGTTTGACAATATACACAACATTAAGATCTACCCACAAATATCTCAGGCTTAACGTGCTCAGCTGTTTTTCCATTAGCTGTACTTTTCAATTACTAGGGGTCATGATTTCAAGGTGAGAGGGGAAAAGTTTAAGGGAGATATGCGTGGAAAGTTCTTTATGCAGAGGGTGGTGGGTGCCTGGAATGTGTTGCCAGCGGAGGTGGTAGAGGCGGGCACAATAGCGTCATTTAAGATGTATCTAGACGGATACATGAATGGGCAGGGAGCAGAGGAATACAGATCCTTGGAAAATAGGTGACAGGTTTAGATAGAGGATGTGGATTGGTGCAGGCTTGGAGGGCCGAAGGGCCTGTTCCTGTGCTGTAATTTTCTTTGTTCTTTGTTCTTTTCGAACATTTGAGCAGTATGGGACACTGCAGCGGCTCAGTGGTTAGCACTGCTGCCTCTCAGAGTCAAGGACCTGGGGTCAATTCCAACCTCGGGCAACTGTCTGTGTGGAGTTTACACATTCTCCCCCTGCCTATCCTCCCACTCAGAAGATGTGCAGGTTAGGTGGATTTGCCATGTTAAATTATCCATAGTATCCAGGGATATGCAGGCTAGGTAGATTAGCCATGGGGAAGGCATGGTTACAGGGATAGGGTGGGGGGGCAGGGTCTAGGTGGGATGTTGTATGGAGGATTGATGGACTGAAAGACCTGCTTCCACACAGCAGGGATTCTACGAATAGGAGGCATTCTGAAACTGTCAGCCCATGCCTCAGTAGGGTTTCTTTGAGTACAGTGGTTACATTACTGATCATGAAACTACCAGCTTGAAATAAAAACCCATCTGGGTTACTAATATCCTTTAGGGTAGGAAATCTTCATCCTAACCCATTCTGGCCTGTATGTATCTTGGGAGTTGACTTTTAATTGCCCTCTGAAATTGGCTAGTAAGTGGTGGTTGCCCAAATGTAGCGAATAAGTGACATTTTCTTCATTTTCTTTGCCATGGACATTTTCTTCAAAAATTTTGCATGCATTCCATTTTCTAATCATTATAATGTTTTTTCATAGCAAACCGGATGTCTGATACTAAATGCAGGCCATGTCCTCCAATGTACTTTTCAACTGAGACCTCATTTACCCTGCAGTGTGAATTGAGGACCAAGTAAGTCTACCACTCATGATAAGAATCATAATGTTACAACGTGATAATTTAAGAGTTGAATGGATTTTGTTTTATTGTTCTTTAATATCTGTTGCAAAGAATTTTACAGACAGAGAAACAGGCCATTCAGCCCAGCTGGTCCATGCTGGTATTTAAGTTCCACACCCACCTAGTCCCACTTCATTTTCATCCAACTCCATCAACAAACAACTATGTTGAGAGGTACTTTCATAAAACTTGATTATGTCATAGTAGCTTCCTCACAGTATCATGGCAACATTCACTTGTGTTCGACTTGTTTTCACATTATAAAAGGTATCTTTCAAATGACTTGATACCAGTTTATGAGCCTAAATCTTCACAACTTGAGCAAACAATTTTCAAGGAACATTTTGACCTTTGGTCTACCCCACCTCTAGGTAATGGGCTGTCGGACTTCAAATTAATTTTGTCAGTGCACCACGCAAAACAAATTTGTTTTGAGCCTAAAATGAATGCAGCCAGAAGCCTAAGATTGACTCAGTATTCAACCAGCACTGATTGCAGCTTCTTATCCATCCATGAGGTTAAAATAGGACCACCAGCTCAGAGAGTGGAATAGCCCATCTGTTTTGGGCATGTTGAGAGATTGATTTGGGCAAACCCCATTTATAAAGGTAACATTTCAAGGGCTACAGTTTCTGCTTCTTTACACAGTTTTCTCAAAAAAACCAGTGTAAAAGATCATGGAATTCATCATGCTTTTGCAGTCTCTAAAAACCATTGACTAGAAGCTTATTCCACTCACAAAACAGGCCACATCCATTAGATGTTTTCAGTAAATGTGTTCATTTTCTGGCCTTTAAGAAGGTTTTTAAAAAATCACGGATGCTGCTGGACCTGCTGAGCTTTTCCAGCAATTTCTGTCTCGGTTTGAAGAATCAAACTGGATCTTGTGCATAACGCCACTAATGGGCACATTTTGAAAGCTTTGTACTGGCTCAAGGATTACTGCACCCAATATAATTAGCAAACATTTCCCTACATTCTGATTTTGTTGTTTCAGTTATTTAAAATCAGGTAATTTATAAATGATGGACATTTTTATTAAAATGATTATTTTTCATGATAAAACCATTTTAACTGAATTGATCAAATGCACCAAATTAGTGTTCTTAAGCACATGAACAATTATTTTCTAACATTAGGTTTTGAAATGCTGCTCGATTGCTTTGCTCCATTACAGATTCATTGATATGCAAATATGTCTGAGTGAACACTTGAAGGAAACATATGGTTCTGAAAATTTGTGCACTTTTGAATCCAGCTTGCACCTAGCTGTTGTGTCCAGACCAGAAGCTCTACTCTGCATTGAGTCAGTCAACAGAGATAGCAAACAAGCCTGTAACAATATGGGGAACATGCCCTTGTTCTTTCTTCTGCACCTATTATTATCGGGTCTGCCAGCAAAAATCATTCCTGCCACTGCTACATTACACTAAGGCTTTAAGGGTCTTTTATACAAAAGCTTGTGTTCTCTCCATGCATGGACAAACCTCCTTCCACAGCCTATTGGGAATATGTGCCATGTTTGCTCATTTGCTAATGTTCAAACATATTATCAATAAAGTCATATCACATCTAATATGAGACACAAGCATAGTACCCTACAGTGTTGAAGCTGGCCATTTGGCCCATTGCACCAACCCTTTGAAGGGCAACATCTCACCCAATCCCCATAATCCTGCATTTCCCACAGCTAATCCACCTAACCAGTACATCTTTGGATTGTAGGAGGAAAGCCCACACAGACACAGAGAGAACATGCAAACTCCACACAGACAGATGCCTGAGGCTGGAATTGAACCCAGATCTTTGGCCTTGTGAGGCAGCAGTGCTAGCCACTAAGCCACCAAGCCACCATGCCACCCAAGGGACTCATGCAGTGCAGTGGTAGCATCCCTACCGCTGAGCGAAGGGGCCTGTGTTCAAGTCCCATCTGCAGTCTATAATATCTCTGAGCAGGTTGATATCGAAAATATCTTAAAACGGTTTCTTAAATTTGGCCTTGCACCTCTTACCATAATGTAATTCACAGTCAGATTCCAGACCTTTGGATTTCCCAAATGATTAGCTCTCTGCACATCTGCAACAACTTTGCATCAAGAAAATTGCTGGTATAACGACTTTGCTATTGTACTGTCCCTGGCTAGGCTATCACTTATTGTCCATTGCTAACCACTCTTGAGGGTCATGGTAAGCTGCCTTCTTGAATCACTGTAATTGTCGGGGGCAGGGATACCCACTGTGTTGTCATTGTGCCCACACCTCAAGCACTGCAGTGGTTCAACTGGTCTCCGCGCATCCTGTACATCACCACTAGTGGGAGTCACCCTCTCTCCATCAATTAATGGACTTGTGCTGCTGGATCAAGGGATTCTGAGAGCTGTCTTGTGGCATGATAGATTTCCTTGGGGCAACCTTTACACAGTGTGTGCTGCTGGAGGGGTTTGCTGTGTGGAACCTCTGCTGTATCTGTGAATCTGTTGCAATTTTTCTTTCTACAATCCGTGCATCTGTCTGCCCACTTCCTCTGTGGATCACCACACCTCCTGAGTATGCAGAAGGCACAGAGGCCAAGAGTTCCACATTTTGCCCTATTTGATTTAAAGCCTGCATGTACAACTTTAGTGCTATATCTTCCATCCAGGATTAGGTTTACTCAAGAAGTAGAAAAGAATACAATGATAAGGTTTTATACAAATGTAAATGTTATCAATAGTTAGTTGTTTGACCTGTAACATTGTGTACAACAACCATTTGGGGCAGTTGTATAAATGTGAAAAGTTTGTCTGTCACCATACTGAAAAAAAAATCAGGATACAATGCATGTTGCAGGCATGGACTTACTGCAAAATAGTTGTGATAATTAAGCATCTGCAATCTTTGCAGACACATTTGAATCTGAGACGCTGTAAGCTATCTGTGGACTAGCCAAACACAAATTTCAAGCCATATTTCCCTACCTTGCAACAGTGACCACTCCTCGGAGGAACATCATTGGCTATGAAGCACTTTGGGATGCCTTGAGGACATCAAAACTTCAATATAAATGCAAGCTGCTTTTCCTTTTTCTGCATTTGCACTTTGTGTAAAGTGGAAATTTCAACTATATGACTCTTGGTATTACTGTTCTCTAATCCCTATTCCAGTTTCCCAACCACACAGAAGAGTGCTTTCCTCTTTCCAAATTCCTAGCATTGAGATGTGGTGTTTGCTTGACAGGATATGTTGTGTGTGTAATAACATGTATATTGCCATTGTAATATTTTGAGTAATAATGACAGTTGCTATACCTGATTTTATTGATAAATATCCTGGGCAATTTAATCTTCAAGATCAGAAATCACGTGACACTAGGTATAGTCTGACAGATTTATTTGAAATCACAAGCTTTCAGAGCACTGCTGCTTTGTCAGGTGGAAAGATGAAGTAGCAGCGCTCCAAAAGCTTGTGATTTCAAATAAACCTGTTGGACTATAACCTGGTGTCATGTGACTTATGACCTTGTCCACCCCAGTCCAACAATGGCACCTCCGCATCAATTTAATCCTCAATCAACATCACTAAAATAAATGCTCTTGGCATTATCTCATAACTGTTTGGGGGAGCTTCCTGTGTGGAAATTGGCTGCCATGTTTTCTACATTGCCACAGACACTGTGGGTGGGGCCTGAATGACATGGGCTGTGCTGAGATTTGTGGTAGAATCTTTCGCAAAGTCCAGCAAGCTGATCATGACATCAGGAGCCACCCACTGCATTTTTTACACATGTGTAAGCAGCAAATTCTTGCTAGGCAGTGGTGAATTATTGTTTAAGGAGGTTTGTAGCTTGCCAAGTGCCTCATTTATGCCACAATTCACCTCATTAACATTCAGCTTCCAAACTTACCAAACATGCTGAACAGGCTGGACATCGTAAATTCTCCATGTGGAAGCCAGAGTGGGAACCTGGTGTGCTCAGTTTGCTCTAAAGGAACTCTAAGTTGCTCACTGGCACCAACATTCTCGAGCATGAGACCTGCCACCTGCCCCCCACATCTGCGGATATTAACATCTGCCATGTGGCAGCCTCCAAGAACCCTCATGGCACATCTCTGATCCATTTACAGGACACCTCTACATTTTACTGCTGCATCTTGGAGTGCAGCAGTAATTCCCATTGTAATGCTAAAGCAAGGACACTGTGCAGTCAGGGACATGCTCCCAGCTCGTGGACTAGATCACATGCATTTCCAGCCTATTTCCTTGTTCTCTTAGCACTCAGTCACTATGGGTGTACCTGACCCTTCCTGGATGGTGGCAGCATATCCCTGCCTTGCATTACCTTTTGCACTATTCCGCCTCAGCTAGCAATACCTGCTTCATGATACAGCAGTATTGCCAAGTCTTTTAGCGCAACCACAATGCCCGGGAACCATGTTATGGTTGTTGGCAGTCTTCAATCAAGTTGAGGGAGATAGACTTTGGTCAAGGGTGGGTCAAGGGCACCCTTCAATACCAGTCCAGGAGCTTGGACATAGTCAGTCAGCTGCTCGGAGCGATCAGTCAGGATACTGTCCACTTAGGGGTGAGGAACCAAAAGTCAGATAACCCACCACCAATTGTAACTCTCTCTGCTGTACTGGGGGCTGTTTTCCTCCTAGAATGAGAGAGAGGTAGGTATTGAGGGAAATGACAGTGGGTGACACAGCAGTTACTGTTTGTGCAGGCAGGGAGGTGTCCTGAGGGAGTAAGAAAGCAACACTAGGGAGCATGCAGGGTTCGTGGTGTTGGGGATAGGGTGGTGATAGCAAGTGAGGGAAGATATTGTAATCAGTAGTGACAGTAGCAGAGGAGGAGCCTTGGAGAACATTGTGTGCAGTAGCAGAGAAAGAGTGAGTGTGAGGTATCAGAGGGAGGATGGTGGGACTCGTGCTGGTGGAGTGGAGAAGGTCATTGACCTTCCTACAGGGTTGTGCATTCCTCCAGATGCCTGAGACTGCACTGACGTGGGGTTGGGGGGAGCGGGGTAACCCCAGATCAGGCTGTTGGCGTGGTCTTCACTGCTGGTCCTGGGGGAAGAGAACATCCCACATCTGCATACCCCATCCTGTAGATCCTCCAGGATCCTCCCTACAAATTGGGGTAAAGATCTCCTTCTGTCTGCAATGTCTGGGGGAAATGTCAGGAACCGTGCAGAATAACTGACAGTGTTTATCCAGGCACACAACAGACATATAAAAATCCAATGAATTCCATATATTCCAGCAGTGGTGAATTGCCCTGGGAATGGCATGCGGAATTGGACGGGAGGGACACCATAGGGATGGGGGCAGTAGTTGATAAGGCGAGTTTGGTAAAATACAGCGACAATTCTCATGAGATCTCAAGGCCTCCAAAAAACTCAATACATTTGGCATTTAGCCAATAAAAATGTAAAGTACAGCCCTGCATTTCAAAAAATATTTAATTGTCTGTAAATTGTTTCGGACATCCTGAGGGTGTGGAAAGTATTTATTATATTTAACTTTGCTTCTAATATTTTTATTGTATTTTATTTTCTATAGTTGCACAGCCCTTGGGATGGAGGAAAAGGTTCCTGGTAATGCAACTTCTGATGCATTATGCATTAGTGTTTCAACGCCATCCAGTTCAGGTATAGTGGCTGTAAAATTTATCAGGCACAATTAAGTACCATTTGGAGTTCTGCAGTATAATATAAATCTTGAGCTTTCAGTAATATCATTTCTGTTTTATCCATTTTCTTTCATGGGATATGAGCATTACTGGCAAATATAGACCATAAGATATAGGAATAGAGTTGGGCCATTTGGCCCATTGAGTCTGCTCTATCATTTGATCATGACTGATGTGTTTCTCAATCCCATCCTCCTTCCTTCTCCCCCTACCAATCAAGAACCTATCTATCTTGGTCTTAGACATTTTATTCTATAAATGGGTGCTAGGTTGTGACTAACACATTATCCATCCGTTTCTCCACATCTCCCCCACCCACTCCCCTGGCACAGTTACCTGCTGGCATGTATTCTCACCCTATCACAGGCCTTGACATTAGCAAACTGGGGTCTAAAATCTAATCATTGTCGGAATCTCCTGACGATCTGGTGAAGAGAAGGTAACTCTCGTTTTCCTTCTTCTCACGGACGTCATGAGGAAATGCGTTTACGGGATCATGGAAGGAAAGAGAAGGGATGTGGCTTTCAGAGGCCACCTCTTCTCTCCACATCCGTATCTCCGATCGCCCCCAGATTTGGACAATTGGAAGTTAATCCTGGCTCGACAAGTAGCTGGCTAAGAAGCTAACCACCTTTCTGTCCTGCCAGGGATGCACACAATCGGGGGAGTGGCAAGCTGAGGTCTTTAAATGACTAGTTAATGACCCTGAGACAACAAGGTGCAGGGCTGGATGAACACAGCAGGCCAAGCAGCATCATAGGAGCAGAGAGGCTGACGTTTCGGGCCTAGACCCTTCATCATTGCTAACAAGTTAAAGAAGATGTATCACTGCACCCAGCGTTTAATTGCTGCCTGGGGCTGGGTTTTCTTTCAGTTTATTCGTTGGAGGTGGGTGTCACTGGCTGAGCCAGCATTAAATGCCCAATCCCAATTGCCCGGAGGGTAATTAAAAGTCAACCATGTTTCTGTGGGTTTGGAGTCACGTGTAGACTAGACATGGTAGGGATGACAGATTTTCTTTCCCTAAACATGGGTTTTGTGCCAATAGTTAAATGATTGCTATGATTCCAGATTTTTATTGAATTAATTCAAATTTTGACCATCTGCCATGATGGGATTTGAACCCACATCTTAAGGATATTGAGTTACTAATACAGTGACATTACTACTACACCAACTCTCCCCTATAGAGCACAAAGGAAGTGAGTTTCTCTCCAGGGTCAATTCGTCCAATTATTTCCCCTCTGTGCCACTGCGTGCTCCTGCCCAGGGAGGGGAATGCCATGGCTGGTTACATTGGTTCAGGTACTCATTGCCAAGGCAATTATTTTTTGGTGCTTAATAATGGAATCAGGAATTGACAGGTTATATTTTGAGAGAAGTTGAATTTTTGTGTGGCTTCACCCAATTGTCTGTAATTAAGACTCATAGCACAGAAGAAGCCACTCAGTCTATCATGTCTGTACTGACTCTCTCTGAAGGAAATGCCCAATTTAGTCAGCTCTCTTCAGGTTTTCACTTTAGCCTTTCCAGTGTTTTAGATCTCATCAAAATTCTGTGTCAAAAGAATTACATGCATTTCTTCTCTTCTCCTTGTTCCCTGTCACTCTGTAAAGATATTTATGGACCAATTCTCTTTTGAACATGTACTTTGAATGTGCTTCCACTGCCCTTTCAAAGAGATTTTGGTTGCAGAATTGGGCTCCCTGACCCCTGTGGTTTTGGCACACATGCACAGATCGGTCACGATCCAGACCAAACTCCAACTCTGTGAGGGCCTTGTCACATATCAGTGTGCACCAGAACAGTACAGGGTTGATGCATCATGGTGTCAAGTCAATGTGTGCTATGACAATAAGATGTAGGAGGAGATATAGGTAACATCAGAAGTAATAATGCTGGTGTGTACAACAGAAGGCAAATTTGGCAAGAAACTGGACCCATTAAAAGGAATCCCCAACCTGTTTGTAGCTGATTAATCTCACTCTGGCTCTGTTTGAGTTTGACTTTCTCTGTTTGAGAAGTGCTGAGTTGTTTTAAAATTGGCGATGTCTTTATGATGATGAGAATAAGATGGTAACGTAACAATGATATTGGCAGTCACTTGCTACACACTGAAGAAAGGATGGAATAATCTGTGCGTTTAAAAGATTGTATTCACCAAGAACAGTATTAAGTACAATAATGTAAGTTAGAGTTTGCAGAACTTTATAGAGCCATGGCTGCCATATTACCAACCTCTCTGGGTTGCCATTGAAAGGGAGATGGAGCAAAAGTGGCAAAGAAGGGGAGGTGTTGCTCACAGGGGGAGATGGAGGAAGGTCCTCAAAGTGTGGAGTTGAGAATTATCAGATCAGTGGTGATTTCATTGGATGATGAAGCAGGCTCAATGGGCTGATCACAAAATCTAATTATAACCTAAAATTTGATAAGCAAATATCAGTTTGCAAACCACCCTGATCAAACAACAATTAAACAGGAAATGCTGTGTTCACTCACAGTATTAGATTTTCCAGTCCTTCAGGAATTAACCACATCTCTAAGGTTTTGGAGTAGATCTGTAGCTCGGGTTGTGGGTGTTGAGGTTGGTTGGCTCGCTGAGCTGGTTTGTTTTGCAGACGTTTCGTTATGATGCTTGGTAACATCCTCACTGCAGCCTCTGATGAAGCGTCGGTGTGTTTTCCCGCCTGGTCTTTAAACTCTGGGGTCCATTCAGATGATTGCCTCACTTCCGGGTTTCCTTCGTAGTGGAATGTATATGGGGTCGAGTTCAATGTGTTTATTGATAGCATGCTTCGTGGAGTGCCATGCTTCCAGGAATTCTCGTGCTTGTCTCTGCCTAGCCTGTCCCAGGATCTTGGTGTTGTCCCTTTCGAAGTATGGTTCTCCTTGTCCATGTGGATTGAGATGAGTGAGTATTGGTCGTGTCTTTTTGTAGCCAGTTGGAGTTCATGTACTCTTGTTGTTAGTTTCCTTCCTGTTTGTCCGATGTAGTGTTTCTCGCAGTCTCTGCAGGGGATCTTGTAGATGACATTGGTCCTGTCCATGGCGGGGAGTGGGTCTTTAGTTCGG
>NC_063333.1:144097913-144118214 GCF_021869965.1 Rhincodon typus | reverse complement strand
TGATGAAGGGTCTAGGCCCGAAACGTCAGCCTTCCTGCTCCTGTGATGCTGCTTGGCCTGCTGTGTTCATCCAGCTCTACACCAGACTGTAGGGACATGCTGGTGAAGGAAACTGTTTGATGTTCTGCAGCCTATTCAGGTCCCGAGAGACGGTTACGAAGGGCTAATTAATGTTATAATCTTTTCATAGTTTTGAGTGAGTTATGGAGACATGGTGGTGGGGGTGACATTGTTCTGAGTAGGCTACAGTATTAACACTTATTCAGGGGTAGCGTTTGATACAAAAACAGGTTGAAACACTGCTTGCAGTATGGGGCCGATAGGAATTGAAAGGTGTAAAGAAACAGTAATGGGTTGGCAGTCTAGGAAGGGATGTTTAATTTAGTTTATCTCGTAAGAGTAAAATGTGCTACAAAAATGTGGTTTTATGAATGAATGAATGAAAACGCGGTATAGTAAACACAGAGCGCTTGTGAGTGAGTTAGTAAAGAGAATCATAATACAATATCTCACAAAGCTGCAGTAGCTCATTGGATTTTTTGCTTCAACAGTGGTAGTTCTTTGTGTTTATTACCCTGGTGGTGATAGGTCACTGGAGTTGTTACCCTGGTAGTGGTAATTTATTGGGTTTATTGCCTCATTAATAGTAATTCATTGTGAGTTTTTGCCCCATTAGTGGTAATTTATTGAGATTATTTCCCTATATGTAGTAGTTTATTGCCCAGTACATTGAGTGTTTGACCCGGTACTGGTAGTTCATTGCGTGTTTTCCCCAGTAGTGGTAGGTTATTGGGTTTATTGCCCCATTAATGGTAATTTATTGAGTTTGTTGCTCCAGTAGTGATAATTGACCGGGATAATGGCACCAGGAATAACCTGTGTAAGTTGTGGATCAATTTCTATTCTGCCTGTACATCATAATATAATGCAACTGTTTTATGGGGAAATAAGCATTGATTTTAATTACATCTTCTGCTTTTGATACTGTATCATAATCTAATATTTGACATGTCACCTTCCATGTAGATTGTGCTCAACAGAGATTTGCTGATGCCTGGTGCAGCACTAGAGGGAAACAGAGAAATGAAGTGAGTTGAAGCCAAATAAAACTGCAAAACTGTGTAGAACTGAAAAACTGGTCAAGACTTCTGTAAAATAATAGAGCCTCTCAAATTCCCTTAGTTTATTCGGAAGTGTGTTGCCATGACATCTTGTAAAGGGAGAGACATGAACTATTACAATGGGTCTCAGTCCAATTTTAAGTTTAGCATAATAATTAAATTTGGAGTTGTAAAACTCATTGGATAAGCTTTCAGGTGTTATTATATTGAACTATTTGGGGCAAAATTCCTCTAAAACTATCTAAGCTTTGCTCAAAAAGCTTGGGAAGGGGTTATTACCCAATTCAATCAATAAGCACCATCAAATATCCAATAACTGAATCTTGACACTCAGATGATTTTTGATTTGATTTGATTTATTATTGTCACACGTACCTAGATACAGTGAAAAGTATTGTTTTGCATGCTAACCAGACCAATTATACCTTATATTAGTATATCAGGGTAACCGAACAGGATGCAGAATATAGGGTTACAGCTACAGAGAAGGTGCAGAGAAAGACCAACTCTAATATACGAGAGGTCTGTTCATAAGTCTGATAACACTGGGGAAGAAGCTGCTCTTAAATCTGTAGGTACGTGTTTTCAAACTTTTGCCCGATGGAACAAAGTGGAAGAGAGTATAACCAGGGTGGGAGGGTCTTTGATTATGTTGGCTGCTTCCCCGAAGCAGCAGGAAGTGTAGATAGAGTCAATGGATGAACAGTCTCTTGGGGAGTTGGCATGTCATTATTAAAATTTTCACATAGGCTGTTGTGCAGTTTATCTGGCTGGATTGTAACTCATGCTGAATTGGGAATGACTGTTTGAATTTGCTCCAGTGCCCGTTGGAAGCTAAATCAAGAGTTCCCAAACTAACTTCATGAAGGAGACTTAAAAGCAGTATTGTGATTGATTGATTCATTCATTCATTGTCACATGTACCGAAATACTGTGAAAAGCTTTGTTTACAAATGGTACAGGCAGATCATGGTAAGCAAGAATGTACAGATCAAGAAGACTTAGACAGATGCATACAGATTACATTGCACAGCATGCACTACGTGAGATCAATGTTAGCAGGATCAGCATTATTTGAGGCTAGAGTCCATTAACGGCTGGGAAGAAGCTGTTCCTGAACCTGCTGGTGCATGTGTTCAGGCTTCTATATCTTCTGCCTGATGGAAGAGGATGTAGGAGGTCATTACCGGGGTGAGATGGGTCGTTGATGATGTTGGCCGCCTTTCTGTGGCAGCAAACCGTATAAATAGAGTCCATGGATGGAGGGTTGGCTTCCCTGATGGTCTGGGCTATGCATACCACCTTCTGTAGTTTCTTACGGTCCTGGGCAGAGCAGTTGCTATACCAGGCCATTATGCACCCGGACAATATGCTTTCAATGGTGCATCTGTAGAAGTTGGTGAAGGGCCTTATGGACATGCCAAATTTCCTGAGCTGCCTGAGGAAGAAGAGGCGTTGTTGTGCCTTCTTGACTGGTGCATCTATATGGGACATTCAGGACAGGTCGTTGGTTATCGTCACTCCAAGGAACCTGATGCTTTTCACCCTCTCAACCTCAGTTCCCTTAATGTAGATGGTGAGGATACTTTTCATTTCCAGTCTGCTCTGATTTTAAAGTATTGCAACTCCTGATTTCTGATAATGCAACACACTGCCAGTAAAACAACTCCCAAAAAGAAGCTGATTTTATTGTTATCAACTGACACAGACAATGAAATGTGAATATTCACCTTAGTTCATTAGAGACATCCTGATAATGAAGAAAATAAAGCTTTTTTTAGGAAACGGGAGAGAAAATGGAGGAAGGGGATGAACAGAAGTAATTTTGTGAAGATGAAGGATGTGTTAATAAGAAAATCCAAGCTTGTAACAAGGTAAAAAGAACTCAGAAGATGCTACATTCTATTCACTTTTCATCATGCCTCAGAAACCTGGCAGATAAGTATAGGACAAAATTGTGGACTTTGAAATGTGGCTGTTCAGATATCTGCTAATCTTTTGTTGGTTCGGTATTCTACCTCAGATACCACTTCTTGTTTAATGGTTTCATGCCACAGTATAACTTGGATTCTTTACAGACGGTTGAGGAGAAGACAAAGTCAAGGACTATCTTCAGGCTTAGACTTCACCAAAACATTATTTATTATACATTATAATGTGATACAAATTAATTATAGACATACCAGGCACTGACTGACTGTTACATTAGGTAATGACTAATCTGTTTTCTTCAAGTATTCATGTGCTGTCTGTCTCTCTTCCAGGGAGTTACACATTCCTGTAGGTCTTTCAGAAATCTTCATCCAGGGGCCTTCTTTCTCCATCTACTCTGTGATATTTATACTGAGTGATTTGCAGCTCTGACACGTAGTAACAAGATTGCTCCAGGTCCTAGTGCCATTACATAACAGTTAACATTCCATGCATAGAACATAAGGTCCAGGCAGAGGTACTTGAAATTGCAAGAGCCAAAGAAACTGAAAAAGCTTACAACCAGAAAAAAAGACTTGAGCATTTGATCAAAGCTGTGCACTGTAGCACAGAGATCCCTTCCAGGGCGGGGGCAGCACAAAAAGAAGTCAAGCTAGATATTGGTGGTTGGTGGTCAGAAGTGACAGAGCAGTTGCAGACAGGCTACTTGCGATGTGTGAGGATGGCACAAGAGCACGGCATAGCATAGATTTCAGTGAGCATGTATGTATTCAGATCATAGTGCTTATCACCTCACACCAATATAGTAAACCTACTATTTCAAGCCAATCAGCCTGAAGGGAATTTCTAAGACTTGTCAATGAATGAATTAATTTGTGACCTTAATCACTGAAATGTCAAAATGGATCAACGTATTCAACTCTGTTTAATTGCAGCTTTGTTGATAGATGCACAGGATTTGGTCAAATGTAATGTTTTCCTTCAGCTTCTTTGCCTGTCACTCTGAAAATATTCTGTTGTTTTTCCAGAGACACCCACCTGCTGATCAAGCAATTGATAGGTTGCCAATTGATAATCATCACTGGGATCCAGAGAGTGAGCTGTTCATATCACCCAAGACTCCAATGAAGGCAACTGATGATGTCAGTGGCTCCATATTGTCTGCATTTTCAGAGCATCCAGTTTCTAACATTGTTTTGAATTCTTGCTATGGAGTTGCGTCCATGTGCAATGCCACACATTCTTCAAGAATCCCAAGGGAGAATCCCAATGGTAAGTGCTACATTGGAAACCAAGGGGAAGGCTGCAGTGCCACACATTTGGAAGATCCAAGCACTGGAAAATCTGTTAATCCCTTATTGCCCTCTGGACATACAGTGGAAGAACCAACTCATGGAATTCTACTCACACAAGAAAGCAAACACGGTGTCAACACAGTCCCCTGCAGAGACTGCCTGGCAGAATCATCTGGTAGCCCTTGGACCTTGGGTAGTTCATCTCCATTGCCTTCCGGAGAGTCAAACAAGGGTCATACTGCAAAGTGTGATTGTCACACAAGTCATCCAAGTAACTTTTGCAGATATAGTCAGAGGTCGGACAATATCGACGGACATAGTTCTAACAACACAGAATCTGACCACCCAAATCCAGGCAATGAAAACAGTCACAAATCGGGAAATTCAACGCCATCTGGTAAACTAATGTCTTTATCTTAAACACTTTGAACTGTTGTCTTTAAGATAATGTAATGCGCACATGTAGGAACTAGGAACAAGAGTAAACCATATAGTTCTTCAAGCTTACTCCACCTTTCCAATCATAGCCGACCTTCAACACGGACTGTACCTTCCATAACCCTTGATTTCCTTAGTGTTCAATAATCTGTTGACCTCAGCTCTTGAACATACTCAAGATCTGAGTATCCAGAACTTTCTAAGTTAAAGAATTCTCGCCATTCAGAACCCTCTCTCATGTCTGTGTGGGTTTCCTCCGATGCTCCAGTTTCTTCCCTCAGTTCAAAGATGTGCTGGTTAGGTGGATTAGCCATGTAAAATTGACCCATAGTGTCCAGGGATGAGCAGGCTGGGTGGATTAGCCATGGGAAATGCAGGGTTACAGGGATAGGGTGGTGGGGTGAGCCTGGGTGGGATGCTCTTCAGAGGGTTGATGTGGACTCGATGTGCTTTCACACTGTAGGGATTTTATGATTCTCTCCATCTCAGTCCTAAATGACTGACTCTTTATCTCCAAATACTCCTCATTACCTCTTTACCCACTAGCGCCCAGGCCTTCATATCAATAGTGTAAATTGTTACTAAATGTCTGATTCTAAAAGTGTCTCCATTCCTTGCACTGACTTCCTCTCAGTGGATTCTCTTGCTTCCCTGATACAGATTACCCTCTTTACATTTTGAAGTAATGCACACAGCTCCTGTTTGTCCATCAAAGATGTATTCCAAATGTTTGCCACTTCTCAAGTTACTGTTAATTTCCAAGAAACTGGTTCGGTGGTTCGCGTATTTAAAAATAGTCGGCAGAACACTAAACTAAACATATTTTTTCATATAATTTGCCAGGATTTTCTTGCAGAGGTAATACTACGTACAATACAAGCGGTCAGTCTGTGCTGAGTGTTGGTGGTTCAGTTGTCTTCAACGTAATTGTCAAAGTGAATCACACGGCAGAAGAGGACAGCAGAGGAGAAATGAATGACATAGCTGATTTTCCCGCAAGGCAAGAAATCTACAAGGATAATGGCATATTCCCCACAAGAGAGGCAAAGCCAAGCAGCAGTTGTGAGTTTGAGGCAAATGCAGGTTTCCCTGTACAGGAAGAAAACTTTGAAGAAAGTGTGTGTGTCCCTATCCAAGAGGAACAGAACAGCAGTCGTGGCCAAGAGGTGCACATTCCAGTCCAAGAACAAAACAGCAGGGAAAACGTGGAAGGAAGTCTGGACTTGGCCAGTAGAACAGTCAGACAGGAAAATTGGGCATATCCCAAAGAAAGTGCATACATTCCTGTGCAGTAAGATGGAAAATCTGAACATTTAGTCTACAAGGAATAGAACTGGTGATGCAAACACATAGGGTCAATTTGGTTTTTTTGCAGTTCTGGACTCTGTGTCCTTTGCAATTTGTGTTAGAAATATCTGAAGATTGTACACTAACATTCTGAGAGAGGTGCTGCTTATCTATTTCTTCTAGAGACAGGTTATTGAATTGTTATGTTTTTGTATGTTCACCAAGATGTTTTGTTTTTTCCCTTTACAGCCTATTGGAATTATTTCTCAGTCTCAGAGAATTCTAAAAAAAATTTATGGGACGTGGGCATCTCTGGCTAGGTCAGCATTTATTGTCCATCCTCAACCATCCTTGAGAAGCTGGTGATCGCAGTCCATAGGGTGCAGGGGCACTCTACAATGCCTTTAAGGAGGGAGCTCTAGGATTTTGACCCAGCAACAGTGAAGGAACAGCAATGTAGTTCCAAGTCAGGGTGGAGTGCTGTATTTGTGGCAATGTCAGTTGCAGAGAGATTTGTTTACAATACTGTAGAATAGTAGAACATTAAAAGGTGGAAATCTGCACTTCGATAAATCATGTATTTCTGACATGTCTTTAACATTGTAAAATGTCCCAAAGTGCTTCATAGGGTCATTATTAAACAAAAGGTCATATTGAGACAGGTGGCCAAAGGTATGTTTTAAGAGCATCTTTGAGAGAAAACTGGAGCTGAGAGGCTCCTAGGTTTAGGCGGGGAGCGGGGTGTGGGGGGTGGTGGGGTGGTGTGATTCTATAGCCAGTGGGGGCGCTGGGAGCCTAGGAGGTATCAGAGGTAGATTCTTCACTCAGAGAGTGGTGGGTATGTGGAATGCGCTGCCGGCAGTGGTAGTGGAGTCAGATACTTTAGAGACTTTTAAACAACTCTTGGATAGGCACATGGAGGATAGTAAAATGTCGGGTATGCAGGGTAGATTGATCTTAGTAGGCCTGTACTGTGCTGTACTGTTCTATGTTCCATGAAACTGAAGGCATGGCTGCCAAAGGTGAAGCAATTACATTTAGGGATGCTCAATTTTTATTGACAATTCTCTCTACAGCAAATTTTCACAACCATAATAAGAAAGCAACTCAAATTAAAACACTAACACATGCATTTTCAAACAATAAGTCAATCACCAAATATTTACATAGGTGGAAAGGAAATTCTGTCATTGTGCATAGTTGGGGGCGGAGTTAACAGTTTGGGAATCTTTCACCACTATTGGAATGAAGAGACGGGAATGTACAGGGTGGATGAGGTGATTATTATAAAAATTGTGGGTCCACCTATTGGTAAAAGTTATACAGGCCATGCCTTTATTAACATATTCCAAGAGAAATAAACTAATGAAGTAAAATTCCACTTATGCAGAGCATTTGAGATGGGCAATAAAGTTGCACATAACTCAAAAGATTTGATTGTGTACTACTATAACATAATTGGAACAAAGGGATAAATGTTCATTCTCCAGGGATTTGCATCTTTTTATTTTATATTGATGTAAATTTTGTTCGATCAGCTTTGAGTGTAATTTGCAAAGATACCATGCTTAAACAGATATGTTACAAAGTATAACCTTGGGTCTTGACTTCCCAATGTTCATTTTGTTGAACTTGGTAATTGACTAGAAAGACCACATGTGAAAAAGTACTTGTTTGACACTTGGTTTCATTTAAAGCTGGTAACTTACAGGAAGCCAAAGCAATGGCAATCTTCTCTATCAGTGAATAAAAACCAAAAGAACTGCGGATGCTGTAAATCAGGAGGGAAAAAACAGATGTTGCTGGAAAAGCTCAGCAGATCTGGCAGCATCTTGAAGAAAAATCAGAATTAACATTTTGGGTCCAGTGACCCTTCCTCAAAACTGATGGTAGCTGGGAAAACGTGGGTTTATATGCAGAAAATAGGGAGGGGGATGGGATAGGGAGTAAAGAATAGGATACAGCCCAAAGAGAGAGAAGAACAGACAAAGGAGTTGATAATGATCTGGAAAGGAGAGTGAGTGGTTGTTAATGGACACTGTTAGTGATTAACAATAGGTAGTGTGTTATCAACTCCTTTGTCTATCCAACTGTTCTCTCTCATCGGGCTCTATCCTATCGTTTACTCCCTACCCCATCCCTCTCCTTATTTTCTGCATATAAACCAACAATTTCCCAGCTACCATCAGTTCTGAGGAAGGGTCACCGGACCCGAAACATTAACTCTGATTTTTGTTCACAGATGCTGCCAGATCTGCTGAGCTTTTTCCAGCAACTTCTGTTTTTTTCTCTATATTGAGCAATATTGATTGGGTTTAGAGAATTCTTGTTTGAGTTGAGAAATGAAATCCCAAGTTCTACACTGCAAGTGATCGCAGAGATTGAAAAGAAGATGGAAAATGATGAAGCGATGTACTGTGTTTAAAAACCTGATGAGAGGGTTGACTTGTTCACTGAAAGCAGTAACAGGTGTTAATAAAGCCATTTCTAAAAAAAAAACATATCTTTAACTTTTCAATTCTTATAATTCTTATAATCTTAGCATCACCTTATAATGAGCTGTAAAGGGTCAAGCAAGTGATATATAGGTAGTAAGAACTGCCGATGCTGGAGTCTGCGATAACACAGTGTGGAGCTGGAGGAACACAGCAGGCCAGGCAGCATGAGGAGCAGGAAAGCTGAAGTTTTGGGTCGGGACCCTTCTTCAGAAAATGTGTTTAAGCAAGTGATATAGCCTGCGTGTGAAAGTGCACGGTGGTTTAAGAAATGCTGACTTCTTGCACCGGAAGTTGATGCCATTTCAAAATTGCAACTGGCCTGACCCAAGTGGCAATTTACTCTCCTGCTCAGTGTAAAGATTGACTCTCATTTCTAGAGGGACTTTTCAAGGCTTCAAATATGCCAACATCTGCAGTCAGTATAATTTATTAACCCTCTGATTTTCCAATCTATTCATCCTAGTTCCAATCATAAGTTCAACCTCTTTATCAATTATAAGTCCGCAAGTTGACCTTTCAGATTGTATCAAATATTTATCATTCTGTTATGACTCACTGAAATATTTCAGAATTATGAAACTGTTTAATTTCAAGTCTTGGTTTCAAAGGAAAAGCCATCTTCCATTGTTGCTGCCATACTGAATGTTGACTCATTGCCACAGCCGCATTTATGTGATTCCCATTCAAAGAAGATCTAGAATTTCAGCTATGTTATTATCTTACTTTGAAAACCTGTTAAAATATTGAAAATAAAAATCAAAAGAACTATGGATGCTGTAAATCAGAAACTAAAGCAGAAATTGCTGGAAAAGCTCAGCAGGTCTGGCAGCATCCGTTTAGAGAAATCAGAGTTAACTTTTGGGTTGAGTGAGCCTTCCTCAGAACTGAGGTATTAAAAGTGTTGAAAATCATTGCCTCAAATCTTTCTTGGACAAAATGAGGTATTGAGAGTTGAATTCTCACTAGCGAAGGGCAAGGTTAGTTGAAAAGATAATTCAATGTGGGCACCTTGTTTGATGAGTTGAGACCTCTCTACAGGGCAAAGAGGGCTGAGTTCTGTCTCCATTCTGGTTCCATTTTCATCATCATCAGCTTCTACTCTGCTCCCATTTTGATCACTGCCCTCAGTTTCTGTCCCATGTCACCTATTTCCTTGAGTCAGCACTGCTTGATTTACTGCATCTGATTTCAACCAATACCAGCATTAAGATACAAGGCCCGCACTGTTAATCAGAGGAAATTAGTACATGCTATTAAAACTGAGTGAAGAATGAGATTAATGTTATTTTCAGCTTACTTCATTCTTATAAATATTCTGGTACTTCTTCTGATAATGTGATGAATGACATTCAAAAGGAATAGATTTTTCTCCAATGCACATAAGCACGAGAACATGCTTGTTACAATAAAAATATGCAACAGGAAATATTAAAATGTGGTCAAAAACTTCATAACTTGCAATAATCATTTCAAGTTTTTAATATACTCCAAGAAACATTCTGCGCAGCGATACTTTGTAGTTCCGAATCAATTAGTAGGGTTAAAAGTCAAGTTCATAATTTTACTTTACAGAACCAGCAGTGGCTCACATGACTAGTGTAGTGCAGGGAAGTTCAGCAAGTTCCCACAAACAGCAATGTGGTAATGACCTGCCATTGCTCTGAGCAACTTGCCCCATGCAATCTTCCATGCTTCACTTCATTAATTATACAACAGGGCTTTTGTGCACCTTGCCCTGGGAACTGCGTGGCCAGAAACGCAGAAGTGTTCATCACTTGTACAATCTTCCAGTGTACTAGCCTCTGGTGTTAATTCTAAAGCCCAGCTGTGCACTTCAGTGGCAGCAAACCAGGAACACAGCTTCACCCTTTAGTACTTGAGCTTCATCGTTCAGGACATGGCCCTGAGGAAAGGAAAATGTGCTCCCCATTTTACAAACAATGACCTGGAGGTGTTGCTGGATGGGGTGATAAATAGCAGTGCCCGGATGGAGAGGAGTACCCAGAAGGAGAGGAGTGCCGAGATGGAGAGGAGTGCCCTGATGGAGAGGAGTACCCGGATGGAGAGGAGTTCCCAGATGGAGAGGAGTGCCCGGATGGAGTGATGGAGTGGAGTGCCCAGATGGAGAGGAGTTCCCGGATGGAGTGATGGAGAGGAGTGCCCGAATGGAGTAATGGAAAGGAGTGCCCTGATGGAGAGGAGTTCCCTGAAGGAGAGGAGTGCCCGGATGGAGAGGAGTGCCTTGATGGAGAGGAGTTCCCTGATGGAGAGGAGTGCCCGGATGGAGAGGAGTGCCCTGATGGAGAGGAGTGCGCGGATGGAGTGATGGAGAGGAGTGCCCAGATGGAGAGGAGCACCCGGATGGAGTGATGGAATGGAGTGCCCAGATGGAAAGGTGTGCCCGGATGGAGTGATGAAGAGGAGTTCCCGGATGGAGAGGAGTGCCCGGATGGAGTGATGGAGAGGAGTGCCCAGATGGAGAGGAGTGCCCGGATGGAGTGATGGAGAGGAGTGCCCGAATGGAGTAATGGAGAGGAGTGCCCTGATGGAGAGGAGTTCCCTGATGGAGAAGAGTGCCCGGATGGAGTGATGGAGAGGAGTGCCCGGATGGAGTGATGAAGAGGAGTTCCCTGATGGAGAGGAGTGCCTGCATGGAGAGGAGTGCCCTGATGGAGAGTAGTGCCCAGATGGAGAGGAGTGCCCGGATGGAGTGATGGAATGGAGTGCCCAGATAGAAAGGAGTGCCCGGATGGAGTGATAAGAGGAGTTCCCGGATGGAGAGGAGTGCCCGGTTGGAGTGATGGAGAGGAGTGCCCGGATGAAGAGGAGTTCCCTGATGGAGAGGAGTACCCGGATGGAGAGGAGTGCCCGGATGGTGTGATGAAGAGGAGTTGCCTGATGGAGAGGAGTTCCCAGATGGAGAGGAGTGCCCGGATGGAGAGGTGTGCCCTGATGGAGAGGAGTCAATCGTCCAGCTGACCATCACAGGAGGCCTTGCCACCAGACAAAGCTGGCCTGGATCTGGATAGCGACCCAGGTCAGTGCTGTGCCCCAATGAAGTTGGACGCCCAGCACCACAGGAACGTCAATCAGCTTCCGTGTTCACCAAGGGTAAGTGCCTCCATCATCTCTCTCACACCCATACTCCCAGGGCTAACACACACTCTGTCACTGCACAAACCTCTCACCAAGCCCAATGCACCACAGCTCTCACGGTTACAAGCACATGTCCATTCAACAGCTCTCACCCACCTCATCTTCCAAAACAACTAACCTCATGCCGTCCACACATCCTACTCACCATGGGAGATACCTCACCCCAGCTCCACCTCTTCTGCCACCAGTGACTGCTTGTTCATTCATCCTCATCATATTCAATCTATCCTTTTGCCTTATTATAGGATTAAATGTCCCACAGACTGAGTGGTCTGAGACTAGGCTCCTCATTCTCTACAAGGTGAGATTTCTGGTGTTGGATGGGGAACAGTGAGATTGGTCATGTGGGGATGGAGGAACATCAATGAACAACCTACAGAGTAAGCTTCCTGGTGTTGCACTGCCCTTCTCTCCCACTGCCACCGCTGCTCACTCAGTATTAATCTGCACAAGCTTTCATCTCTGTTCAATAGCTAAATCTCTCTCTGGTCTCATGCTGGTACATTCAGCACCTAGTGAGTGTCAACAGAGAGGCCAGCACCAGACACATTCAGCTCCACCTTATCCTCTAAGGGCGAAGATACTGAGCGTTCAGAGGCTGCACCGGCAAGTTGTTCGCCTGCACCCTCCACCAGTCTAGAGACTTCCACCTCACTGGGTACTCTTTCACAATTGGATTCAACAACACGATCTGATGGACACAGCACTGACACATCTCTGCAGTCTGTCAAGGAAGCAGCATACACAGAGAATGCTGGAGAAACTCAGCAGGTCTGGTAGGACGTGTGGACCAGAAAGAGAGTTAACGTTTTGAGTCTGGGATGACTCTTCTCCAGACCTGGAAGGAACATTCCAGGAGCCCCAAAGTTCTCTGACACTTGGAGGACTGCCAGGTACCCAAGACCTGCTCAGGCCCAGGCAGAAGACAACCCTGTGGTCTCAGTCATTTATAGACAGACACAGGAACAATAGGCAGAGCCAAAGGTCCGAAGAAGAGTCAGACTGGACTTGAAACATTAACTCTGTTTCTCGCTCCACAGTTGCTCCCAGACCTGCTGAGTTTCTCCATCAATTTCTGTTTTTATTTCAGATTTCCAGTAATCACAGCATTTTACTCTTATTGAAGGAGTTGTGTTCACTGAGCATTGCTCATCCCCCATCAGTGTCAGACTCCTGGACTGCTAATAGCCCCAGACCTTATTACAGCATTGGTTCAAACATTGTCAAAAGGTGAGAGTGACAGCGCTTGATGTCAAGGTCACATGAAAATCTCAAAGTGCTGCCCCTCCGTGGTTCAATGCTGTCCTACAGGATGCTGAAGCATGTCAGAGCATCTTAGGAGTCTATTGAACTATTGAAGGATCTAAAGGAGGTTAACAGTGTGTAACAGCAAGCTTCACCTGTTGCTCAAACTTTTGAGATAGATCAGACATTCAGGGTAGTCTGAGGTTGATTGGGCACTTGTCAGGAAACAAAATGACAGGCTAACTGCCATTCATGAGTCTGTGCGATATACAGTGAAAAATGATTGATCAGTGTCATTATTGTCCCACAAGGTGGCGTTCATTTGCCCTACTTCAGCATCAAGCTTCAACTTCAGAACATATTCAACTTCTGATCTACTAGAACGGGTATTAAATTGTCCTGAATGGTATCAATCTTCTTGAATGTTGCTGGATCTACATTCATCCAGGCGAGTGGGGAACATCGCATCAAAATTCTGACTTGTGCCTCATAGATAGTGGACAGGTTTTGGAGAGTCAGGAGGTGAGTTACACATTGCAGGATTCCTAACCTCTGCTGGTGTTTAATTCACTTCCACTCCTCTTCCAGGAATGCTTACCCTTGAAAACGTTCTTCTGTTTTCTATGGCTGAATTTCCATTTTCTCTCTTAATAAAGCCTGTAATGGCTGAGAGACCTGAAACATTAACTCTAGTTTTTCTCTATGCAGATGCTGTCTGCCCTGCTGAGCATTTTCTGTATTTTCTGTTCATATTTCAGATTAATTAGATGGGCTGACATTGGTCAGATTGTGCGTGGTCAGATTTGATGGGTCAAACTAGTTTTATTTTTGTTCCGTTCCAAAATGTGTTTATAATAGCTTTATTTTCAATTTGAGCAGATTAGGATATTGCAAACACAACCATCAGCTGCAAGTTCCCCTCCAAGTCACCCCTGACTTAGATATTTAACCCTGATTTTTCAGTGTTATTGTTTGAAAGTCCTGGATCTCCTTCCCTAATAGCATTGTGGATCTACCTACAGCAGGTGGACTGCAGCGGTTTAAGAAGGCAGCTCACCACCACCTTCTCAAGGGCAACTAGGGCCGTGTCGCATGAATGAATAAAACATAATTGTGAGTTAATTCCAATAGAGGGCGCCTTTACATTTCGTTTGGCAGCCAGGTCTTTGCAGAACCTCATTCTCAGGCTCCTATTCCATATCAGCTTACATCATGATGACAAAGCTATTTATGCACATCCTCAGTAGCTATTCTTAGAGTGAAGGCATCATTAACCCTTTACTCCACAGGTTATAGTAAGACCACCTCAATTAAATAATAATTATAGTATGATTCATTATGAACCATTTGATTACCAAAAGAAAAAAGAAACCAGCATTTCTATCATACCTGTCACAACCTCAAGCCAGCTGAACATCGATAGCCAGTGATGTACTTTTCCAATGGTTAGTCATTGTTGCGATGTAGGAAACACTAGAGCTTACTGGTGCACAGCAGCTGAATAGGGCAGAGGCCCAGTCTAACAAGCCTTTGCCCCTTTCCCTAAGCATTCCCAGATCATTTCTATACATTTCAAGTATCCCTCCATAGCTTAACAAAGAGCAATATATAAATTAAGTAAGGCTCATGAGTGATTAGACAGTGATAAGAAATATAGTCTGTTGATATTTAGACCAATTGACCTTTGGTTGACTGCATTGGTATATGTTATAGTATAATCTTCTGATTTGAATATGCTCACTCAGTGTTCCAGGGATAACACAGTGAGCCAAATGGCCCCATTCTGCACTGAAACAGTTCTGTGATTCTATGGTATTTATGTGCAATTTTAGAATCATATTGCCCCTCTGTAGTGTTCTTGATATAGGAACAAATTTCTTTTCATCTTAGTTTCTAGCCAGTTGTTGGGTTTCTGTAGTCAAACAGATAAGTTGCCTGACTGATCCAAGAGACTGGAAAGGTGCTAAAAATATTTACAAAGATGATACCTGCGATGATTATAAGCTTCAGAAGGGGATGAACAGGCAGGGCCTCTTTTTTCTTGAAATGAGAAGAGTTAAGTGTAGTCTCATAGGGGTATTTAAAATGATCAAAGATTTGGATAGACTGGATACAGAAAGAACGTTTCCTATCGTGAGGAACAGCATAACTGGAGACTGCAAATATCAGATAGTCGCCAAGAAATCCAATCGGGAATTCAGAAAAAATTTCTTTACTAAAAGAGTAGTGAGAATGTAGGACTTGCTAGCATGGAGATGGGTTGAAGCTATCAGTATCAATATGTTTAAGGGTAAGCTAGACAAATAAATAAAGGATAGCAAAAAAAAACAAAGAATAGTACAGGCCCTTTGGCCCATCAAGACTGAACCAACACATGATATCTTTCTGAACTAAAAACCTTTTGCATCAAAGCGGTCTGTATCCCTCTATTCCCTGCCTATTCAGGTATCTGTCAAGATGCCTGTTACAAGTCGCTATTGTATTGATCTCCATCACTTCCTCTGGCAGTGCATCCCAGGCACTCACCACCCTCTGATTATAAAAACTTGCCTCTCACATCTCTTTTAAACTTACCCCTTTTTACCTTAAACCTACATCCCCTAGTATTTGACATTTCTACCTTGGGGAAAAAACTCCAACTATCCATCCTATCCATGCCCCTCATCATTTTGTAAACTCCTATCAGGTAGCCCCTCATCCTTCGACATTCAAGTGAAAATAAACCGAGTTTATCCGATCTTTCCTCCTGGCAAAAAGGGAATTTTAAAAAAACTGAGTTGGATGTGAAAGAATGTGAAGAGGTTCAAGTGGAGCATTAATGTCTACTTGTCAAGCTGATCGGTCTGTTCTTGTGCCCTTTATTCTATGTAATTCCACAGAATGTATTCCTGTTGTTCTCTGTTATTTTCTTCCAGGATTTACCTGTCATGTTTACCATGATTGGGTTTGAGAAAGATCTGAAACTATTGTTACACAACCCCTACATTTGGAGCCATCCTTCTGTGGCAATGGCACATGTTCTAAGTGTAGGGTAAAGCAATCATTCATGTATTTCCTGCTGTTTGCGGAGGTCAACAAGCCTACGTTTTGTTAGCGTGAATTGAAACAGTGGTTAACTGGTGGCTAACTGACCTCATGTGAAGATGTGGGAGAAATGAGTCAGGGTTTCCTGGGTTTAAGGTGATTCAACAGGAATCCCAAAGAAGAGTCACATCGGATTAGAAATGTTCACTCTGTTTCTCTCTCCGTAGGTGCCGCCAGACATACTGAGTTTCTCCAGCATTTTCTGAGTTTATTTCAGATCTCCACAACCTCAGTATTCCACTGAGAAGGATACCCTTGCAATGAACGGTGAATAGGTCAACCTCTTGAGGCAGAATTATTAAGTGAGTAGTCTAAGAAGTTATGCACTGCTTCAGGGCATTGTTGATGATGACTCTATCACTCTGGCTCACTAATGGTATCTAGATATCTCTTAATTCAGCTCTAGGCAGAGTCTGAGGCTGAATCTCTAGATAATCCTGGCTGAATGAACATCAGGAAACATTCATGAATTGTTAAGCATGGTGTGTCTGGCTTAAGCTGTATCCCTGTATGTGATTGAGGATATGTAACCTTACCAAAGGAAGCCTGCACTAAGATCTCTGGATTTAGGTGAATGAAATATGTCCATTGTGAATTATACAACGCACTAATTTGTTACCAGTGATTGTGGATTTACCTGTTGTTTGAAGTGGAGACTCATAAACATGATGGCTGCTTTCACTGTATCAAATACCCAGTTAAGATTGTTAATATTAAGATTGTTAAGGTAGACTCTTAACATTAAAAATTCAAGCAAGCTGTTACATAGTTTATGTCGTGGGCATCAAATCACGTAATTACACACTGCTAGCTTAGGATTCTCTATCTATAATAACTGCTAGAAAATCACAGGGTGAAAGTGCACAATCCCTGGTGCACATCAAGGAAGAATATCCTGGAACTATTGCCCCTTTATCACTTAACAATTTATTGTGGCATTGTGAAATGCTTCCATGCTATCTTTGCAAAATAAGGTTTGTTTTCTGGGGTAGATTTCAGTTGTCAGGCAACAGGAGCCCCAGCTTTCACTAACGTATACATGACGATTGGTATTGTATGAAGTAATATCCCAGTGCAGCCCTGAGCTGATGTAACATAGGCTGGGCCTGGAGATTAATACAGCCAGGAGAATGGTAGCCCCAGAGCAGTGGTAGGGGAGGAGGGATGACTGATTCATTTGGGGCTTGGGAACCTAGTAGCAGCCTTCATTATTCTCAGTGAATGGCATCAAAACCTCCTCTAAATCCTCATACATCACACACCAGGAGCTTACATAGGCACGTTGTGTTCCCCTTTGGATGGGAAATAAATGATTCCAACACACGGAAAAGCCAGGGTGTTGGCTCACAACTTTTTAAAGTGCACTTGCAACAATCAAAGCACTCACATGTGGAAAGTCTATCCTAAAACATTTTCCCTAATTACTTCACTAACTGCTAATTTTGATGTTCTAACTACAATGTAGTAACCCGACATGTATTGTGGGAGGATATTATAGAGAAAATCGTTTAGAGTGGATTAACAGTCTCTAGATGCCTTAGTGCTCATTCTCAATTCTCTCTAGTTCTACTTATCCTATTTGCAAATGACATTAGATGACAGTGACATGAGTAACTTCCATGAATTAATAGTATTACGGTTGCAGTGACACAATAATTTTTCACTATGGCATTGACAAACAAACAACTATTCATTCAAATGGCAGATGTTGTGGATACTGAAATCTACATGATGTAAGTTGGAATGTGTTATTGTGATGTAACTGCCACCTCGCTATAGTTGTAGAAATGCCTGGCAACCACTTTGTCACTAAAGAGTGAGGTCCCTGGAAAACACACCACAGCAATGTGAATGTCACCTGTTTAATGAAGGTAGCTACTTTACAATATCATTTGCATAATGTAATTCCAGTACTTTGTCACTACAGACTTTTTGATTAATACAGGTGGTCCCCGATATACAAACATCCAACTTGAGAATGCTTGTACTTACAAACGAGATCAAATACAGGGGTGTATTAATATTAATTTTAAAAATCCAATGTCAATGTTTATTCGTAGTTACAAATGGCTTTTTTTATATTGTACTGACTTGTATTCTGACTTGTGTACAAATCGACTTGCAAATTTACTGAAGAATGGAACCCATTCGTAACCTGGAACTGCCTGTACAGTAATGCAACTAATCAAGGAACCAAAAGACCAAGGTACAGTGTAAGGGAAGGAAAGTTATAATAGTGACTATAGTTCAGGTTTTTGATTTAACAATTGAGGCTCAGAATTAGAAATTATCCATGCTCACGTATTATACTTAAGCTTCTTGAATGCGTAGTTTTTTTTCCCCATGTCCTGTAAGCACATCTGGCTAATTTTTGACAGAAGTATTTAAAATTATTGAGGGGGTGGAAATCAATAAGCTAACACTTGTTCATGGGGCAGAAATATAATATTGATAATCCAATAGGAAATTCGGAATAAACTGAGGGAGTGGTAAGAATGCGAATTTGTCATCTTGAGGAATAGATAAATGGAACGTCATGGATCATTTAAGGAAACAAGTACAAGAGGGGAATATGTTGAAAGATATGCTGCAAAAATGAGATAAATGACTGAAGATAGACCTGTGTGACCAAATAGTTTATTTCTCCATTGTATATTCCAAATAATTCCATATTCACACTGTTTGAATGTTTCAGGTCACACCTTGTGTTGCTTACCTTTTCCTGCCTTCCCTTTCTGTTGTGCCTTCGCACATCCATCCCAGTAACATGCGAATGAACAGATGCAAAGGAAACCCAGCCAATCAACTTTAGCACTGCCTAGTCTATCGCAATGTTAAACAAGGCCCTTACTATCCATAGCTTTGTTGTAAAATACTGTGTTGACCCAAAGACTTTGACAAAAACTTGCCTAACCTCTTACTGAAGCCTTCCTGCCTGGCTGCACTGTCCACTATCTTACACCATGCAAAATGTGACAATAGTGAGCGCATTGCTCTAAATATCTCATACTCAAGACCATAGATAGAGTGTGAGTATTTTCCTTAATGCCTCATTCATTCTTTAGGGGGACCCAGGACTCAATCCAAAGCAAGACAAGTTTGTGAACTTTTCCTTTCCTTCGGTCAGAAATTAAGAACCAAAATAACAATAACATTTCTCCCAGAAAACTCGAACAAGGTTGATCAACCATTCACATTGACAGCGGTATTCATTGATGAAACAAATAGTCCTTGTTTCTGGAATTAAGGAAAAATTCAACAGAGTTCTTTGATGAAGAATAAGTTGAATTTATATAGTACCTTTGAGGTAGATAAACTTCCCAAGATACTTGACTGAGGTGCAATGAAACAAAAACTGGCAGAGAAGGACGCATCAAGACAGATAAATATTACCTTGATTTTTTAAAATTAGTTTTTTTAAGGACTGTCTTAAAGAAGGAGAGATGGAGTGTTTAGAGAGGGTGCAAAATCTTGCAGTGAAGATAATACTTATGTCCCCCTTCGATGTTATTGGTATCTGGAATGTGACTTGATGTGAAGTTGTACTGATTAGAACAGTTTTATAAAAATGTAAAGAAAGGATTTTTTTTATGCAATGCCTAGGCCTACTGTTATGTCCAGGTAAAGAAGAGTGATTCAGCTCCCCTTTCAATAACACCCCTTGGTCAGTTGCAACTAATTATTTTTATTTCTTTTAACACGCAGCTATATCACATGCTAAATAAATATGTAGTTCACAAGATAAAAACAAAGGAGCCAAATTTTCTTGAGTGAAAGAAAGAAACACTTATTACCTATTCACCCTGAGGAGGGATAATAAAAATGCAACATCAAACTCACACACAGACATACATAACACACTTAAAAGGGAGAGTGTTTGGTACAAACAGGAACAATGACTAGCCTACCTAGGGAATTCCACTCTAAAGGTGGGAAAGTGAATTGACAGATAAATTGGAGTTTGCAAGTGGCAAGGGGCAGAAATAGGAGTCAGAACTAACTTCATAGATGCCAGTATCCCATCACAAAGTCACCCTTTATTTACATGTGCATAGTAATTGACAGTGGGTCAGTTTCCTCAGAGCCAGCTCTCAGACTGAACAGAACCTCTCACAGATAGTACGAACTGCAGATGCTGAAGAATCTGAGATAACAAGGTGTAGAGCTGGATGAACACAGCAGGCCAAGCAGCATCAGAGGAGCAGGAAGGCTGATGTTTCGGGCCTAGATCCTTCTTCAGAAAAT
>NC_063333.1:144063164-144097513 GCF_021869965.1 Rhincodon typus | reverse complement strand
TCTAGGCCCGAAACATCAGCCTTCCTGCTCCTCTGATGCTGCTTGGCCTGCTGTGTTCATCCAGCTCTACACCTTGTTATCTCAGAACCTCTCACACCCTTGTTTATATCTGTCAGCCAGGGCTCCTTGATTGGACCAGATTAATCAGGGATCTCATATTCTAATAAGGCTGACCTTGTTACTATCGTCAGTACAGGTGGTTGCCAAAATGGGAACTAGAGAAGAGGAAAACAGAAATTAAATCTAAGGTATGAAAAAAGCAAAATGGTAAAACACAACTATTTCAACACCTTTGTCATATTATTAAATGTTTGTCAATGTTGCAAAGTGTCTACCTATCACTCTGCCATTGATGTGTTGTTGGAAATATACTATAATTTTGTTAACACTTTAATCTGCACTCAAGCCTAATATCTGTGATTAGATCCATGAAAAAGAAAGTGATTTTGGATATTGGATTCAAACTCCGGAAATAATCAAGAGACTGATGTACAAACCCTTAAGTGCCAACAAATACGAAAGGAATGGAATTAAAAATAGGCACGTTTTACTGCAGCTGCAAAGGACATTGGTGAGATCTCATCTGGAGCACTTTGTACAGTTTTGGCCTCCTTATTTGAAAAAGGATATCATTGTATTCAAAGCTCAAGGAGAGTCTGTGGTGTCATGGTAATGTCACAGGATTAATGGTTGATGCTGTGGGTCATGGATTTGAATCTCACCATGGATAAATTGGAATTCAGTAAAAATATAATATAGCCCAGTTGTGACCGTATAACCACAGTTGGTTGTTGCTTTAAAAAAAAACAAACCCATTTCATTCACTAATGTCCTTTGTGGAAGGAAATCTGCTATCCTTACTTGGTCTGGCCTATATGTGACTCCAGAGCCACAACAATGTGGTTCACTCTGAACTACCCTCTAGATATTAAATACTGGGCTATACCTGAATCCCATGAACCAAATAAATAAAAAAAATTAGAGAATGTTCATGTAACTCATTCCAAGGATGAAGGGCTTATTTTATGAAGAAAGATTGGCCCTATACCCAATGGGATTTAGAATAAGCATTAATCTTATCAAAACATATAAGATTCCGAGTGAACTTGACTGGAAGAATATTTCCTCTAGCAGGGAGCTTATAAATACGATACGGTTTAAGAGTAGAGTCTCCCTTCTAAGATGGTAATTTTCTCTCAGAAGGTCATTAATAAATGGAATTCTCTTTCCCAGAAAACAGTGGAAGTTGGAACATTGAATTTACTAAAGGCTGAGTTACACAGATTTTTGATCAAATGGAGCATCAACGATTATGTCAAAAAATGTGAAGTAGAGACTGCAACCAGATCAGCCATGATCTTATCAAATAGCAGAGTAGGCTTGAATGGCTGAATGGTCCACTCCTGCTCCTGAGTTCTTTGAGAGTTCTTATACGGAAACTAGGCTTTAGACCAAAACTAATGAATTGAAAGGAAAAAAGGCACTTGCATTTATCTTAGGGAAGATGAAGAATGCATTCAGGCAAAACAAACAAGTTCAGTATTCATCTGGTAATTCATTGTTGGTTGTCTAAAGGACTAGTAAAATGATGTGTGGTGAGCATTTTTTGTGACGGCAAAATAGCATCTTTTGGGTGATACAGGCTTCCTTAGTTCTTGGTACATTTTTACTTTGTTCCAGTCAACTCCGCAGAGGGAAACTGAGGTAGACTTCGCTGTTAGGTAGTTTCTCCTGTGGGTGAACACAATGCTTACAGTTTGAATCTCTGACTGTTGTTTCCCATGATCTGTTCCCATTTTACTGCGGAAACCAATTTGATGTGCACTGAGCCACCAGACTGAAAGGAATACTTGTCACTGCTGTTATTTTGATAATACTGGTGTTTTTAATTGATATGTCATGTTATGGTATATCTAACTCCTCAAAAACAATGCTGGCATTTTTAATTGATGTGTCATGTTATGGTATCATTATCTCCTCCAAAGCAATGTATTTCTCAACGAGTTGCCAAACTTTTAATTGATTCTTTTGCAACTTGTAGTAGAAATTTTATTGTATGTCAAAACCTCAAATGATTTTCACTGTTCAAACTTGTGTGCCATTTGTCAGAATCGCATTATCATGTTTTACCCTGTTAAATGAACTGCTTTATTGTAGCTGTCCAACATGATGAGTTACATGTCATCATCAAGTTTGGGTGAGTGATGTTTCAGCCAGTCTTTGTTTAGTCCAGGAACACCCAATTCGTTAATATCATTCAAATATAGCATATGTACAAACTTGAGAACCAGAAATGACAAACATAATTCAACACAAACATCACCAAATGGTTTAATTTTCAGCTTAAAGGTACAACAACTTTCTAAATGTTTGCTGTTTGATGACTTGAATGAATTGAATTAAATTTTACTAAGATATTTTGATGCTACACTCAATCAAATACTGCCTGGTGTCAATGGCAGTCAATCACACCTTACCACTGGAATTTAGCTCTTCTGTCCATGTTCAGACCAAAGTGGTAATAAGGTTTGGAGTTGAGCAGTTTTATTATCTAGTAAAGTCTGGGAGGGATCCCTGAAGCCTAATGAAGTTAGGGAACAGCTGATGGAAGTATTAATATTAAGGATAAGCAGACCTGGCAGAAAGCAAACAGAGCATCGATGCACAGGCTAATGGTGAGTGTTAATTATTACTGTCAATGGCATCTTCTGTCACTGAACTGGATTGCTGTTGCTTTTTGTGTACAGGACATATCTGGATATTTCCATTTGTCGGGTGGCATTAATGCTGTAGTTATACAAAACAGATCAGATAGAGATGCAGCTAGTTCTGGAACACAAATTTTCAGCTGTACAGCAAAGTTATTCTTAGACCAATACATTATCCAATGTACTTCACAGTTTCTTAATATTGCACAGAGTAAATTGGATTGGCTGAAGACTGCTTCTGCAATGGTGGTGACCTCAGGCAAAGGTTGAGGTGGATCATCCACTTGGCTCTTTAGGCTGAAGGTGGTTGAAAATGCTTCAGCATTGTCTTTTCAGCTGACGTGCTGGGTCCTACCATTGAGGTTGTTCATGGATCCTGCTTCACGTGTCAGTCTTAGACTGACCACACCATTTACAACTGGATACAGCAGAAACACAACGTCTTCATAAGATCTGTTGTTTGTGAGATTGCTCTGCTTCTATTTATAGCTGTATTTACTGGTTCCACTGTTTATCTTGTATCTAGTGCTTTCTTGTTCATCCACCACACTGGCACTTCATGTTAGGGTTAGGAGCTGTTCCTACCATGCACTTCTACATTTACTAAAATAGGGAGTTGATGTCCCAGCATGATGATAATGATACAGTGAGGAATGCACTGGGCCAAGAGGTTACAGATTGTGATAAAGTACAAGTCTACGCCTGACGATTCACAGTACCTTGTCACTGTCATTTTTGAGCTGCTAAATCTGCTCTAAGTGAACTCCATTTAGCATGGTGGCAATGTCACACAATAGAGGATACCCTCAGTACAAAATGGAGTGAATCGAATTGGCTGAAGCCTGGTACCTGTAATGCTGGGGACCACTGGAGGAGGCTGAGATGGATCATCCACTCGGCACTTCTGGCTGAAGATTGCTGTGAAAGCAAATTGGATAAGTTGGAAAAGGTCAAGGCCCCAGCATTGATACATGTGGCAAACCACTCATTACATCTGGCCAAACAGAAGACCTATTTATTGCCTATACTCTGTTCTTGTTTGCTTGGCAATATTTTATTTATGCCCATATGTTATCCTCTACACTATGAGTGTTTTTTTTATTTTGGGCACTAACCTTGGGTGTGATACCTCATCAAATGCATTCTGGAAATTGAAATACTGTATATCTGCTGGTTCCACTCTGTTCACAGCATGTGTTAGTTCCTCAAAGACCTCTACTGGTGATATACAAATTCTCTTTCACAGAACTATATTGACTCTGCCTAGTTACCTTGAATTTTCCAAGTACCCTGTTCTAACATCTTTACTAATATAGTCATAGAGTCACAGAGTTGTACAGCATGGAAACAGACTCATCGGTCCAACTTATCCTTAATATTAATACTTCCATCAGCTGTTCCCTAACTTCATTAGGCTTCAGGGATCCCTCCCAGACTTTACTAGATAATAAAACTGCTCAACTCCAAACCTTATTACCACTTTGGTCTGAACATGGACAGAAGAGCTAAATTCCAGTGGTAAGGTGTGATTGACTGCCATTGACACCAGGCAGTATTTGATTGAGTGTAGCATCAAAACATCTTAGTAAAATTTAATTCAATTCATTCAAGTCATCAAACAGCAAACATTTAGAAAGTTAAGCTGAAAATTAAACCATTTGGTGATGTTTGTGTTGAATTATGTTTGTCATTTCTGGTTCTCAAGTTTGTAATATGCTATATTTGAATGATATTAACTCACCGAATTGGGTGTTCCTGGACTAAACAAAGACTGGCTGAAACATCACTCACCCAAGCTTGATGATGACATGCAAACTCATCATGTTGGACAGCTACAATAAAACAGTTCATTTAACAGGGTAAAACATGATAATGAGATTCTGACAAATGGCACACAAGTTTGAACAGTGAAAATCATTTGAGGTTTTGACATACAATAAAATTTCTACTACAAGTAGCAAAAAGAATCAATTAAAAGTTTGGCAACTCATTGAGAAATACATTGCTTTGGAGGAGATAATGATACCATAAGATAACATGACACATCAATTAAAAATGCCAGCATTGTTTTTGAGGAGTTAGATATAGTATAACATGACATATCAATCAAAATGCCAGTATTATCAAAATAACAGCAGTGACAAATATTGTTTTCAGTCTGGTTACTCAGTGCACATCACATTGTTCTCTGCAGTAAGATGGGAACAGATCATGGGAAACAACAGTCGGAGATCAGGTTGAAGCATTCGCAGCAATCTTCAGCCTGACATGTCTAGTGGATGTTCCATCTTGTTCACATCCAGTGGTACCCAGCATCACAGATACCAGTCTTCAGCCAATTCAATTCACTCAACATGATATGAAGAAACGGTTGAAGACACCAGATACTGCAAGGGCTATGGGCCCTGACAACGTTCCAGCAATAGTACTGAAGGTTTGTGCTCCAGAACTTGCCACTCCCCTGGTCAAGCTGTTCCAGTACAGTTACAACACTGGTGTCTTCCCTCCATATAAGGTCAGAAGTGGGGATGTTCGGTGATGTGCACGATGTTAGGCACCATTCACGACTCCTCAGATATTGAAGCAGCAGTCCATGTTCAAATGCAACAAGGTCTGGACAATATCCAGGCTTGGGTTGACAAGTAGCAAGTAACATTCATGCCACACAAATGCCACGCTATGACCATCACCAATCAGAGACAATCTAACTAGTGCTCCTTGGCATTCAAGGTTGTTACCATCACTGAATTCCCCACTATCACCATTCTGGGCGTTATCATTGACCAGGAATTCAACAAGACTCACTATATAAACACAGTGGCTACAAGAGCAGGCCAGAATCTTGAAATACTGCGGCGAGTAACTCACCTCCTGACTCCTCAAAGCCTGTCCACCATCTACAAGGCACAAGTCAGGAGTGTGATGGAATACTCCTCACATGCATAGATGAGTGCAGCCCCAACAACACTCAAGAAGCTTGACACCATCCAGGACAAAGCAGCCCGCTTGATTGGCACCACATCCTCAAGCATGCTCTCCTTCCACTACTTATGCTCAGCAGCAGCAGTGTGTACTATCTACAAGATGCACTGCAGAAATTCACCAAAGATCCTCAGACAGCCCTTCCAAATCCACGACTACTTCCATCTCAAAGGACAAGGGCAGCAGACATTTGGGTACACTAACACCTTCAAGTTCCCTTCCTAGCCACTCACCATTCTGACTTGGAAATATATCGTTGTTCCTTCACTGCCACTGGTTCAAAATCCTGGAATTCCCTCCCTAAAGGTATTGTGCATCAACCCAGAGCGAGTGGACTGCAGTAGTTCAAGAAGGCAGCTCGCCACCACCTTCTCAAGGGCAACTAGGGATGGACAATAAATGCTGGCCCAGCCAGCGACCCCCACAACCCACAAATGAATAAAAAAAGACTTACACAGAAAGTAAGAAATATAGGCAGGAAAGTAAGTTGTGAAGAAACATAAGGACGCTACAAAAAAAGATATAGATAGACTAAGTGAGTTGGCAAAAATCTGGTTAAGGGAGTATAATGTTGGAAAATGTAAAATTATCAATTTTGCAGGAACAATAAAATGAAACATATTATCTAAATGGTGAAAGATTCCAGAGCTCTGAGATGCAAAGAGATCTAGGTGTCATTGTCCTTAGAAAACTAAAAATGAATGTATAGGCGCAGCAAGTAGTTAGGAAAGTTAATGGAATACCATCAGTTATTACAAGGGAACCTGAATACAAAAGTAGGGAGGCTAAAGAAATAAAGAAACATACAAAAAGAGCAAGTGTAGGCCATTTGGACTATCAAGCCTGGTCTGCCATTCATTGTTCATCCCCTATCTCAAAACCCTACTCGAGCTCTCTCCTCAGACCTTTGATGCTTTTAGTGTGTAGAAAAGGATCTATTTCTTTGTTAAATATATCCAATGACTTGTCCCTACTATCTTTTGTGAGTATCCCACAGGGTCATCATCCTCCAAGTGAAGAAACGTCTGTTCATCTCAGTCCAGAGACTGTGACCTCTTGTTCTACAAACCCCAGCCAATGGAATATTATTCCTGCAACCAGTCTGTCCAGCCCTGTCAGAATTTTATGTGTTATGCTTCAGTTTTACAGGGTATCGGTGGGACAACATCTCAAATACTATGCACAGTATTAGTCTCTTTATTTATGGAGGGATGTGAATGAATTGGTAGCAGTTCAGAGGAGGTTTACTACATTAATACCTAGAGTGGTTGGATTGTCTTATGAGGAAAAGCTAGGCTTGCACCCACTGCAGTTTAGAAGAGTAAGAGGGACTTGATTGAAACGTATAAAATTCTGAGGGGTCATGGCAGGGTGCATGTGGAAAGGATGTTTCCTCTTATGGGAGAATCTAAAACAAAGGATCACTGTTTCAAATAAGGCTCACTCATTAAAGACAGAATTAGGGAGATCTTTTTCTTACAAAGGGTGATAAGTCTTTGGAACTCGCTTCCTCCAAAGGCAGAGCCTTCAAATATTTTTAAGGCAGAAGTAAATAGATTCTTGATAAGCAGGGGGGTGAAAGACAGAAACACAGAGGAATGAGATCAGCCATAATCTTTTTGAATGGCGCAGCAGTCTTGAGGCACCGAGTGGCTTATACCTTTTCCTAATCCATATGTATGTGTGCAGAACCTCCTCAACGTGGTTTAGATGGAGCGTATTCACCAATATTGTTCATGTAATAGAAACAGCTGCATAAACATATTCTCAGCTTCTGCACCCTCCACTGACTCCTTTAGCCTGCCTGTACTGTACCATTGGACTCATTAATTGTACAGCTGAGCTCCAATGCCTCTGCATGCCTTTATGCAGCCTCAAGCAGCTTCAGTCTGCCCGGAAGTTTTAGTTTCCAAATCTCAGTTTTTTGCTTTTGGTCACTTATATGCTGGCAGGTTTGGTTTTATTTCATTTCCTTTTCCAGTTTCTATTTTCAGTTTCTTCTAGGGTCTGCCTCAAAACATATCAATCAGATTCACTCACAACACAGTGGCCATGTGCAGTAATTTCCAGTTACCACCCACTGCAGATTTAACTACAAATCTGTGGAATAGGGGCCAGTAAACCCAAGCCTGATTGTTTAGATTTATTTGCGTGTGGGGAACAGACCCTTGGGCTAGGAACTTGAAAGGCTTCTGTTCATGTGGAATTGTATTCCATGAGGAATTGGTATTTTCAGCAGGGGAAAGAATATCAGCATTAGAGGTATTTAATGACAGTTCTGTTCAAGAAACTGAAAAGTGAAGATGCCACCTTAAGGAATCAGTAGACAAATATTAAAGGGCACTGAGACCTAGTGTGGATAAAAACATACTGAAAGAAATGAGTACATGACAAAAAGGAAAACATTTTATATATTAAGTGAAACAAGCTAACTAAATTGAAAAGCTAATGTGCTTGGAAAGATTATGGAACTGGGTGTGAACACAATTCTAATCCCCATTTTATGGTGAAAGATTTTTGTACAGCTTCAGTTATTTGTTCAGCATTGGGAAATACCAGGAAATGCCTGCGTTGCCCATTCAGAACCAGTAAGCGACATAATTGTTAACACACAGATGTTGAATATTACTTACTGGCTCAGTTTTCTCATGAAAGGCAGATTTCTTATTTGTACCCACAACAGAAGAAGACTGTATTATTTAACTCCACTGGGAATCTCACTGGAGGAACTTGCAGATTACACTAGCAGTGCGAAAAGCACTGTTTGAATCTAACCTTCCAGTTCTTTCAACATGACCTGCTGATCCTTTGGGAGTTCTTGTGTATTTGTGTGAAAGTAATTTTTGGGAAAAGGCTGCTTCCTGAAGAGCCTGGTTAGCAATGTTCAGCAGCAGACAAGAGCAAATAAATGAAAGACTAGCCAAACAGTCCAAAGAAAATACAGGAGCGTTGCGCTACTAGGCTAGGGAGAGCCTCTGTGTGTGTGTGTGTGTGTGTGTGTGTGTGTGTGTCTCTGTATATGTACCTGTATGTGTACGTGTTTGTATGTGTGCTTGTGCATGTGGTTCCATGTGAATGTATGTGTGTGTTGGTGAAACAATTATGTATTTTAATTGTTCGATCAATGTTGGTCTTGTGGATTCAACCATGTGGATCTGGTTCATGTTCTAAAAGGAATTGTGGATTGTGGACTGCATGAGCAGGACGTTGAGGGATTTGGAGCTGGTCAGCATTCTCAGAATAGGTCAAATGAAGGGACAAAAAGTCCGTTGGGAATTCGACTTCCAACAAATTCCAAGGTCCGAGGCAAATGCCCAAATTTCAGCCATCTGAAATGCCACAATAGCTGGGTCTTGGTCTTCTAAAGGTGGGGGGAGATGGAAGACTGAGCAGCCACATGGGAGGCCTACAGCAGGCTTTTTATTTCATTTGTACATCACTGTGGGCATCGCTATCTAAGGCAGCATTTATTGGCCACCCCTAATTGGCCTCAGAGACAGAGGGGAGCTGCCTTCGTGAAAACCTTTGCAGTCCTCGGGCTATGGGGACACCAGCAGTGCTGTTGCAAAAGAAGCTCCAGGATTTTGTCCCAATGACAGTGAAGGAATGATGATTTAGTTTCAAATTAGAATGGAGTGTGGTTTGGCGAGGAACTTGCAAGTTTTGGTGTTTGTATGGACCTGCCGCCCTTGTCCTTTTTTAAATACGTGTGGTTGTGCATTGAGAAGATGCTGTTCAAGAAGCCCTGATAAATGGCTGCAATGATCTTCCATGTGGTACACACTGCTGGCACTGAAATGCTCCTGAACCACTTCTAAAAAACAAAGCAGCAAATACCATGGAGTCAACAAGGTGTACCTGTCCACAGCCTTAAATAAGTGATATCCACCTCAAGTCCAAGGCAGGACCCAAGCCTAGATCTTCATAAAATTCTTTTGGGCTGAGAGCCAACAAGCATGAATGAAGATCACTTGGCACAACCCAGACCAGAATGAAAGCATTTCCTTGCCCAGGAATTCCCTCTCTAAAGCCCAACTCTTGCTAATGCAGAGGATTGTGTTAGGTTGGGCATTGTTTCTGGCCAAAAGAAGCCTTGTGGACACTGGAATGCCCATAAATCCAGGCATATCTGCATCATAATCCCAATCTCTGGCATTCTCTGTTGCACTCCTGACAGACATGTATTAATATTGTATGACTAACAGCATAGATATTCCATTTCAATACTTCTATATATTTTCCTTCTTTGCAAAATTACGACCAGGCTGCCAAAACTATATCCCTGTGTTTGGAGGCCCTGAGTCAGTTTGGACTGGGGTCTAAAGGTTATGTCGTATAACTTGGACTCAAAAATAAAAAGATACTTAAGCATATAAATAAGCAGAGCATTTAAAGTACTACAGTGTGAAATGATTCACAATTTACAACTCAGACAAAACAATTGGGAATATACAATTGGCCAAAAAGGTTATGAGGATTGAAACAACTGTTGTGGTCAAGTCAGAATCTAGAGAATTGGGCAAAAAAACTTAAGGTGGGACTTTTGGCAGTACCGAAGAAGTGCCATGCCGTTGGAGTACTGTCTTTTAGACGAGATGTTAATGCGTTCCATCTGCTCTCTCAGGAGAATGCATAGTACCTCATGCCAAAATTTTGAAGTTATGCTTATCCTAGCCAATAATGATATCTCAACCCACATTGCTGAAATAAAAAGAATATAGATCATTACCATATTGCTGTTTATGGGAGCTTGCTGTGAGCAAATTGACGGTTATATTTTCTTGCCAATAATTCTGGCCATTAGTTTTATCCTGAGTACAATGGTTAAGAGTGTTGAACTAACCACCTTTCAGAGTGCAAGTCAATTTAATGAACTTCCTATATTATCTCTCATGCAATATGCAATAGTAAAAGGGGAACTGGTACTCTAGAGTCAAGCAAACTCCTGTACAATACCTATTAGGATACAGCTTCCACCTCACAGGAGACTGAGAATACCTACTAAAACTGTCTGCCTGAGGTGAACACATGACAAAGGATTACAATATTCTGAGGTGGGAAAAAGTACAAAGAGTACACTAGAGTGAGAACTATCAATGCCTCAATGCCTCAGTAGGTCAGAGGACATTTTACAGATTTGTTAGAAAAATTGTGGTAGTCTCTGCAGCCTACAATACTGTAAAGGAGAGAAGCAGGCTCCCTAATGAAGTATCACACATAGAGTTTGACAGAGAGAAGGAAGATGGTAAAGAGAAAGCAGATGCAGAGGGTGCTATGGCACAGTAAAGAAACCATGTTTGTTGATTTTGTTGCTCATTTAATCATATGTTTTCAATAATAGGACAAGTTTGAGAAGCAGCAAATGACAGTATGTATTTCTAATAATGTATTTCTAAGAACATGGCATTGGGCTGGTAATGAAACACAGGCACCAGGACGAAAAGACTTGATTTGCATGGCCTCCTCCACAGCATACAAAACCAGATGGATATCCATACACTATTCTGAAAAATGTACAGCAACAACAGATGGGAATGTATCTTTTTTAAACAAAGGCTGACAGTAAGTTTGCCTTTGCCAAAGCAGATGAACAGCAAAAATGTTAACAGGCAAAAACGGCAAAGGTGCTCTGAAATGATTGAAAACAAATAATGTAGCAAATTGTGAGAAAAGTTTACTTGTGAGAGCAAAGCTTCTCAAGCAGTGCTTGTTTTCTGCAGAGCGTCTAGGACAAGGTTTTCCAAAGTCGGAGCTACAATCCCACGAGCTAAAATTTTGGAGTCATGAGCTCAGAGGCAGAAATGGCTGCCATGAAGTGTACCCCGAACACCTGCCCTCACCCAACCACTTTCTCAGGTCTTCTTTCTCCTACACCTCTTCTCATTGGCCTACACATACATACACAGACACAGAGACACACACACACACAAACACAGAACATTGATCTAGAACATTGTTTCAAGTACACTATTGAACCTTTCCTTCAGACACCTAGTTCACAGCCTATACAAAAACAGGTCAGCTTTTGCACTCTTCCCTAACAGTCTGGTATCTTCTACACTCACCAAGAATTCCTAAATGTCCTCACGTTTCACATTCTGTCTAATTCTTCAAGGATACTTTAGAAATAAAGCAATTAATTTAAGGGGAAGGTAGATATTAGGACCAGTAAGTCAGAAAGGAAGGACAGGCAAAGACAGGTAAATGAACACGATCGTACTAATGGGCTGAAGTGTGTTTATTTCAATGCAAGGAGTATTATAGGTAAGGCAGATAAACTTAGAGCCCGGATCAGTACATGGGACTATGACGTTGTGGCCTTTACAGCGACTTGGTTGAGAGAGGGGCAGGTTGTTTTAGATAAGATAGAGAGGAAGGTAAAAGAGGTGGAGGAGTTGCATTATTAATCGGGGGAATGTCACATTTGCACTCAGAGAGGACGCACTGGAGGGTTCATCCACTAAGGCAATATGGGTAGAGCTCAAAAATAAGATGGGTGCAGTCTCTCTGATAGATTGTACTATAGGGCCTCCAACAGCCAATGAAACATTGAGGAACAAATCTGTAGGCAGATTATGGAAAGATGCAATAAAAACAGAGTTATCATAGTGGGTGAGTTTAACTTCCCCAATATTGACTGGAACTTCCTTAGAGCAAGAGGCTTAGATGGGGCAGAATTTGTTAAGTGTATCCAAAAGAGTTTCTTAAAACAGTATGTGGATAGTCCAACCAGAGGAGATGCCATACTGGATCTTGTACTGGCTAATGACCCTGGCCAGGTGACTGACCTTTCAGTGAGAGAGTATTTTAGAAACAGTGATCACAACTGCTTAAGTTTTAAGATAGCTATGAATAAGGATAAGTCAGGACCTTGTGGCAAGGTACTAAATTGGGGGCGGGGGGCAGCAAATTGCATCAGTATTAAGAGGAGCTAGGGCATGTTAACTGGGGGGAAGTGTTATCAGGCAAGTCCACATTTGACTTGTGGGAATTGATTAAAGACCTGCTGATGAGTGTTCAAGACTGACATGCTCCAGTAAGGAGGAAAGACAAGGATGACCCTTGGATAAAGAGGGAGGTTGTGAATTTAGCCAAAAGGAAAAGAGAGCCATATGTGAGGTTTAGGAAGCTAAAACCATACAGGACCCGTGAGGAATATAAAGAAAGCAGGAAAGAACTCAAGCAGGGATTTATGGGAGCAAGGAGGGGCCACGATATGACCTTGGCAAGTAGAACATAGAACATAGAACAGTACAGCACAGTACAGGCCCTTCGGCCCAAGGCATTCTACACATACATCAAAAACAAGAGGATAACTATGGAGAAGGTAGGATCACTCTGGGATAAAAGAGGGAACTTGAGCTTGGAGGCAGAGGATGTGGGTGAGATGTTAAATGAGTAATTTGCATCAGTATTCAGCCAGGAGAAGGATATGGAGGATAGTGAGATTTATGTGGAGCATGCTAATATGCTAGGGCATTTTGAGACCAAGGCAGAAGTGGTGTTGGGTCTCTTGAGGAGCAGAGTGTAGTGCTAGAAGGGTGTTTTACTGGCTGGAGGTCCATGACTCGTGGTGTTCCGTAGGGATCCATACAGGGACCTCTGCTGTTTGTGATATACATAAATGACTTGGATGAAAATGTAAGACAGGTCTAGGCCCGAAACGTCAGCCTCTCTGCTCCTATGATGCTGCTTGGCCTGCTGTGTTCATCCAGCCCTGCACCTTGTTGTCTCGGATTCTCCAGCATCTGCAGTTCCTACTATCTCTGGATGAAAATGTAGATGGATAGGTTAGTAAATTTGCAAATGATACAGAGTTCAATGGAGTTGTGGATAGTGTAGAAGATTGTCAAAGGATACAGTGGGATATTGACCAATTGCAGATATGGGTGGAGAAATAGCAGATGGAGTTTAATCCATGTAAGATATAAACTGAAAGAACTGCGGATGCTGTAAATCAGGAACAAAAACAAAGTTGCTGGAAAAGCTCAGCAGATCTGGCAGCATCTGTGAAGGAAAAAGCAGAGTTAACGTTTCGGGTCCGGTGACCTTCAGTTCTGAGGGTCACCAGACCCGAAACATTAACTCTGTTTTTTCCTTCACACATGCTGCCAGACCTGCTGAGCTTTTCCAGCAACTTTGTTTTTAATCCGTGTAAGTTTGAGATGCTGCACTTTGGAAGATCAAATGTTAAGGAAAAGTATACAGTTAATGGTAGGACTCTGAACAGTACTGATGTACAGAGAAATCTAAGGGTTCACATCCATAGCTCCCTGAAAGTGGTCACCTAAGTAGATAGGGTGGTAAAGAAGGCGTATGGCATGCTTGCCTTTATTGGTCAGGGAATTGAGTACAAGAGTCAGGATGTCATGTTGCAGCTTTATAAGACTTTGGTCAGGCCACATGTAGAGTATTGCGTTCAATTCTGGTCGCCACATTACAGGAAGGATGTGGAGGCTTTGGAGAGGGTGCAGAAGAGGTTTACCAGGATGCTGCCTGAATTAGTGGGTATGAGCTATCAGGTTGTGTTCTCTATAGCAGTGGAGGCTGAAGGGAGACTTGATAGAAGTCTATAAAATGAGATGCATAGTAAGGATTGACAGTCAGAATCTTCTTTCCCAGAGTTGAAATGTCTAAAACTAGACGGTATGCATTTAAGGTGGGAGGGGGAAAGGTCAAAAGAGATGCAACGGGCAAGTTTTAAATACAGAGTGGTAGGAGTCTGGGACATGCTGCCAGGGGTGGTGGTGGAGGCAGATATGATAGGGGCGTTTGAGAGACTTTGATAAGCACATGAATATGCAAGGGATGGAGGGATATGGACCAAGGGCAAGCAGAAGGGATTAGTTAAATTTGGCATCATGTTCAACACAACATTGTGGGCTGAAGAGCCCATTCCCGTGCTGTATTGTTCTATATTCTAAGTTCTGCATACTTCCTCATCAAATCTTTACTTGATGTTTACTTCTCATAATGTACACAGAAGCACTAATTATACCTGTAAAAGTAAGTGTGATATGAAAGCCATGTGTGGTGAAGCATTCCTAATAACAATTTGATGATTCATTTTCTTTTTGTATGTGTAAGTATTGTCTTTCCCATGTGCATCATACTGTAGGATGTTGATGATCTGCTACGACTAAAGTAGTATTTCTTCTACAGTTCTATATGCTGATGATAACTAAATGGCTCATAAATTTAACATACCCGCACCAGCTATTGATTTGCCCTGGAATGTGATGCTGCCCTGGAACTAACTGTGATAATTTGATGGTGGTAGTAAAGTTCTTTCTCGCTTTATCCAGATGCAACTTGTCCTGAACACGTTATTTACTTTGTTTGTGATTTGCAGCCACACTTGGCAAGTTATGTTCATCTGTTTGAGTTATCCCCTTGAGCCAAATACTTATGATGCTGCATCCTGTGAATAATAATAATGCCTGCTGGAAGTCAGCCTCTGATTTTTTTTAGATATTTTCCCAATTTGTGTTATTACTGCAACACAATACAGCTTTCTGTGCAAACTAACCATGGCTTACGTTAATTAATTGGCTGTAAATGTTCTTTAGTGGATTAAAACCATTTCCGTGGCTTCTTGGGTTTGCATTACTGTGGATGAATGGGAGACCCTGAAATGAAAAGTGTATTACTCTGTGCATTATTAGGAAAAAAAAATGAGGGTACAAGTGTTAAGAAAGATCTAGGGACCATACTTTGTTTGTGCCTCTAATCCATGAACAGAGAATAGTGGATTGTGAAGGCTAGAGCACTCCTGCATTTTCAGCAGTCTGGTATTTTCCAACCTTTACTTTACCAGACTCAGGAACTAGCCCAGACGTAAACTTTTTTTTTAGTTTTTAAATTCATCATTTTTGTCTTTGGAGCAATACTTCACAACACGTCCTAATTTTTCTAATAATTACTTGAAATATCAAATTATCTTTATTAGAAATGGCCTACAATGCTCGCCATTAATTTTAATTGATTGCAAAGTGAGATCTCTTTAGAACCAAATATGATTATTCTTACTTTCAACTTGTCTCCAGCAGAAAATTCATTTACCACTTTAAATGATCATAGACTGTCAGTTTCTTTCCAAATTGATGGTCCATTTTAAATTTTACACATTTTAACAGATTAGAGGTCAAATTTAAAATCTACATAACATGCATCTGTGTAACAGAAACTATATTTCATTGGGCTGTTTAATCATTACCGTCAATAAGAATGTGCACTTTTATAGCCCATTTTCAGATAGGAATATTTGTGAAAGTGCTTCAACTACTGATTTTTCTTTTTGTCGTTGTTAAGTTCCCTCACTGTCAATTGCATGATGGTCTCCTCTAAGCAAAAGCTGAAACTAAAACCAATGTCAGTATCATGACTAGAAGCGCATTACAGAAATATTATGTGATTGGGGATGACCATTCCAAGTTTTTCCACCAGTTATGAGGCTTGTCAGGAGTGATGTGGTTTTGGGGCATAACACCCTTGCCATGATATGATCTAAGTTTTCCCTAAACATTAGCTTTTGTAAGAGATACCATGAAGACTGAGTTCTCATTGAGACAGATATCTTGAGGTTTAGTAACAACACTAACTACTTCCACAAATGTAAAATTTCAGACACACGTAATCTTGGTGGTGTCTGTGTTTACTGACTACATGGGGCAAAGATATAGTAACTATAAGTAACCATTACTACTTTTGTGGAAGATGAGGTTTTTTTTTTACTGGAACATTGCATATCCTGTCATCATCTATATGCCTGTCTAATCTGAATCTATGCAATAATACAACAGGAGGAGGATGAAATACTGTTTATTTAGATATACACAACTGCTTCAATTTACAAGAAGTCAGACAGCATTTGGATAAAGCAGTTTGCTTGATCATCACCCAGTCACTGGACTCAGTACCCCCCCATCCACTGTGGCAGGCAGCTTTTTTTTGTGTTCATTCACAGGAAATGGGCATTGCTGGCTGGGCCAGTGTTTATTGCATATCCATAGTTGCACTCAAGGAGGTGGTGGTTAGCTGGCTTCTCGAACTGCTGCAATCCTGGCATATACGTACAATCACAGTGCTTTTTAGTAGGGAGCTCCAGGATTTTGACCCAGTTACCATTAAAGGATGGTCAGTGACTTGGAAGGGGCCTTGCACATGATGTTCCCATGTATCTGCTGCCCTTTTCTTACTGGGTGGTAGATGTCACAAGTTTGGAAGATACCATCTAAAGAACCTTGATAAGTTGTTGCTGTGAATCTTGTAGGTGGTTTACACATTCCTGCCACTATGCTTAGTGTCAGTGAGTGCGTTTGAAAATGTTTGATAGGGTTCCAGTCAAGTAGGCTGTTTTGTCCTGACGTGGAGCTTCTTGGGTGTTGTTGGAGCTGCATTCAACCAGCACTCTTCTTCCATCATAACTTTGCAACCAAGATCTTGTGAGACCAAGATCCCGAGTGTTCCCCTTTAATTTGTGCACATTTTAACATGTCATTGCACTTTCGCTGTTGTGGATCAATACCTTGGACTTAATAGAATGACCATCCCAAAGGCTGCAGGGCTTCAAAATGAAGTTCTACCTTCTTTGCAGGGGACGGGCATTAAATGTGTCTTATGCACATCACAGGAATAAATTTTAAAAAATCAGTAGCTATCTTAAATGCATTTCATTCTTAGCCGAATAATTTAGAACAGTGACTGAATTTAGAGTTTGCTGTTACATTTTACAGATATCAGAAACATTAAGCTGCATCTTCATGCATTGAGTTCTATTGGTTTTCTCTAATGTTCTGTGACATGCCTGCCTCTATCTTCCATTTCATGTACATTTCCAAATTGCCTGCAGCTGCAAAACTGATGGAGGAACAAGTTTTGCTTTAATTTTTGTTCTCTCTGAGACAGTCAGGCTGGACTGAGAATCGTAAATAAGTCCAGCTATCCTATCTCGATGATATTGCAGATCTGTATGTGTGTCGGCCTGCAACTGCTATCAGGGTAGAGGTATGGATTGGGCCAACCTAATGATGAAGAGTCAATCCCACACATTTGTCCTCTGTGTATCTCCAGGTAAAAGTGGAGCCAGCTTTCAGTTATGTACACTGGCAGCCCATACCCATTGGGAACACAACCTGCAGATCTCTTCCCTCTGATACCAATGAAAGTTACAGGCAAATAAAGAAACCTCCTAATTCAGATTCTACTGCCTCTGAATCTAATTGGCAGGCATTGAAGGGAAGTGCAGTTAGTCCATCTCTTGTTTCATTACTTGGAACTCACCTACAAAGGTCCCAACTTTGAATGACAGTGAAACCTTAGGAGGTGACTTTCACACAACTGCCTACGTTCGGTGTTCTGCAGATTTCTGAATCAGGGCTGTGAGATAACTGAGGTGAACTCAGAAAACAGGCCACAGTGTCATGTGCAAAATTTGGCAGAACTGCATTGGTCAAGTTCCTCAAAGGAGCTGAAAATGTCACCCATCTCATGTTCCCAGAACTGAACTGCATTCATGGAAAACCCAGATCAGAGATTTTCTGACGACACTAGCTCTCAATGTGTGCTCTCTTTGAGTTCAATGATGGGAATGTAGAATTGATCCTTTTGTTTACAAAAGCTACATATAAAGCCATCATGCAACGTCAAACGTTAGTAACTATGGATGTGCAAACAACAGAAAAAAACTGTAGGACATATGTAACAGCTTAATTCTTAACTTTTTTAATGTTTAATGATCCTGAAACTAATTGAAAATGCCAACTGTGGAAGAATAGATGAGCAGTTGGGAATTCAGATTGAAAAATAGGTCACGAAAAATCTCCCTTTAGTTGAAGCCTAGAAATTTGAACTACATTGCGTTAAAACTGTATGATTTAAACTTTCATGTGCTATATGACTGTAATGGTAATGTGCCTTTAAGGGAGAGGTGCTCTGTGCTGTTTATCTTGCAGGGAGGTGTTGCCACAGTGATACTATGATTTCTCCTTCAGACAGGCTGTTGGTATTTTTCTTAAATTAGGCAAACGAAGCATGAGTCGGCAAGATCAGGCCCACACAGAACCAAGGATTTTGGGTAAAAACTGAAAGAAATTGGAATGGTGTAAATCAGGAACAAAAACAGAAGTTGCTGGAAAAGCTCAGCAGGTCTGGCAGCATCTGTGAAGAAAAATCAGAGTTAATATTTCGGGCTCTGGTGGCCTTTCCTCAGAACTGATGTTAGCCAGGAAAATGACACATATTCCTTCCACCGCCTCCCTCCCCCCACCCCGGGTCCACTCTTCCTTCACTCCCAACACTCTCCACAGCCCCACGGCACCTTCCCCAGCCTCTACATTGGAGAAACAAAATGTAGGCTCGGTAACCGCTTCGCAGAACATCTACGTTCTGCCCACAATAAAAACCCTAAGGTTCCAGTTGCCTGCCACGTTAACACACCACCCTGTTCCCTGGCCAGCATCTTTGTCTCAAGCTTGCTGCAGTTTTCCAGCGAAGCTCAGCGCAAGCTGGAAGAACAACACCTCACTTTCCACTTGGGGACCCTGCAGCCCTACAGACTCAATATTGAGTTCAACAATCTTAGGCCTTGAACTTTCCCATGTCCTAAACCCCTACCCCACACACTAGGCCTCGTTATCACATAGCCTGCCATTACACACTACCTATTGTTAGCCACTAATTCTCCCCATTAACAGCTATTCACCCTCCTAGCCAGATCATTATCCACTCCTTTGTCTGTCCAACTGTTCTTTTCTCTCTTTGGGCTTTATCCCCACCTATCCTTTATTCCTTACCCCCTCCCCCCACCCTATCTTCTGCTTATAAACTGACATTTTCCTAGCTGCCATCAGTTCTGAGGAAGGGACACCGGACCTGAAATGTTTACTCTGATTTTTCTTCACAGGTACTGCCAGACCTGCTGAGCTTTTCCAGCAACTTCTGTTTTTGTTCAGGGATTTGGAGTTTTGCTTTCAGTTTGATGTTGAGTTAGCTGGTTGCTGGAGTTAATCAGCAGAGCTGTCACTCTCTCTGCTGCTGGTAAAGACTTAGACAAAACATTTTATCTCGTAGAAATAAAAGAGACAGGCTGTTTTTTTTATCAGGATTTCTTTCGACTGGTCTGGAGAAAGATAGCATATGAGAACAAAACTCACTTTGCTAAATTGTCTTGCCATGGGTGTGATTATGGGATGCTATCCAATTTATGCCAGTTCTTCTTTTCATTTGTATTTTATATGTGTTGTAAGAATAAAGCGTGTTTTGCTTAAAGCCTAGTGGTGGACCAATCGAATTACATTTGGAACACAGTGCCTTACACTTGCCTTTAAATAAATATAAAAGTTAGGGTCTAAGCAACCGTTTTACCATATCTTGGCGGGGGGGAGGGGGAGCTGTCTAGTCTGGTCCAAACAATGACCATGAGACACTGGAGCAGAAGTGGGCCATTCAATGAAATTATGGCTGATGTGATAATTATGTTAATAAGCTATTTACAGTTTGCTTTTACCTTGGGTACTTGCTAAGTTATTAAAGTTTAATGTTGAATCAGGATTTTACTTACACAACATATTAATGACAAGACTCTGGATAATCTGTAGAGGTAACACTGCTTTGCCAAACTGTAATGTTGATTGTCATTTATTTTGCAGCATCTTCCCCTTGTATGATTTGTTATTCCTGAATATTTCTTCGACAAAAAGTGGAATGTTAACCTGAAAGCAATAAAGGCAGAATCACAGGTGAGTGAGAATATGAAGGTGGTTCAAACAGCATTTACACTAATTTCTAAGCTTGAAGTGCCACAGAACCTTATAAGGGACATGGAAATGCAAGCAAAAGGGAATGTTCATCCACTGTTTTAGACAGCTGTTGACCTTGATCCAAATCCTGGCAATGACATCACTTGAAAATTTGGGAGCAGTGCAGAACAGATTTATCCACCCAACTGAAAAGGTGGAAATCAGAGTGGCATCATGCTGTTCTGAAAAGAGACACCTGACGTCTAAAGTTCCCAAACTTTTTTTAAAAAAGATTTTTTGTGGGAGAATCTTGAACTCGGGGGACATAGTTACAGAATAAGGGGATACTCATTTAGATCTGAGATGCCAAGGAATTTCTTCTTTAGAGGAAATGAGTGTCTGGAATTCTTTACCCCAGCGAGTTGTAGAGGCTGGATCACAAAGTATTTAAAAAGAAAGTAGATAGATTTTTGGAATGTCAAGTTGGGAGCTATGAAGAGCTGGCACAAAAGGGGAGTTGAAACCAAGAGCAGCTTAATGGTACGGCAGAGGAAAACTTGAGGGGCTGAATGGCCTGCTTCTGCTCCTATTTCCTATGCCTTTATGTTCTCCATTCATCAAGGAGCAGAGCATTGGATTACCAACTCCTCGGAGTCCCACTGGGCTTATTAGGAGTAATCAGGGTAGAATTCCAATATAGCCAGGAATGCTCCTATAGATCTTCATATAAAAGAATTATATTGGGATTTGAAAATAAAATTGTAGTTTTTCAAGTTTTATGTGACCTGGAGGTAACCAGACTATCAGCAACAAAATTCTCTCTGTATGACCATGAGACCATAAGATGTAGGAGCAGAAGTGACCATTCAGCCAATCGAGTCTGCTCTGCCATTCAATGAGATCATGGCTGATCAGATAATCTACAACGCAACTCTTCTGCCTTTTCCCCATGGCCCTTGATTCAATTCCTGATTAAAAATCTGTCTATCTCAGCCTTGGAAATTCTTAATGTCCTAGTCTTGATAGACTCACAATCCTCTGAGAGAAGAAATTCCCTCTGAGAGAAGAAATTCCTTTTCGTCTCTGTCTTAAATGTGGGACCCTTTATTTTGAGATTATGCCCTTTGGTCCTAGACTCTCCCACAAGGGGAAATAACCTCTCTGCAGCTATCTTGTAAAGTCCCTAAGAATCCTATATGTTTCAATAAGGTTGCCTTTCATTCTCCTAAACTCTAATGAGTACAGTCTCAAATTCTCCTTGTAAGAAAATCCATCCAATCTGGGATCAATCTAGTGAGGTTTCTCTGTACTGCCTCTAATGCCAAATTACCTTTCCTGAGATAAGGGACCAAAATTGTACACAGGATTCCAACTGTGGTCTGACTAGTGCCTTGTAAAGTTTTAGTAAAATTTCACTGCTTTAATACCCCATTCCTTTGAAATAATGGTCAAGATTACATTGCTTTTCTATTGAAGATGGGTGCTAGCTTTTCTGATTCATGGATGAAGACTCTCAAATCCCTCTGTTCTCTAGCTTTGTACAGCCTTTCTCCATTTGAATAATGTTCAGCCCTTCTAATCTTCCTACCAAAGTGCATAACCTGATTTTTTTCCCACAGTATATTTCATCTTTAGATTTTATTGTCACATGTACTCAAGTACTGAACTAAAGGAGTACCATGAAAAGTGTATAATGTCTCCATGCATGACGCCCTCTTATTACAAAGGTACCTAGGTACAAAAAAATGTACAAAGTAGTAAGAGAAACAGATTTAAAAACCTCTCACTTGACCTGTCCATATCCGTCTAGAGACGATGTGTCATTCTCACCACTAGCCTTGCCACCTATTTTTTTGTCAGCTGTAAACTTGGTGATAGTGCCTTCACTTTCATCATCCATTGATATATATTGAATATAACTGTGGTCCCAGCACTGATCCCTATGGCATTCTACTAGTTGTAGGTTGCCATCCTGAAAATACCCCCTTTATCCCAACTTTCTTTCTTCTATTAGTGAGCTAATTATCTCTCTGTGCTAATATACTCCCTCTAACATCATGCACACTTAGGCTTAGCTTACCTTATCAAAAGCGTTTTGGAACTTCAAATATATTACACCAACTGTTCTTCTTTATCTATCCTGCTTGTTACATTCTCTATGAATTTTAATAAGTTTGTCAGGCATGATTTCCCCGACAATGAAGTCACAGTGATGCTGTTGATCATATTGTGTATTTCTAAATGCTCTGCTATTGTATCCTTTTAATAGACTGTAACATTTTTCCAAGAACAGATGTTAAACTGACTGGCCTGTAGTTACATTTTTCTTTTTCTCCTTCCCTTTTTAAATAAGGCAGTTTTCCGATCATTTGGAACTTCATCCAAAATCTGGGGATTCTAGGAGGTTTACTACCAGTGGATCCATTATTTCTGTAGCAACTTCCTTCATTATCCTAGAACACAACCAATGTTCCCACTAAGCTGTGTGGCCACACACGGTGATTGATGTACTGATGCATTGAGTTCCTGTTTGGGAAGTAACTGGTGCACACAGACCTCAGAGATCAGCTTGCATCTGTAGTGTCTTTGTCAGGCCCAGGGAATTTATTGGGCCATAAATTACTTTCCCACAACTTTTCTCCAGTGATAATTATTGTATTCATTTGCTCCCACCTTTTGCCCCTTGATTATTTGGTAATTTTGGGAAGCTATTAGTATCCTTCACTGTGACAACTGATTGAAAGTATTTATTCAACACTGCTGCCTTTTCTTGGTTCCTTATTCTTCATTCTCTAAAGTTCTCCATGTTCAATTTACTTAATAGAGCTTTCCTTATTCCCTAAATAAGCAGCTTTTAATTCTAACAACATCGAGTGTATTAGGATTCAGGAAGTCAGGATTCATTCAGGCCCTAAATGATTGTCCTTTTATTCTGTGCCTGTGCCCTGTATTCTAGATTGCCCAACAAGTAGAAACTCCAGGGAATAAAGGCACGGTTTTTACTCAGTCTGTCATCATAGGACTACCCTGTTACCTCAGGGATCAATCTAGTGAACATTTGCTGTATATACATACTTTCTTAAATATGGAGACCAAAAAAAAACACAGTACTCCAGGTATTGTGTAACCAAAGCCCTGTACAATTGTGGCAAGAGTTATTTATTCCTGTATTTCAATCCCCATCAATAAAAGCCAACATGTTATTTGCCTTAGAGATAGTAGGAACTGCAGATGCTAGAGAATCTGAGATAACAAGGTGTAGAGCTGGATGAACACAGCAGGCCAAGCAGCATCAGAGGAGCAGGAAGGCTGGCGTTTTGGGCCTAGATCCTTCTTATCTTGTACTTGCATGCTAACTTTGAGTTCCTCATACCAGCGCACACAAGTCTCTGTGTGCGACCTAGTAGCAAGCATTGTCCTTTGCTATTCTTTCAATGATATTGTAGTCCATTATACTCCATTTGCATTTTGTTGCCCACTCACCTAATCGCTTGTATTTCTTTGCAGTTTCTGTATCCTCTTGCATTTCCATTTTAGCTTTGTATCATCAACAAACATAGATACATTGAGCCAGATATTCCAATGCCAGATAGTCATTGGAACAAAGCAGATTGGAGTTGTGTGTTGAGACCATGCTGAATTCTAGATGCAGCTGACTCTGGGAATTGCCTGGGAAATTGAAGATTCTGATGAGCAATTCCACTATGTTGAACCCTCTGAATAAACCACCTACAGTTGGAGAATTTGGGAGGGTTCCATTTCTGTTAAGTTAATAGTTATCCAGGAGTTAGTTTAGGTGTTTAAACATCTAACTTTTCTTGGACATTAAATAGACTCCCCAACTTAGCATACACCACCCAGCAACAACACCTCCCAGACTCCACTCATCTTGACAACCACACCATCAGAATCCTCCCCCCAACCAACAAGATTCCACGCCCTACCCCCACAGCCTGCCAGCCCCAACATCCCTCTGCCTCATCGCTGCTGGCTCCAACACGCCCATTCTCCCCTAACCAACCAACCCCTGCTGCCCCCTGAAACTTTATCCCCCTCCACCACCATCCACTGCTGCTTGACCACGCACTACTACCACCACTGCTGCCTGCCCTGACACATCCACCACCATCCCGAAGCACGCCATCACTTTCATAGGACACTACACTCTGGCACAATACCCACCTGGCACTCTTATCCTTTAAACGACTCACACCTTACTCCTTCAGCCAGCCTAACCCCACATTTCCCTTATATACTTACCATTTCACTGCAACTGCCAAAGTGTCTGGCTGTGCTGCTGGACATTTAAGTCTCAAAACATGACACTGTGATGGCTGAGCAAGACGGTGTGGTTTCATATCCCCTGACTACATTGCACAATGGGGGAGCTGTGTTGAGTTCAGCCATGCTCCGCATTTCTGAAGGATCAGAATTTCTGGCTAGAAATGTGTAATGCAATACCAATGAAGAAATAATATGAAGCAATCTGACTGAGACTGCCACTTCTGTGAATATCCAAGCCATTATTCTGTCTCTTTGCCTCATCATTAATATAACAACCACATCTAGATTGTGGTTCCTAAAGTTGCAGGTGATTCTGACTTTTTGAATATACTGATTCTATTTTTTAAATAATTATTTAGCACACATTTTACGTTCCTCCTGGGTCTGTTTTTTTGTTCTGATATCTCACTGGTGCTATCACTTGATGTATGGACAGCATGAAGTGTTAAACTTTTAAAGTTCAATTCTGATTTTGATAAGATATATGTTCTTGCAACTGTCACTTCAGCTAGCCTAAAGGATAGGGAAGATTAAGCCAGCTGGGTTAGAGGGAATTAACTTTTCAATAATTCAAACATAAAATGGAAAAATGTATTTCAAAGATACATAATGAGAGAAAGCAGACAAAAAAGCATATAAAATATATATTTTAATAAAAATCAGATTCATTATGAATAAGATATAAATTACATTGAATTGTTTATCAGATCAGGTCAGCTTACTTAAAGAAATAGTTATACAGCACAGAAACGGGCCCTTTGGCCCAACTCATCTGTGCGACCATGCTTCCTAAACTAAACTAGTCTCATTTGCCTGCATTTGGCCCATATCCCACTAAGCCTTTCCTAACCATGTACCTGTCCAGGTGATTTCTAAAAGCTGTAATTGTACCAGCCTCTGCCACTTCCTCTGGCAGCTCATTCCATACACACACCAACCTCTGTGTGAAAAATGGCCCCTCAAGTCCCTTTTAAGTCTTTCCCCTCTCACCTTAAACCTATGCCCTCTAGTTTTGGATTTCCCCACACCAGGAAAAGACCTTGGCTATTCACCCTATCCATGCCCCTCATGATTTTATGAACCTCTAGAGGGTCACCCCTCAACCTCCGGCACTCCAGGGAAAATAGCCCCAGGCTATTCAGCCTCTCCCTATAAGCACAAACCCTCCAACCCTGGCAACATCCTTGTAAATCTTTTCTGTACCCTTTCAAGTTTCATAACATCCTTCCTATAGCAGAGGGTGGTGCATGTATGGAACGAGCTGCCAGAGGAGATGGTAGAGGCTGGTACAATTACAACACTTAAAAGGCACCTGGATGGGTATATGAATAGGAAGGGTTTAGAGGGATATGGGCCAAATGGGACTAGATTAATTTAGGATTTATGGTCAGCATGGTCGAGTTGGACTGAAGGGTCTGTTTCCGTGCTGTACAACTCTATGACTCTATGACAAAGTGATTTGGTTGTAAGGAGAGCTGGTGCAAACACAATGGGATGAATGGCATCCTTCTGCATTGTAAGGATTCTGTGATTTTAGAGTGGAGACAACACTAAATCAGCTGCCTACGAGAATAATACAGGTACTGTTGTTTTTAATTCACAAACAGCCTGGCTTCAGAAATTATGCAAAGGTGCCCAAATTTGTCGAGGGAATCAAACTAGGAGAGGCAGTGGAATGCAACTTTAAAAAAAAACAGAATGCATCTGACAGTCAGAACAATAACAAATGAAGTTTTGATGTAGTTATATTTAAAACATTACACATAGGAAGAAAATTTGATGACACACATACTTCATGAATGGTGTTCAAACAGCTAAGATGAAACTGAAAAAGACTGACTCATGGACTCTATGGTTAACCTGGCCAGCTAGTGCTGAACAGTAGTTGACAAAGCCAATTGGATGTTGCATCACAGAGCCAAAACAGTAGAATAGAAATTAAACTTGCTAGGTAACTCTAATCAGAATGTACCTTGATTAACAAGAAACTGGAGAAATATTAAAAAATTCGAAGGAAATATATTCTTTAATATCAATGTTTCAGATGAGAGACATTTAGGCCTTTCGGTCTGGAAAACAGCTATCAGAGAGTTGCTAAGAAAGACCTGTACAAAATTGTTCAAGATATAGAAAATTTTAATCTGACATATTAGTTGAATCTAAACTGTTACAGCAGAATTTGGAAGCAAGGTTCAAACTAGAAAAGGGAAATGTTAAGACTAATGTTTGGAGATTCTTCAAAACACTTTACAAAGCTTAATCTTTTGGAATAATTTTTCATGTTCAGAGAATACAAACATATAAATTAGCCATTTGGCACCTGGAGCCTTCTCAACCATTCCTCAACATTATGGCTGATCTGATTGTAGTTTCTACTTCACTTTCCTGACTAACCACAAACCCATTAGCGCGCTTGTCAATCAAGAATCTACCTAACTCTGCCTTAAAAATATTCAATGACCCTACCTCAAGTGCTCCCTGGGGAAGTGAGCTCTGCAAATTCATCATCCTCTGCAAATAAAAAAAAATTCTTCACCTACTTAAATGAAAGACTCCTGATTTTTAAACTTTTCCTCATAACGTTTCCTCATAAGGTAACCCCTCTTCCCAGGAAGCTTCCAAAGCAATTATGTTTTTCCTTAAAGTTAAAAAAAAACAAAACTGTATGCAGAACTCTAGAAGTAATATCACTAGTCCCTGTGCAACTGTAGCAAAACCTCTCAACTTTTAATTTAAAAAATCAAAGAAATACAGGTGCTGGACATCAGAAACAAAAGCAAATTGCTAGAAAAACTCAACAGGTCTGGCAGCATCTGTGGAGAGAAAACAGAATTGACATTTTAGGTCCAGTGACCCTTCAGAACATCTTCAGAACAGTTTGAAGAAGGGTTGCTAGATCCAAAACATTAATTCCATTTTCTCTCCATGGATGCTGCCAGACCTGCTCAGATTTTCCAATATTTTCTGTTTTTCTCTCTACTTTTACATTCCATTCCCTTTCCAATAAATGACGACATATGACTTACCTTCCTAATCACTTGCTGTTTGTCCATACTGACCTTTTATAATCTTTGTGTTAACCAAGCTTCTATCCATGCTCATGTTACCCTCTACATTATAAGCTCTAAATCTGTGTAGCCAAATTTGGAGTTTAAGCCTGAAAACCATTTAAGAACCATAGCTGCAAGAATGCTTGAGGAGGATGCAAGATTCCTTTGGATCATTAAAGTAAATGGGCTAAGTGGTCTTCCCTGTCATAATTATTGTGTGATAAGACCATAAAAAATAGGAATAGGAGTAAGCTGTTCAGCCCCTTGAGCCTACTTTGCCATTCAATAGGATTATGGTTGATCTGGCATTCCTCACGTCCACTTCCCTGCCCTTTCCCCATAACTCTAGATTCCCTATTTATCAAGAATCTATCTATCTCAGCGTCATATGTACACAAGGACTCTGTCCCCACAGTTCTCTATGACAAGGAGTTCCAAAGATTCACAATGCGTTGAGAGAAGAAATTCCTCCAAATTGCAATCTTAACTTGTACCCCTTTATTCTGAGACTGCACCTTCTGGTTCTAGACTGTCCCATGAGGGGACATATCCTCTCAGCATTTACCCTGTCAAGCTCCTTAAGAATCCTATCTGTTTCAATGAGATCATCTCTCATTCTTCTAAACTCCAGCGAGCTCTAACCTGTTTAGCTTTTGTTCGTAAGACAATCCCTCCATACTAGGGATCATCCTTATGAGCCTTCTCTGAACTGCCTCCAATGAAATGATGTATTTCCTTACATAAGGGGACCAAAACTGCACACAGTACGCCAGACGTGGTCTCACCAGCACTTTGTACAGTTGCAGTAAGACTACCCTACTCTTATACTCCAACATAAGAGTCAACATTCCTTTAGCCTTCCTGATTGCCTGTTGCACCTGTGTGCTGGCTTTCTGTGTTTCATGAACAAGTATCGTAAGCCCCTTTGTGTTGCAGCTTTCTGCAGTTTCTCTCCATTTAGGTAATATTCTGTTGTTTTGTTCTCCCTTCCAAAATGAATAACTTTGTATTTTCCCACATTATACTCCATTTACCAACTTTTTGCCCACTTCTTTAACCTGTCAATATCTCTCTGTAAACTGTTTGTAAACTGGTTGTATCTCACAACCTGCCTTCCCACCTAATATTAGTGTCATCTGCAAATTTGGCTAGAGTACATTGATTTCCTTCCTCCAAATCATTGATATACATTGTAAACAGAACTGATCTCTGTGGAATCCCACTGGTCACAGGTTGCCAACCTGTTTCCTGCCCATGAGCCAATTTTCTATCCATGCCAATACATTACTTCCAACACCGTAGGTTTTTGTCTAAAGATTTAATCTTGTGTGAATACCTTGACAAATGCCTTCTGGAAGCCCAAATGCAACACATCTACTGGTTCCCCTCAATCTACTCTGGTTGAGATTTCCTTGAAAAACTCCAGTAAATTAGTAAGATACAGTTTCCCTTTCATGAAGCCATGTTGATTCCGCTTGATTAGATTATGAATTTTCAAATGTTCTGCTGTTACTTCCTTAATAATTGATTCCAATAATATTGCCAACAATTAGATGTCAGTCTAATCGACCTTTTTGCCTCCCGTCCTTTTGACTTTTGAGTGGCACTTAAGCAATTTTCCAATCCTTACTATGATTACAGCTCAGTTCATTGAGCATGTTCCGCCAAAACTGAATGACAGATGTAAGGGAAATAACCATGGTGAATACCTCTTGTATTCAAGGGATATTTTACATTTAAAATCTTCTGGCAATGGTAAACTATGAATGCAATTTGTTCTACCAGTAGCAGAGGTTGAGGTTTTGTGTGTTCCAGAAGCCACTGTTAGATATTGGGGATCAGGGTGGGCTTTGGGGAGTTGAAAATCGCAGGCTGATTAAATAGAGAGAGACCAATTATGACACGTTAGCTTGTGGGGGTGAACTGGGAGGCAGGGAGAAACCTGCTCCTCACTGTCCTCAAGTCTTGCTTTCTTTTAGCTGTTAGGTTTACCAAGTTCTCCTAGCAACTGTTCAAAGTCGATTAAAATCTGAGGCATGCGAGCCTCATTAGCATACTAAAATTACTGACCCTTTTCTGTCTGGCTTCATTGCAGGATGGGGTCAGTTTGCAAATTTTTTTGCAGAATTTATCCCACCTCCCATCAGCCTGGGAGTTAAAATTCCTACCTGTTTGATGCCATGAAAAAGTCTGTTTTTGCTTTAGCTGATCTCTCATCAGCTGTTTGTCCCAGTCTTTGCTTTTCATTTCTCAGGAAATGAAACTGAAACTCACATTTCTAGCCTTCCAAAAAAGGATTGTTCAACAACCGAAAACAAAACTTTATTATAATGAATTATTTCTTCCCTTGCACTATTAAATCCCAACTTGCTGTATAAAAAACAAAGAATAGGTGCCCTTCCACACCTCATCAATTACAGATAAATTAGAGGTTCCTTTCCGCACTCTATTGTATTAAAGATAAAATTGGAGGTGCCCTTTCCCCACAAGTGAGAATAAACTATAGTGTCCTATCATCACATTGTACAAAACAAACAGCTGATCATAGAATCCCTGATAGTGTGGAAGCAGGCCATTCAGCCCATACAAACCCTCCAAAATGCATCCCACTCAGATCTAGTGGGATGGACATTATGGGCAATTTAGCTTGGCCAGGCAACCTAATCTGCACATCTTTGGACTGTGAGAGGAAACTAGAGCACCCAGAGGAAACCCATGCAGACACGGGGAGAATGTGCAAACTCCACACAGACAGTCACCCAAGGGTAGAATCAAACCCAGGTCCCTGGCACTGTGAGGCAGCAGTGCTAACCACTGAACCACTATGCCACCCACAATGGATTGCAACAATTCTTATGTTGAAAATAAATCATAGAATGTGGCAAGCTTATGATGAAATGGAGAAGAATTTGGGATTTAAGATTCACAAACAGTGCCTCAAGTGGCTTGATCACTTAAAAGTTAATGGAATGCAGTGTTTTGTGTCAAAAACGATGCATTACAAAATTCAAGGGATAGAGATCAATTTTAGTAAGAGCCAAGTTAGAATACTATGCAGTTTTGGGTTTCATATAGAAAATATGTTGAGGAAATAGGGAGAGAGGGTACAGATTCATTAAATTGTGAAAGCATATAAAGAACACTGAGACGTATTTGAAAAATTGGGCTGTTAGGAAATTGCTTGGTGATTTCTGGTTGGACATTGGAGTTATCAAAGGATTATAACTTTAGATAGACAGCGAGTGAGAGGCCTAAAACAGAGAGGCCATAGATTTATGATTAAAGCTAATATGTTAGACAGAAAGTATAAGAAAACTTTTTGATGGTCAAATTAGGAAATGGCATTAATCCATGTTGGACCTTTTATTCAAGGGGGTTATCCACTTCAGCTAGCCAAATGACTAGATTGTGATTCAGAACAACATCAATCATGGGTTCAATACCCATGTTGTCTGAAGTAGTCCTTGTTGCCTGTCCCACAGTGATGTCATGACATAACCATCATTAGCAACCCTCAGGCAACAAAGATATAAGAAGAGAAGGAAGAAACTTCTGATGTTCTTCTCCACCCTACTGGATTATAATTTAGTAATTTATCCTCTGTGGGAAAAAGTTCTTTCTGACCCTTTGAATTACTCCAGTTCCAATTCTATGTTTATTTTCTCCCACCCCCCCCACTGAATTTTGATGGCAGGTACCCTCCCCCTTTTATTGAAGGAAGATTGAGAAACACTGAAGCACTAAAAAGATTAAAGACACAAGAGGAGCTAATTTTGCCTATTGTGTCAGTAGCAGTGAAGAAAATCTCTCAGCTCAATCCCTGTTCTTCCAGCTCTTGGTCTATAGCCCTGTAATACACCTTAAGTACACATCAAACTGTTCTACAAATTTGACCAGGGTTCATCCCTCTAGTGCCCTTTCAGGTGGTGAATTCCGTATCTCTGATATCCACTGAATGAAAATAACTCCTCTAATGCAATAACTTCTCTAATCCTCCTCCGTGGACCAAAATTTGCAAGGGTTAGGAGAAGTGAGCGTTGCCTTGAAAATTTGGATGGGGGAAACAATCACACAGTGCTGGGTTGACAAGCAGATGCCAGGGGTTGGTTTAGTGGTGGGTGCAACCCAAATATCCTTGTGGTCAGAACCAAATTGGGTGACTTTCATTGAAGAGCTAGAGAGAAGAGAAGGGTCAGAGTGCTCGGGGTTAAGGGATGGATAATTGACAGGAGAGACAGGGGATTTTGAGTGAGTCATTGATGGAAGTGTCAGGGTTTGGGGTCTGTTTATTGATTAGGTGAGTTGGGGTTTGGGAGCTGATGATTGATGAGTAGGACAGGATTTGGGTCATCTGATCATTTACAGGGTGTGGTTTGGTGGCAGGGTTTAGTTGACAGGAGGCTGGGTATGATTGACAGGAAGAAGGCATTTGGTACACTTGCCTTTATTGGTCAGTGCATTGAAGAAGGAATTGTGTGAGGTCATGTTGCAGCTTTTCGGGACATTGGTTAGGCCTCTTTTGGAATACTGTATTCATTTCTGGTTTCCCTGCAATAGGAAAGAAGTTATGAAATTTGAAAAGGTTCAGAAAAGATTTACAAGGATGTTGTCAGGGTTGGAGGGTTTGAGCTATAGGGCTGAATAGGCTGGGGCTATTTTCCCTGGGGCATCGGAGACTGAGGGGTGACATTATAGAGGTTATAAAATCATGAGGGACATTGATAGGGTGACTAACCAAGGTCTTTTCTCCAGGGTAGGAGAGTCCAAAACAAGAGGGCATAAGTTTAAGGTGAGAGGGGAAAGATTTAAAAGGGATCGCAACTTTTCATGCACAGGATGGTGCATGTATGGAATGAGCTACCAGAGGGGGTGGTGGAGGCTGCTACAATTGCAACATTTAAAAGGTATATGAGTGGATACATGAATACATAAGTCACACACACTAGGTTATGGTCCAACAGATGTATTTGAAATTACAAGCTTTGGGAGTGCTGCTCCTTCGTTAGGCGAAGTCACGATACATAACGAAGAAGGGTTTAAAGGGACAAAAACAAAGCTGCTGGAAAAGCTCAGCAGGTCTGGCAGCACCTGTGAAGGAAAAAAAGTTTTAACGTTTCGGGTCCGGTGATGCTTCCTCCGGTTCTGAGGATTTACAGCATCCGCAGTACTTTCGGTTTTTATTAAGTGTTTAAAGGGATATGTGTCAAATGGGACTAGATGAATTTAGGATATCTGGTCAGCATGGATGAGCTAGACCGAAGGGTCTGTTTCGCTGCTATACATCTCGCCGACTCACAGACTGGAGGGGCGGGGTTCAGCGAGTGATCAGCGTGCGGGGCGGGATCAGTGTGTGATTGACACGAGGGCGGGGTTAGAGTGTGTGGTGGGCGTGCGGGGCGGGGTTAGCGAGTGATTGACACGAGGGGCGGGAGCTCGGTGAGTGACTGAAACGGTCGGTGATCATCGTGGGGGGGGCCGGGGCAAGATGAGTGATTGACATGAGGGAGTGATTGGCATAAGGGGCGGGGCACGGTTTGGTGATTGACAGGATGGGGGCGGGGTTCGACGAGACGGGCCGTGGTGGGGGAAGAGAGGCGGAGACTTTAAATTCAGTCGGCTCTCCGCTGCCATTCTCAAGCTGGAGATAAACTGAGGGGAGAAAGAGAGGAAAAAAAAACCCAACGGAATAAAATCAACGGCTGGGTCTAAAAATATATGAGGGGATGTTGGCGGCGGTGGCCATTTCCAGTTGATTAATTAATTATTTTGTGTGTTTTTTTTTCCCCTGGGATTGTGTGTGTGGGGGGGGTGGGTGTGCGTTATTCGCATTAACTTGATGACGATGAAGATGAAGGTGCTGATGAAGCTGCCCGACCCCGATCCCGAGGACGAGGAGGAGGAGGACGAAGAGGAGGAGGACGCAGGGAAAGCGGCTCCTGCCATGCCGCCGCCGCTCTCCGAGCTCTGGAAGGAGGGAGTGTACGAGTGGTTCGGCTCGGCCCTGACCTCGGCCCAGCGCCTGGAGTTCTGCTGCGGCCTGCTCGACCTGTGCCACCCGCTGGAGCTGCGCTTCCTGGGCTCCTGCCTGGAGGACCTGGCCCGCAAGGACTACCACTCGCTGCGCGACTCGGAGATCCGCGCCAACAGCGCCGCCGACCTGGCCGGCATCGGCGACCCGCGGGACGAGGTGACCCGCAGCAAGCTGGTGGTGTCGCTGGCGCTGCTGGGCTCCGAGAACCGCGAGGCGGCCGCCGTGCTGGCCCGCGCCCTAGCCCGCGGCCCGCTGCCCCTCTCCGAGCGCGGCGTCCAGGAGTTCCTGCTGCTGCTCACCATGGCTTCCAACCACCCGGCCTTCTCCTTCCACCAGAAGGAGACGCTCCGGGGGCAGTTGGCCGAACTGCAGCGGAGGCCCGGCGGCGGCGGGGGTCGAACCTCCCAGAGCTCCGTCGGCAAGGTAAATAGGGACCGGGGGCGGCGGGGAGGAGGAGGCAGGGCAAGAGTGAGGGGTATTGAGTGCGTGGGGTGAAGGGTGGGAGGGGTTGCTGTGGGTGGGTGGGAGGGGTTGCTGTGGGTGGGGGGGGGCGGGA
>NC_063333.1:143925496-144043164 GCF_021869965.1 Rhincodon typus | reverse complement strand
CTTGAAAAACGAGGACATCTGGGATGTCCGGGAGTGGAATGCCTCAAAAAGGTTATGAAGGGCTATCAGATTTTGTGCCAGTTTGCATATTTTATTTGGTATACCTTCAATGATGACAATTTCAGCTTCAGTTAAGAACCTCAAAAACAAATGAGGACATAATCTAGGGAGAGATAGTAGAAACTGCCGATGCAGGTCCTGAAACGTCAGCTTTCCTGCTCCTCTGATGCTGCTTGGCCTGCTCTGTTCATCCAGCTCTACACCATGTTATCTCAGATTCTCCAGCATTGGCAGTTCCTACTATCCTTGTTATGATATGGCATGTTTTATTTGCAGAAAAGTATTACATTGTTTAAAAGCTGCAGGTATCTTTGTCCACTGTCATCTTCCTAGGTGCAAAAAAGTTTGCCATCAAAATTAAGTTGTTCAATAAATTTACCATTAAATGGTTCAGTAGAATTGTGACTTTCATCCAATTCTTTGGAGCTTGTTATTCAATATTTGGGGAAGAGGTTGACTGCAGGAAGTTCTTAAAACCAATAGCTGCTTGAAGAAAATCAGTAAACCCTTTAAAAATTGTCATTCTGGGAAATTGTTAACATACAGCTCTCAAAATTAATTTGCGATATTTGGTATTAAACAGTAATCCCATATTTAAAAGGTTTTTCTGTTAGGGAAAGAAGTTGTAAAAGTTGGTGTAAGTGGTTGTTCCTTTTTTTAAAAAAAAAACCTTCATATTTTCCTTTCTGCCTTTTTTAAAGGACCGACTTGCCAGGAAAAATTATTCCTTGGTGGCAGAGAGTAACTACTACGAAAGAACTCCCCCTTCGTCTTGTGAAGGGGCTGCAGCAATCGCTCAACGACCAGGTAAAATTTGACCTACTTGAAATTATTGCATTGATATTCTTGTCAATCAATTCTTAATGTACAGAGCTGCTCAACTTGTTCACTAATTGCCATTCAAAAATTGAGACTTTTTCTAGAGTATAATCGTATGTTTGAATGCTAGTACGATGACTACTAGTGCTCCTCAGTTTTGTCAGCCTTATCACACTGATCCCCAGAATATGCAGAATTTTTCCTGGTGTTCAACTTGGGCAGGTAAAATGTATCATCACCCAACAGAACAAATAACTTAAAATTAATAGTGAAAGAAGCAGATCTGATGACTGTACTAATTAATCATTGAAGCTTAATCAAGGTCAGGTACAATCAATACTATCTGTTTTGGGTTGTAGGCACTGGTCTGTAGTGCAGACTAGTATTAACTTTATAAGTTAGACAGGACCCTGGCTTGTAACCAGATGGTACTGCACTGGCTTGAATAAGCTCCCACAACTGTATGGGATAAGTATAATGTCTGTCGAGTATAATTAATTACGGTTGGGAGTGCTGGTCTAATGTATCAGCTGACCTCCCTTCTACATCATCAGAAAAGCACAAGAACAGATTGGAGGCAATGTTGAGTTGTTTGGTTTGACAGCAATCTGTGTATTAACTTTTAAAGAAAACAATGTGATGGTAATGTTTTTTATTTTGTATAGAAAGTACTTCCATTGGCTTTTCTTTCTCACTTCTGCCAAAATTGAGCATCAAATTTTGTATGGCAACATGCATCTTATAATGACCACGTATAGTAGTGGACCACTATATAAATAAGGATGGGTGGCCTTGTTCTCTTGAAATTTCATTCCTTGTTCGATGATCTGGGATGTTAGAGGCAGTCCAAAAGACGAGCTACCCAGGCACTGTTTGCTCTTGACCATGAAATATTTGAGGATCATGTGATGTCCCAGTGAACACAGTTGTCAGCAAGGCACTGAAACCTTTGAGGTTAATTCAGGAAAATACTAAGGTTTTATTAAATATTAATATTGACTGTTGCATGGCTCAATGTAGAGCTTATGTATTATATGAAAATAAATTGGAAGATTTGCCTTTATAATTGCTCAACTATTCACTCCCCTCATTGCACATATACTTATTGAAACCTTGCAACAAGTTTCCTCTGATTTAAGAGTACTGATGGTTACGTGATTTGTTCCATCTTACTTTTTTGAGTAGTCACGTGCCTTTTGGGTGTGAATGAACTTCTAATTTTAAAAGAAAACTGACCAGAATTTTGAGGATAGTATTGAAATATGCATTGCAATGATGTTATGACAATTGTTAGACTAATGTACTGTAGCACTTGGAGGGAAATGGTAAAGCTTTTTTTAAACTTTGTCCAATTTGGTGTACCTTTCAGTCTAGGCTACCATCTTGCGATGTGAAGAACCTGAAATTACAGCGAATTCAGATGTTTTCAGTTCAAAGCAAAATTCTCCAATATATTCAGAGCATCATTGTTTACTTTATAGAATTCTATTTACTCTTAAAGTTCAATACTGCGGGGCAACTAACTTCCACTTTAGACATGCGCTGAGTCTGACTTGTAAAAGTGCAGTTTAGATTCAGCTAGACTCCATAGCGGTTTGTCTTTTTTGGCGTTGGAGAAGGGGAAGAGATGGGTGCAATAGTGACCTAGTCAATTTGACACTGTTCACTATAAATCTGGGCTGGGCTCATGCATGGCTTATAGATTGTTTGGACCTGTTGATTTGTAACCCACAACTGTAAAGTAAATGTCCCCTCAAATCTTAGAAGGTTCCAGAATTTCTGCAAATTAGCTTTCCTGAAACACAAGCACAAATATAAGGTTTCCTCAATAGATCCTGTCACTAAAGTAATTAAGACTAACATGGCTGACTGCATGTTTGTTTCAATGTTTTCTAATGAACAAAAGTTATTTTCAACTGATTCTTTTGCAGATATGGTTTCTTGGCTTTGTTTTTCAGGTGCACAGATTGAAAACATTGTATTCAAAACTCTAACAAAAAAGAGAGCTGACATCTACTGGGAGTTTGATGTAAGTAATAGATGATCTTCAATTTGATGTCAACAAAGACAAAAACACGCTAGAAATCTGAAGTTAAAACAAAAAATGTTGATGCCAATTAGCCACTAATAGTAATAGCAAAATAAGTAGCTCGGGTTTCAGGTGTGAAGCCTTCACTTTGTCTTCTGTTGATTTTGGTTGACAACTGCATAATTCATGGAGATTGTAAATGGATAAAGACTTACTTTTTCAAAAATAAAAGCTGCAATGAATGACAGCTTCATTAATATCAAGTTTAACCTCCTGTGTTTAAGCTTGAATAATGTCATTGCCGTTTGTAGTAGTGAGGAAACTGCTGGTCTTGCTATCTAGGAAGGTTCAATAATTAATGCCTTTGAAAAATGACATTGCTTTCAGTGTTTGTTTTATTTTGTACTCGCTATACTCATTTATAACAGACTGCAATAGAGGAATACATTGAAGGCACACTGTTATCAAATGATTTATCATTCCTGGAAAAAGATTATACAAGTAATATGACTTTACTATGTAACAGAGGTGGTTAACTTGTTTTTGTGTGAGAAAGGAGGTTTCAGCAATCCAGTAATTTGAATTAAGCATCAAAACTCATCAAAGGGAAGTTTAATATTTGATTTTTTAATCATTCAGTTCAAAAACTGGATGAATTGTCAGAATCTTTAGGTTCTGAACATTTTTAGAAGCTGTACTGTAATGGGAGGGCGCGGATGTGGGCTAACCAGATTTGTACACATTTAAATTGGCCTTTTTAAAGTGAGCAATCACGGATTAAGTGGTGCAGTATGGGTTAGTGTTTGAGATGGACCTAACTGGATCATGTACTAAATTATCATTGTTAATCTGAAAATAATTGAATTAAATCACATCATAGTAATGGATAAAGAAGGCTGTTCATTTATTCACCTGCAAAAAGGCCAGCCTTACTTTGTGCTGTCATTTGTGTTTCTGTATCAGAAAGGTGTGTGTTCAAGACACAAACTTGACCCTGTAATCTAGGCTAACACTTCACTGCAGTGTTGTGGAGGGTTACCATTGTCAAAGGTGTTGTCTTTATAAGAGATGTGAAAATCTTTACGCAATAGGTAATTGAATGTGGAAGTTTTTAATCATAATCTGTTGAAGTTGAGTAAAACTCTTTTTAGGAATTTGAGGCAATGGTGTGCAAGAGAATGAGATTAGCCTGGAAAGAGATCTGTGTAAACTCTAGTTGATGGCTTTCTGTGCTGTAAACATAATATTTATTGTATCTGTCACATCATTCATAACACTTGTAAAATTGCGTTTAAGGTCATGCGGTCCGATTTCTCAATGTGTACTGTGAGGAAAACTGATCAAGAGGTTCACGAGTTTTTAACTAAAGTAAGTTTTTACTCACTAAAATTTCAAATTTTTTAGAAGGCAAAGATGAGAAGAAATAAGATCTATCTATCTTTGAGTTAAGATTGATTTATTAGAATAGGAAATGTTAATGGTACAAATTTCTCTCCTGATATTTTGAGTGCCCCCCCCCCCCCCCCCCCGCCCTCTTTCAACGATTCTGGTTTATTGTTTGTCGTCATCATTCTCTGGCAAAGCTTTGTACGGTTAAAGTGAAGGCCTTATACAGATCCCTGAATCTGGTTAAGGCAATTTGTTATCTCAGTATCATTTTACAAGGAGAATGTGCTCTTGGAGTTGAAACTAAAGTAGATCCTAATAATCATTAATGATTGGATATGTTACGCTGGTTGGCTATTTCCATTCTTGAGAATGGAGCCATTTTTTTGAGGATGGGAAGAACAGAATTGTGGCCGGATCTTAACTGTTCATTCTAATGACAGGTGAAATGCACCAGCGCAGCGAATTTTTGGCATTGTCTTCTGAGTACCCCAGCTAAGTGGGTTTTATAGCTTACGAGGAATGACTTTTGTCCTTTTAATCATCCCCCGAAACTGGCTCGATTTCAGTCTAATTTGATGCTTTATATAGTTTTTTAAAAAGATAGTTAGAGCGGAAGATATTTGAAAGTGCCAAAAGTTGAGGTCTATTCTTTGTTCTAATTGAAAAAATGAGTAAGTGGTTTTCAGAATACAGATCTAGCAGTTTATTCAAAGAGTTAGAGCTTTCATTAATTAAAGGGTACTCTGCTGTGTCTCTTTGTGCAACAAAGACTGAAAAGTATTCATGAGGTAATGTTTAATGGTTTAGTGCAACAACCTTACTTGATCACGTGGGCTCAAGTGCTTGTGTACTTGCTGTTTTTCCTTGATTTTTGTCTCTTTCATTTTTTTCTTTCTCACTTGAAAACTTGGTCCTGAGATGTAAGCATTGTTGGCCATGCCAGTATTTCTTGCCTGTCCCTAGTTGTCCTTGAGCAGATGGAGATGAGTCTGATGGTTTATATACCTGAAGATTATGCAGCCGCAAAGATCGACACTTAACAGTTGCCAGTCTATAATGGAAGTTGTTGGGTTGGTAGAAGGATGATTGTCCTCCCCATACCAATATTATAGGGGATGTGTTTTCTGAAACTGGCATTGCTGAAAGGGGTTGAGTGCAATTTTGTTTTTGTTTGCTCATGGTTTTCATATAAACCAGGTGACTGTTTCTTAGAGCAGCCTACCTTCCAAGGTGACTCCTTACCAGTGATTGTTCTTTGGTAATGCATGTTTCTCTGTAGTGTGATGGCAGCAAAATCACCACAGATATGATTGTCAGATTCCAACCACAAGTATTTTTGACATTCACACTTCTATCAATCAGAAGCTGTTTGGTTGAGTCTAAATCTAATGTTTTCTACTGAAGTGATTTAATTTTTCATTGTTTGTATCAGATTCCTGAAGGATTGTGAAATTATATTGCTAATAATTGGGGAATAAAAATGGCTACTGAGTGCTTGATTTTCATCTGTTAAATCTGGGCATATTTGCCACTGTAAACTTTGGACTTTAAATGGAAGCTGCCCGTTAACATTTTTTATTGCTGGAAGGTGATGTCACTGGGCAACAATATAATGCACATTCCTAAATGGTTGTTAAGGTGGTGTTGAGCCACCTAATTAGGATTTTTAAGGGGAGTTGTTTTTCATTGTGCATGACCCAAGAACCAACGTTCCTATCGAGAGATACTGAAACACTGTCGGTTTTTTTTTCATACAGCTGCCTAAGGAGCTTTCTGTTGATGCCTCTGGCAAGTCAATATTACGGTCATCAAATCACAGCTCACAGGCAAGAGAAGATAGACGGCATTGCGATTTGGAATTGACCATAAGGTAACCAGTGGGCGTGGATATTAATGAAATTGCAGTGCTAATTTTGTCTCATTTTGTACTTATCTAGGTTTACAAAACATAAATTGATTGCTGTTCTCATCATACTGTGTTTATCTACCTAAAGCCAGGGTTAATTCAGTTCAATCTACATTAGTGTAGTACTTCATTACTGCGAATAAGATTTTTATTGGCATTTCAAAGTGAAAGTTTCCAGAAAGGAAATATAGTGCTATCGGAAAACTTGCAACTTGAAGTTTGAGATGATGCTAGTATTGCTGTTCATCAAAAATGTGCTTGATGTCACTTTTGTCTCTCCTGTCCCCTCCTTCAATTCCTTTCCACCCTGTGAAATTTGTGAATGACAATATACATCACTTTTTAGAATGTCTGTCTGTGTTTTTGTTATTCACCACGATTACTACAATACAGTCCACCTGTCTGATTAATTTACATTTTAGATTTTTGTGAATTTCCATTGTTCACATTCTTTAATTTTGATGTCTGAATAAACTTGTGGTATTCTTAGCTTATCAAGGGGGAGGCGATGGCCTAGCGGTATTATTGCAGGACTGTTATCCAGAGACCCAGATAATGTTCTGGGGACCCAGGTTTGAATCCTGGAACGGCAGATGGTGGAATTTTGAATTCCAAAAAACTTGGAGTTAAGAGTCTAATGGTGACCGTGAATCCATTGCTGTTTGTTGGAAAAACACATCTGGCTCACAAATGCCCTTTAGGGAAGGAAATTGCCATCCCAACCTGTTCTGGTCTACATGTGACTCCAAACCCACAGCAATGTGGTTTACTCTTAATTGTCCTCTGGGCAATTGGGGATTGGCACTAAATTAGGGATAGGCCTAGCCAATGATGTCCACATCCTGTGAATGAGTAAAGGAAAAAATATTGTAATGAAATAATAAATCTAACACACTGTTTTCTTTGTTCTTGTTCATCTGTTTATCATGTATCTTTAACTGTCTCTTGGCTTTGCACAGTTAAGAATAAGTTTTTAAAGTTTCAATTCCTCGTTCATTCTGATTTTAACATCAACATTTCAAGTGTTCCAAATTCAGCAATGATCTTTTTGCGCTGTTATAACTCGTCACTACTTTTCAACAGCATAAGTTTAAAACAGTTGATCGTTATTTCCCTTCTTTCAGCTGCCTTGTATTCCATATTGGTCCAAAACACTTGACAACGTGACTTTTAGCAACTTTTTTTTTCCCCTGGTCTGATTTTCCTGTATGGCCTTTGCTGCAGAGAAGATTCTCCAGCTCTCGGGCTACTTTCTTGTACACAAGATCCAGACTATTGAGTGTCTTGTAGTCCTGTATATCTCCTTGGAGACTAAGTATTTCCATTAATTATCCAGTTAAGAACATTGCTTAAAATCATCAACCCAGTAGGAGTGCTGACCAAATTACACCATCCTTATATGTAGCTACTGCCAGGACACCAATAAGGAATCCCTGACATTGTTTGTGCAGCCCAGGTGACATTGAGCAAACCAATACAAAGAAAGTAACTGCAAGTGGATGGCCTGTATTTATTTTCACAGATGGAAAATGTGATGTGCTATATAAGAGTGCTTGTAAACTAGTTTTCATACCCAGCTGTCTGACAGCTTTCCCTAATTTAGCAAGAAACGGCAGGAACTGTTTCATGGAATTTTAGAGAAAAGATAAGTTTTTTTTTAGGAGTGGAAAGATTGAAGCTGTTTTCATAATTTATATTTGAGATGCAATGTGTGTGTCTGTCTCCCCTCCTCTTTTCCTTCCTGCCCCCCATCTCCTCCCCCACCTCCCCAAAAAAAACACCATACTCTACATCACCCTGCCCCAATGTTAACTGTTGGTTGTATGAAATCATCTAAAAACTGTGAAAGACATTGATCTTTAACTGTGTCTTTTTTGGCATGTATAATTGTTAATCTGTGGTAAGCCTTTAGTAGAATAAACTTTACTTCTCTGCTTACTAGTTATGCTTATTATGACAGTTATAAATGTATGTTCTGGTGCTATTAGTTAAGGCCTTAATCTTTAAATATAGCTCTATAAACTTCCTGGACAAAAGTTGGACATGAAACTGCTCCTGCACAAAGAGCCAATTGAAAATGATTGAAATGTAACTTTGGATTCGTGAAATGTTTAGTCATTGCAAGATGGACTAAAATTAGAACCATAGAATTATAGAGCAGGAAAAGACTACTTCAGCTGAGCTGCTGGCTCTACAGCCCACTGTGCATAAGTTAGTATCTCTTTTCAAGCCGGATCCGAACCATGAGCCTGCGATCCCCACCATGGCTAGCAAAAGAACACATCTCGAGTCACCCCATACTAAATGGGGATTGAACTATTCATTAGCACCAATTCAATCCATGCCAGTCATCCAGCTAACTAAGTCACCACCCTTCTTCATAGATGTTCAAGTTGGAGAAAATTTTAAAAATCAGTCATCTGTGCTCCTTGTGTGTAACCAGATGTAGTTGTCAGTTCGCCATGCTGTTTAACTATCTTAGTCAACAGAGTTTGTAGTTTTGACCATGATATTTTGATTATTATATTTTTGTCCTTGCAGTTAATTCTAGTAAATGAAAGCATCCCAAAACAACTTTAACGTACTATCCTAACCTGCTTCCACAGCTTTGCAACCATAATTGCATTTTGACTTGGGGACCAGTTACAGATTTGACCAATGGACTTGCTGAATTCAAATACTACTTGAGTTAGTTTGGTATTTGGATCTGTACATAAGATCACACCATCTCTTTTTGCCCTGTCTTGCACATTAAACTATTTCCTTAAGATGTGTCTCCACTTTGTATTATTCAAATAAAGTTGAGTTGTCAGCCCAGAACTGTCTATTTGTCTAATTTATTCTTGATAGTCCGTTCATTTGTTCATGTTATTGTAAGAGATTTGCTTCTGTTTCTTCAGGTAATCCTTTCCTTCTCTTGGATCTGTCTTGATACTTAACCTTTCAAAATTGTATGTTTTCAATATGCCTGCTATGCAGCCTGTAGGCTGTTTCTTGACGTTTGCATGTCAGTTTTGGACAAATTTTTAAGTTTTAATTTCCAACCTTCTCTATCTCTTGTCTATTTAATTTAAGAATGTGGCATTAGTCCTCTTCTACGACTTGGCACAATGCCTCAAATATCTAAATCTTTCCCTCCCTAAAGCACCTTTTACTAATCTTGCTTCTGCTGCTCACTACAAATTGTGTGAATTGATAGGATTTTTTAAAAAATCTTGCACTAATCTTGCCTTCTGAATGGGAAGGACAAACTGTCCTGTGATTCTGTTCAACCAAAGCAAAAATGTGTATCCTGATGGCAAACTCCATACAATGGAATGCACATTGATAGAGCCCTCCAGTCATTGTCAACATATGGTGTACCTTGACTCCACTGCTACAAAAAAAAGCAGTTCTTGGTTTGTAAAATTGCAGCAAGTGAAATTAACTTCAAATAGGAATTTGTTCCTAATCTTGTATCTGAGGAGTTGGTCAGGAAAGAGATGAAGAGTCTTTCTTAATGCAAACTTGAAAATCAGTGCTGTTGTAACCAACTGACAAATGTAACTATAATTGGATCAGATTGAGTGCTCATTTCAATTGTACTATTTTGCTACTAGTATGGAATGTTGCCCAAGTCTGCCAAGTACATTAAGGTGATTTCTTGTCTTTATCCATTAGGCAGATGTTTTCATCTCCATCTCGAGCTTTCTTAAAAAGTGAATATGTTCGTGAATTCTTCTTTGGGAAGTTATCTGACTGCATTCAACATCATAGTAAGTGACTAAATGTTATGCAGAATTGATTTAATTCATTAGTGAAATAAAGGTATGGAGTATTTTGCGCATCTTTGTTTCCTTGGAGGAACATCGAATAATACAATAGGAATCTGTCTGGTAAATGTAAGTGTAAGCTTGGCTGATCTTCTGCCTAATTTTGTCACCACTTCCCATTGATCCCTCAAGGAATCGAGGGATAACAATCTGACAGCCTTGAATATACCATAAATGATGGAATATTACGGAAAGCAAAATACTGCAGCATGGATAGGGTGAATAGGCAAAGTCTTTTCCCCAGGGTAGGAGAGTCCAAAACTAGAGTGTGTAGGCTTAAGGGGAAAGATTTTAGTAGGGACCTGAGGGGCAACATTTTCATGCAGAGGGTGGTGTATGTATAGAACGAACTGCCAGAGGAGGTGGTGGAGGCTGGACAAATACAATATTTAAAAAGCATCAGGATGGGTATGTAAAAAGGAAGAGTTTTGAGGGTTATGGGGCAAGATCAGCTGAAGATGTCAAATCAGCGTGGATGAGTTGGACGAAAGGGTCTGTTTCCATGCTGTATACCTCTGTCTCTAACTATGACTCTAATTTCATGTTTTGTTAAAAATCTTCAACTTGCTTTGGTTTGGGCATAGATGTGTCCAAAAACCTTGCGGAAGAGTTGGACTCTGAGCAGCATTTTGAATGAGGATAAGCAGTAGATGCAGAAGTTTAGGGATGACATTCCCAAGCAGTGGGGCTAATTTTGGTGAATGTATGCTGCCAGTAATAGGGTGAAGGAAGAATGGGTGTCTTGAGATTGGCGCATCTTAGATGGCAAGTGACACTTTTAGGTTGGTGTTTGAGTGTGGGATTGAGTGAATTGGAATAGTCACGTCTGCTTGTGATAAAACAGTAATCAATGTTTTGCTCACAGATGAGCTGAGGCAGGTTTGGGAGTTTATGTTCTAGGTTTCTACAGATAAGTTACTTGAGGGAACTATTGTAGAGTATCCAGATCATTGCAGTTCAAACAAAAGGAGTCTGCATTTTGGAAAAGGAGAGAGCTGACACGTGGGTCGGGGTGCACCTTGAAATGTTTTCACAACAGGAAGTTTGACCTAAAAATAGGTGGGGAAAGCATGTGGTGAGGATGTCACTGTAGAAGTATATAGACAGGTTGTGAGTGAGCAAAATCTTGGCAGGTAGCACACAATGTGGGGATGTGAGATTACGCACTTTGGCAGGAAGAATGGAGGAATTGAATATTATTTAACTGCAGAAAGCGACAGTAAAAAGATTTGGGAGTCCTTGCCCATGAATTAAAAGAAGCTAGCACCCAAGCCGAGCAGAGAATGGAGTATAAAATAGGGATGATTTGCTTATAAAAAGGTCAGATTACAGCTGGAATACTGAACAGTTTTGACTCCCTTACCCAAGGCAAGATACATTGGTATCAGAGGCAGTTCCGACAAAGTTCATTAGGCTGATACCAGGTATGGAGAGACTCTTTTGAGGAGGGGTCAAGTAGATTTGGCCTGTACTCATTGGAGTGTAGAAGAATGAGGGCAATCTTAGTTAAACATACAGAATTCTTAGAGGACTTGACAGGAAAGCTGTAGAAAGAATTCCCTTTGTGGCAGCACCTAGGACGATGGCATAATCTCAGAATAAGGGGTGCACATTTAAAACAGATAAGGAGGGATTTAAACAAGGGCAGTTATGAGGGCAGGAAAGCAAAGCTAGAAAAAATGAACTGGCAATTTATCATGTAGGATAGATTATTAAAGATGTAGTGGCAAACATTTAAGAGGATATTCCAGAAAGTGCAGAATGGATACATTCCAACAAACAAAAGATTCTAAGGTCCCGGCCCACCGCCTCAACTGAACTTTTTATCTTAAAGTTTTAAGTTTTAATAGCATCAAACTCAAAGGCTCATTATTGTGCAAAGATAGGTGGCAAGTCAGAAGATTGGGCAGAATATAAAAACACTTACTAAGGAGTAATAAGGAGGGAAGAATTAGAGCACAAGAGAAAGTTAGCCCAAAACATAAACATAAAGGAAAGTGTTGACCCCATAGAAAACGTGTGGGGAATTAGATATGGAGGATAAGGTAATTGTGCACCAGCTTTCATTAGAAAGCGTACAAGCAACATCCTGCAACTTGCTGTAATTCGAATTGAAAGTGAGTGAAGGACTCAATGAAATTACAATTACCAGGGAAGTAGTACTCAATAAATTGCCACTGAGTTGACAAGTCAGAGTCTTGATTTCATCCTAACATCTTAAAACTTGTAGTGAGATAGTTGTGTTGGTTTTTACTTTGCAGAGGCTATTTGATTTAGGGAAGGTTCCATTTTGGTTAGAAAGTAGAAGTTGGTTAGAAGTTAGAAACTAAAGCTAGTTAGTTTAACATTTGCAACAGGGAATTATAGATTTGTGAGTGAGCAAAGATCTGGCAAATGGAGTACAACGTGGAAAAGTGTGAAAATGTCCATTTTAACAAAATAAATGAAAAAGAAGCATATTATCTGAATGGCAAGAGGATACAGAGAGATCTTGGTGTCCTAGTGCGTGAATTACAGAAGGTTAGTATGCAGGTAAAGCAAGTAATCATGAAAGCTAGTAGAACTTTGCAAGGGGTCTTGAATGCAAGATGAAGGAGGTAATGCTTCAGTTATAGAAGACATTGGTGAGACCACATCTGGAGTAATAATGTATATCGTACTGGTCACCATATTTATGGAAGGATGTTATTTGCTGGTAGCAGTTCAGAAGTTTTATTAGACTAATACGTGGAATAGGCACATATCTGTCGAGCCTTTCCTCATGAGGCAAAGTCTGTATCCTTGGGTTTAGAAGAATTGGAGATAACTTGCTTGAAACATATAAAATCCCGAGGGAATGTGACTGGGCATTGAAAGGATGTTTCCTCTTGTGGGGTCTCTAGAACTAGGAGTCATATTTTAAAAATAAATGGGTGCCCATTTGAGAGATGAGGGAATTTTTTTGCTGATTGACTGTCTTTGGCATTCCCTTCAAAAGGCAGAGGATACAGAATCCTGAAAAAAATAAATTTTAAGGCAGGCGTATGTGAGCCCTTGATTAGACTAGGGAATGAAATGTTATCGGGATATGCAGGCATATAGAGTTGATATTAAAATGAGATCAGCTTTTATTTTGTTGAATGGTGGAGCAGGCTTGAAGGGCTGAGTAGCCTACTGTTCCTTTATATGTTCTTAAGAGCATTGTGAATCTGTGGAATTCGTTACTACAAAGGGCTGTCAAGGTGGGACAAAGCTGAGAGAGACAGGTTTGTAATCAGTAAATGGAAACAAGGGTTACGAGGAAAAGACAGGAAGGCGAAGCTGAAGATCATCAGATCAGATCTCATTGAATGGCTGAACAGATTTGGAGTAATTGGTCTGCTTTGCTTTTACATCTCATTGTCTTAAGATAAGACCTCTCTTATGGTGCAGACCTCTAAGTTTGAATTGGCCTTAACTGGCTTTGTTTCACTGAAATGTTATAAATGCAGTAAGATGTTAGTTAATTTTTTTAAAATTGCTTCCAATTTCTTCAGCAAATTTACAGCCAGCGTTAAAGTTGTCTAAATCTTTAGAACGCTTCAAAGAAGACAGTTCTGAGGCTTCCAGCCAGGAAGAAGGTACATGACTTTACACCTTGTGCTCAATGTGCTTTTTAACCCTTACCCTACACTTTGATTAGGAAAATATAAAATGCCAAAATTTAAGATTTACTGGCAATTTGCAGTCCCTTTTTGTTATACTGAAAGGAAAGCATTGCCTAAAGTTTTCAACTTAGTGTCTCAATTGTTTGAGACAAAACCTTGTTGATGGTGAATAATTTGGGGAAGAAGCTGAGCAAAGCTGACTGCTCTTCTCTTACTTGGATTGTCCAGTCCTAGACGTGTAAAAATCATTACTGGGTGTGAGCACAGCTATATGAAATGTTAACTTTCAGTTCACTAATGTTTGTTTCTGTAATTTAGTATAGAAAGATCACTTTAAAAAAACCTTTTCAGTTCTTTTGACTTTGTGAGAGGCAGGAGAAGCAAGTTGATATTCAACTTCATCTTTGTATGCTCTTGCCCCATCCACTACCGTATCCTCACTGCAAAACTTATTCATATGAACTGAAAAATTAAAGCTTAATCAGAAATTTCAATGAATTAAATGCATGCATTCAGCTACATGGGAATTTTGTCAGGCAAGTTAATAGTGTGCATCATTGATAGTTGGCAGTGCTGTTGCATGCAGGTCACTAGAATGTACTTTTCAAACTGGGGGAAGAGAGAGTTGCAAATTGGCCTAATGATGGGCTGCTTTTATGGTGAAGGTTTGGTGGATATTTTATAACAATGACTTTTGTATTTCCAGATGGACAGCAGCAATTGATCCATCACAAGAAAAATATGGGGAAATCTATAGGCTGCAGGCAAGTCGGTTTAGATTTTTTTTCTGACGTGTTGACCTAGAGGAATGCTTGTGCTTAGAACTGATCTCCTTCTGGTCGTTCTGCAATTCTGAAATTTTGTGAAGTATTTTTGAAAGTTTGCATTGATTTTCATCATCTCAAAGTTATTTGACCCCTGGGTTTAATTTAGCAGTACTAAAATTTAAAGTAACTTCACCTGTAAGGATGAAATTGCTGCCAAAATTGATCTTTAGCATTTATTGTCTCTGAATTTAAATTCTACCATTCAGCTCGGCTTGATTACAGTTATTACAACCTGCTCGGTCTTTTCAAATATACTCAAGTTGCTCCCTGGAGGGTCAGTGTTCTCTTTAAAATTTTACAGTTTAATTAGTTCAGTAGAAATTCAAAAGAAAGATGGGAAGAGTAACTTGATGAGAGACCCACTTTGTTTTTTTTTTAAGAAGTCAGTGTAAATTCTTCAGCATTTATGGTTTGTACCTCCACTGCCCAGTGCACTGTAGTAAAGGTTTTACCATTGCAACATTTGAGAGAGATTTAGGTGATCGCTTGAAGTGCCACTGTACACAAGGCCGTGGGCCAGGTGATGGAAATGGGACTAGGATAAATAGGTGCCTGATGACTGGTGAGGGCGTGATGGGTGGAAGGGCCTCTTTCCATGATGTAAAAGTCTGACTTGGACCCTGACATGTTTATAAATCAGTTAGTTGTTGTGTTTTTTTTTTGGCTTACCTGAACACTCTGCTTCTCTTTACAGTGGCTCTGGTATAAAATCTCAAGGGGTTGGCGTGAGCTTACAGCAGTCTGAACAGAATGGTATACTGGACTGGAAGAAAAGAAACTATAGTACAAAACGCAGTACCGACCACTGTACAGCCGTGATGGAACATGTGAGTGTGAAATGTTGCCTTGCCACATTGTCATTCTTCTAACGCACGCTCTCCACTCATCAAAGACAGCCCTGCATCAAACTCCAATTTACTATTCAGCAATTTTGAAATTTTTTTATTTTAGTGATGAGGTATAGTTGTCATTAATAAAGCCAGCATTTATTGCCCACTCCTAATTGCTTGTTGATAGGTGATTGTGAGCTGTTGCCCTGAACTACTGCAGCCCATGCAGTGAGTATGTAACCATAGTACTATTAGAACGGGAATCCTAGGTTTTTTTTGACTTGCTGAAGGAATGGCAAATTATTTGCAAGTTAGGATGGTGTGAGACTTGGAGAGGATCTTGGAGGTGAATGCATTCCTTGTGCCTGCTGCCCTTGTCTTTAAATACTGGAAGTTGCAGCCATTCAACCTGCTTTTAAAGCAGCCTTGACACATTGCATTCAGTATACGGTACACATTGCAGAGGAGGCAAAAGTGTGAATTTCAGAAGTGGTTGTCTAAATGGGATTGCTTTGTCTTATGTATTGCTGAAAGTGAAAGCGTGCCATTGCACTTGCAATTTGTAGATGGTGGACAGGCTCCGTGAAGTTCGCTGAAGTGCTTTTATCTCCCCGGAGGAAACCAGTTACTTCAGCTCTAGAACCAGCAGAGAGTGTGTTGTTTGAGGTGAGCTGCAGAAGCCATCAGTGAGTACCTTGTGGCTGTGATCTTCAAATGACCTTCCTTGGCCACCTAGTCAGACAAAGACAAGAGTACTTGTTGAATTCACTCATAAAAGTGAACTCTTCAACTTCAACAAGAACACTTTAAGACAAATTACCATACTCGTAGAAACTTGGAATTACATCGCCATTCCTCAGTGTCCACGAGTCAGAATCCTGGAGCATGCTGCCTATCCCATTGTGGGTGTACCTACAGCAAATGGTCTGCAATGGTTCAAAAAAGCAGCTTAGCACTACCTCAAGGGCAACTAATGATAGGCAATGAATGCTGGCCCAGTTAGTGATGCCCATTTCCTGAGAGTGAGGGCAGGGGAGAAGAAACTTCCCTTGAAGCAGTTTGGTTGCCCCTGTTTGAATTTTGGCTGATTGTTGGAAATCTAAAACTTTAAGTACTGTGATTTTTGTCTTAAGTTTTCCTGACAGCTCTCCTCTCTGTGGCACCTTGCTTGTTTGAGGTTGGACCAAGTTTTCCGGTCAGATGTACTGTTCTGCTTCCCTTAACATAAGATGCAGGAACAGAAGCCATTCAGCCCGTTAAGTCTGCTGTAGCTGCTCTACCTTTAAATGAGATCATAGCTGATCTGAATCCTCAACCCCTAGTTTCCTCCTCCTTAATCCTTCATTTATTTAATGATTTAAAAAAAAACTACCTTGGCCTTGATCTACCGGATTTCCGAGCCTCCGCTTTCTGTGGTGAAGAATTCAACAGATTTACAACTCTTAAAAGAAATTCCTCCTCATCTCTGAACTAAATGGGCAACCCTGAGATGATGCCCTCTGATCTTAGACTCTTCCACAAGGGAAAATACCCTATTCACCTCTACCCTGTCAAGTCCCCGAAGAACTTTGTATGTTTCAATAAGATTGCCCCTCATTCTTTAGCTCTAAGTTTGCAGTAATCTTTTCAGTGAAGAGATGCAAATGTCAACTGACCCTCCACATAAAATCACTCTTTATTCAGGATCAATACAGCAAACCTTCTCTGGACTATCTCCAATGCTAGTAAATCTTTCCCTAGATAAGAGACTCAAAACTTCATTCTATTCCAGGTGCAGTCTAACTAGTGCCTTGTTTTATGTTAGCCAGCTGTTTCTGTTTTTATATCCTCACTTGCATTGAAATGAAGGCCAATTAATTGTAGGATAGCTTTTAGTGACTTAAAGATTCCTAGATCCCTTTGTAGCTAAATAATATTCAGCTCTTCTATCCTTCTTGCCAAAGTATATAACTGCTTATTTTTCCACATTTATTCCATCTGCCAGGTTTTTGCCCACTGGCTTAGAGTCATCGTCATAGAGACGTGCAGCATGGAAACAGATCCTTCGGTCTAACTCGCCTATGCTGACCAGATATCCTAAACAAATCTAGTCCCATTTGCCAGCATTTGACCCATGTCCCTCTAAACCCTCCCTATTCAATATACTCATCCAGATGCCTTGGAAATGTTGTAATTGTACCAGCTGTCTCCACTCCTCTGGCTGCTCACTCCATATACACTCCACTCTCTCTGTGTGGCAAAAGTTGCCAGTTAGAACCCTTTTAACTCTTTCCCCTCTCACCTTAAACCGATGCTGTTTAGTTTTAGACTCTCCTAGTCTGGGTAAAAGACCTTGTCTATTCACCCTATCCATGCCTCTTTATGATTTTGTAAACCCCTACAAGGTCATCCCTCAGCCTCTGATGCTCCAGGGAAAATAGCCCCAGTTTATTCAGCCCCTCCCTATAGCTCAAACCCTCCAACCCTGACGACATCCTTGTAAATCTTTTCTGAACCCTTTCAAGTTTCACAACATCCTTCCTATAGCAGGGAAACCAGAACTGAATGCAGTATTCTAAAAGTGGTCTAACTGATGTGCTGTATAGCCACAACATGACCTCCCAATTCCTATACTCAATGCACTAACTAATAAAGGCAAGAATACCAAATACGGCCTTCACTATCCTGTACACCTGGGACTCTACTTTCAAGGAACTATGAACCTGCATTCCAAGGTCTCTTTGTTCAACACCATTGCCCGGACCTTACCATTAAAAGTGCAAGGCCTGCCCTGATTTGCCTTTCCAAAATGCAGCACCTCACATATATCTAAATTAGACACCATCTGCCATTCTTCAGCCCATTGGCCCATCTGATCAAGATGCCGTTGTACTCTCAGGTACCCTTCGCTATCCACTATACCTCTGATTTCGGTGTCACCCGCAGACTTACTAACCATACCTCCTACGGTCACATCCAAATTGTTATAATAAACTACGAAAAGCAGTGGGCCCAGCACCGATTGTTATGGCGTACCGTTGATCACAAGCCTCCAATCTGAAAAGAAACCCTGCGCCATCACCCTCTGTCTTCTACCTTTGAGCTGGTTCTGCCCCATTCCATGTGATCTAACCTTGCTAACCAGTGTACCATCAGGAACATTGTTGAACGTCTTACTGAGGTCCATAGGGATTACATTCACTGCTGTGCCCACAATCCTCTTTGTTACTACGTCAAAAAACTCAGTCAAGTTAGTGAGACACGTTTCCCATGCACAAAGCCATGTTGGCTATCCCTAATTAATCTTTGCGTTTCCAAATACATGGAATCCTGAGGGACAGGATTTATCTCCAACCACTTGCCCACCATCGATGTCAGGTTCACCAGTCTACAGTTCCCTGACTTTTCCTTATCACTTTTCTTAAATAGTGGCACCACGTTAGGCAACCTCCAGTCTTCTAGCACCTTGCCTATGGCTTTTGATATAAATATCTCAGTAAGGGGCCCAGCATTCACTTCCCTAGCTTCCCACAGAGTTCTAGGATACATCTGATCAGGTCCCAGAGATTTATCTATCTTGGTGAGTTTTAAGGCATCCAACACCACCACCTCTGTAATATGGACGTTTTTCAAGGTGTCACTGTTTATTTCCTTGCATTCTCTGTCTTCTGTATTCTTCTCCACACTAAATACTCGTTTAGTATCTCCCCGATCTCCTGCGGTTCCTTGCTGATCTTTAAGGGGCCCTATTCTCTCCCTAGTTACACTTCTTTTGTCCTTAATGTGTTTGTAGAATCCCTTTGGATTCTTTACCTCATTTGGCAAAGCTATCTCATGTCCCCTTTTTGCCTTCCTGATGTCCTGCGTAAGTATACTGCTGCTGCCTTGATACTGTTCTAGGGATTAACCTGGCTCTTTTGCAGTCTAGACTGTCATCCTAGCTGCTTGTCTTCCCACTTGTTTTTGTCCTCTACAAATTTGGCTTTAGTACATTTCGCTTTTCCCCCCTCCATACTTTAACAAGTATTGTAAGTAACTGATTTTTTTTTGTGGCACTCCTCCATTTATAGATCATTCTGAAAATGTACCCCCGCCCACCCCCAAGTGACCACTGATCTCCACTGCCTTCAGTTAGTTGGCCAATCCTCTGCCCATGCTAATATACTATCTGCAAACCATGGATTCTTGTGTTGTATAAACTTGCAATGCAGCACCTTATCAAAAGCCTTCTGGAAATCCAAATATATTACATCTTCTGATTTCCGTTTATCCTGCTTGTCACCTCAAAGAATTCTAACAAACTTGTCAGGTATGATTTCCCCGTCTTTAAGTCGTGCTGACTTGTGCTAGATTATTTGATGGGATTCTAAATGTTCTGACATTGCATCTTTTATAATGGACTCTCCTATTATCCCAATAATAGGAGCTATGCTAACTAGCCTAGAGTTATGTGTTTTGCTGCCTTTTTTAGTAAAGATATTACATTGGCAGTTTTCCAATCCTCAGGCACTTTCCCACGTTCTAAGGATTATTGGAAGTTTGCAAGCAGTACACCTGCTATATCTGTAGCTTCTGATGTCCCAGTGTATGTTTGCCATCAGGACCGGGATGATATCGGTCTTTAGCTCCCATTAGTTTCCGAAATATATTTTCTGCAGTGATAGTTATTGTATTCACTTTCATCCTCCTCTTTTTGCCTCTTTGGGTTTTTTGGGAATGCCATTTGTCTTCTGCACATGTCATCCTGTGGTCTATGACATCATACTGCCACTGGTTTCACTGCAGGTGGGTTTTTTAATCCTTGCCTTTTATTCCTTCCCCCTATCTCTTGTCTCATTCTGTGGATTGTTTCCTCCTTGTGGTAAACCTTAGTGCTGCTGCCCCCTCTGCATTGAATTCCCACTTGAACCAAATTTCTAGTTCGCTCAATCAACCTGTCACTCAGCTGATTTGTGTTTCATACTCTGCACTTTACTGACTATGCAGTGCAAAAAATCCCTTATTTATTAATGCTGGCATTCCAGACACTATCCAGTGCTACCAATTGTGATGGGAAATGTAGCATGTAACAATGCTTGTCACTTCGTATAAGATCATACACCACATTTGAGCAAGTACTTCTGGCTTCCAGTGGCGATGACGTCTAGAAGAATTCACTCTGTACAGAATGCATTGGAATTTGCTTAACTGTATCCTAGACCACATTCTCCCAGGGTTTGTCCTCCCGCTCAAAAACATGAATTGGTAGTGGCCAATATAATATCTCTTGCTGTTTAATAGCTAAGCTGGTCTCTGTGCCTGAGGCTGAAACGGGAAGCATTCTGCTGCAACATTTGGCTTGAAGGCAGTAGGTTATCAACTTTAAAAATGACACCAGTGTTCCTACTGAATACCTTGTACCCAAACAAGCCTGGTCTGAACTTACTCTGGGACATACATGGAACATTAATGTTACATTTCAAACTCCAAAAAATATAATTTATATTACTGTTGATATGGAAAGAAGGCAAAGATGAGAGCTGAAAATTGATTTTCTTGAATGCTGAAAATAGTACCCAGCATTTTAAATGTCAAAATTGGTGCAGTATTTCCTCAAGACCTGTCTTGGATAGGTTTCAGCATGGAACTCCTTGAAGCTGTTTTTATTTTTTTGTTCATTCTTCCTACAGTTTGTATTGCTTACTGGTGACCAGTAAAATAATTGGGAGATAGTTGAGCTTGATTCAACAATAGAAGCGATATTAGTGTTCGCATGTGTTAGAAATCAAGTATTTGACCATCTAGAATCCTGTGATTATTACATGTTTTTGATAGGTGAGAGATGAAGGAGAAATGTCCTTAAACTGAGAACCAGGATTTTATTAGTTTGCCAAAAGTGGTGATTTATGCCTGTGATGTGATAAAAGTCTAAAAAGGAAGTCATAAAACCTAATTTTGAAGTTAAACAGGTGCAATCCACAAGCATGCCTCTGCACCGGTTTTTATATTGTGCCATTTAGTTGATGATCATTCTGCTGTTCTACATTGTATTAAATAATTGTGTGGCTTTGTCAGACTGTTACCCACAGAATGTTTGAAAACATCTCTAAATCTGAATGGTTTAAAGGAAATAATAGATACCAATGCTAGTTTAGAATACTAGAAAATGGAGTACATTGAATTTCAATAGATTGACCTTCTTGTGTCTCAGTTGCTACTGCTAATTTATTACTTACCACTTTTCCAGATGTTCAAGTGGATTGATTGTACATTTTCTTCTCCCCCTGTAATTGTAGTATGTATCAGAAGATAAAAGAAGTACTTCATCTGGGAGTAAGAAGCTGAACACTCAGGCAGACATGTATGTATTAATGGAAAGGGTAAAATGTTCTCTTAATTTTGTGTAGAGTAACTGTGTTAAGTAAAGAATTGAAATTCCTGCGTGTGAATGAGTTGAGATAAGATCGAAGTCTTCGAATCAGTAGAGAGGACAGAAAGGCATACAGTAGATGGGGTTGCATGAACCAACTTTGGTATTTTTTGGCTAGAGAGCAAAAATACCAAGAAACCAAGGTTATGTCTAGTTATTGATCTAGTTTAATAGAGTTGTGACAACAATTGAATCACACTCTCCTGCATTACACAAAATATATGTAAATAGCTTCTAACACACCCACTTTATGCTTGTACAGTCCAATAATAGATGTGATTCCATGATTGTGAAATAACGCCAAGTGTAAGAATTATGCGGACAACCAATTTAAGATTGTCAGACTCTTGCAGTGTAGCATGATTGCATGTATTGTAAGCTACACATCATTACCTAAGGCCTTGTTCTCTTCAATCTTTGATTCTTACACTCAGGGTTATTTCACAAATGCTGTCCAATCATGGAATCACATCAATTATTGGATGCTATAAAGCATAAACAATGGATGTATTAGAGGCAGTTGACAAATATTTTTTGGTTGTGCAGGCAAGTTTATTCAATCACTGTCCCAACTCTTACCAAGCTGGAACAATAACCAGAAATAATAAACCTTGCTTTCTTGGCCTTTTTGCTCTGCAGCCAAAGGACACCAAAGTCAGTTCTTGCAACCTTATCTATTGTATGCCCTTCTGGTATTCTGAATCAAAGAACATGTACACATTGCACTTGTTTCAACTTAACACAGTAGATGATACCTAGTCTCTCGTTCATTACACTGCTCAAGGCGTTGCTCTGAGAAATGAACTATTTAGTTAACCTGCCCAGTTTAAATCCAAACAAAGCTTGGCAGTAAACTGTCAATCATCTAACTGGTGCATTTCCCATTGCAATACTGATATGATTCAGAGTCCACTTGCCAACAAGTCAGTACTTCCATTCAATACAGTAAGAAATGATATTCCCCTTGATGTTCACAAGAATACCAAAGGTTATGATTATTGCTAGACGAGAAGCTTTGGCAAAAATTTTAATTTTGCTGTTGGACAAATTCTTTTGGCTTCCAAAGTGTAAATTCTTGGGCAAAAATTAAGATTTGAGTTGGAAGAAAAAGGAGTAATTTAGCTTTTCTGTGATTCATCCCTACTTATTTACCTTTTTTTTTCCTATTTAGCGGCAGCAAAAACAAGGATGATCGAGGGAGTCACAGAGCTCCTGTTGGCAATGGTATTCTTAGAATTCCACCTGTGCAGCATGTGTGGGCTGTACCAGGGAAAGGTAAGGACTTTCATTTTTTTAACTTCATTCCTGGCTATTGATATGTACTATTACTAGTCCATCTCTGTCGAGAATAGAGATTGTGGGGTCTGTGTTAAAAGGCAGAGATAATTGATCAAGTATTTTGGGGAATGGAAAGCGCTTGTAAATGAAAAGGCAGGCTGATCACCTCAACTGGTGGGTGAGGGAATTGAAACATTTCTGGGGAGGTTGAGTTAAAACCAGAACAGTGCTTTAATGAGGATGGGTTAGGTTGTTGGCATAGTGGGTGAGCAAGTGAGGTGGTGAGGGTACCCCTAGTTCAGTGATCAAGTCAGGAGAGCTGTGTCACAGTCACTCTTTTCTCTTCAAAATCATAACTGGAAATTGGTTGAGATATAGTTGTTTGTAGGCTCATACAAACTTAGAAACCTTGACTATCAGTAATGTCGCACCCAACCTTCATTACATGATGTCAGGTAGCCTTGGAAGACCTGTGTTATGTTTTACAATGAGCAAATGTGGGGATAGACTTTCCCTTAGCTATGTCAGTGGAGCAGAAATGTGTTATTCAGTATCTTGTCTTAGTGGTTGTGAGGAGTATGTGCTGCGGGTGGGATATGTGTCCTAGGTTTCACAATGAACATAGAAAGGAGGGTGTTTGCGAAATGCAAATACATAAGTGACTGGAGAGTAGAAAGGGATGTTACTGTTAGATTTTGAGGGAAGTTGACTTGGCAGCAAGAATAATGAACATGGGATCAGCCTTTAATTTGTGCATGTGCGCTTAGGGTGAAAAGAATATTCTTTGTGATTTCATAAGAGGACAGGTATGTTGCATGCTAATTCAGAATCACCTGAGGGTATATTGAAATTAATCACTGTTTTAGCATAATAGCCTGTTACTGCATACCTCCTTGGGCAAGATATTTCTGAAAGTCACCGAGGATATTACAAATTTTTCAAAGCATTGAGGATAACTGTTAGCTTAAAATGAATTTTACCCTATATAGAGATGTGACCAAGGGGCAAGTTGCTTATTTCTAACAAGTATACAAACTAAGTATCATTATTGCAGGAAATCTGAAATGGGGAAATTTTACTCTGGTCAAGCTGCAAGATCTGGTGCCTAAACTGAGTATTTCTGGTACTTTTCTGTCTGTTGTTTCTAATGAATATTTACATAGAGATCATGTTTGGAATATTAGTCCAAAGTTCTTCACTGCTGTTGGACAGGTTTGGAAATGTGTACTGATATTGGTTGTGTTCACCTGTATAGATTGCCTCAGCAGTGCACTGAATTTCTTGAGCACAAGTTAATGAGTCTTACAAAATAATCATTTTTTGTTCTTGTTACTCTGCATGAGGTGAAAGAATCTTCAGACAAATTAGGCTAATCTTTTCCCTTTTTTTTAAAAAAAACTGTAGTACAAGTTTACAATTATTTTGAAACCTTTTAAACATCAAAAATGCTTCACTGGAGCATAATTTGATAACTGTTCATAACCCTGAAGTTTCCTTAAAATTCATTGCTTGAGAAATTAGTAGAATTCTACTTTGAAGTTGTTGACTAGTGAGGTGGTTGCATGGTTTTAATTGCCCAAAACAGAGTTGATTCAGAGATGGTTCTATTGTATTTGGAATATAGCAAATGTAACTCATTTACTCAAAGGGAGTGTGACCGAAAGCTGGAAATGACAGATCCGTTGGCTTTGAAGTGGTAATGTGCTGTGGATAAAAGGGAACTAGTAAATGTACTCTACTTGGATTTCTAGAAGCTTTTGATAAGATTGGCAGATGTAACAAGTGGTGTGCCACATGGACTGTTGCTGGATTCCAACTGTTTAAAACTTGTATAAGTGACTTGGATGAAGGAATGGAAGATTTGGTCACTAAGTTTGCTGTTGCCAGAAAGGTAGATAGGAAAATAAGTTGTGAAGAGGGCAATGAGGCTACAAAGGGATGTAGATTGGTAAATTGAGTGAGCAAAGATCTGGCAAACAGATTATAATGTGGAGAAATGTGGAATTGTCCATTTTAGTATTTTTTTTATTCTTCCCACTATCTAAATGGTAAGATTTTGCAGACCTCAGACGCACAGGAATCTGGGTGTTCATGTACATGAATTTGAAATAGTTAGTATGCATTTTTTGCAAGTATTTGGGAAAGCTAATTGAATGTTAGAATTTCTCCTGAGAGGATTGAATACAGAAATGTGGAGATGAAGTTCCATTTGCATGGTGAGACCACATCTTTTTCAAAACTCATTTGTGGAATGTGGGTGTTGCTGGGGACCATCATTTATTACTTGTCCCTAGTTGCCCTTGAAAAGGTAGTGGTGAGTTGCGTCCTTGAAGTGCTGCAGTCCACCTGTGAGTTCACCCGTTGCCATTATGGTGGGAATTCCAGAATTTTAATGCAGCGACAAGGAAATGATCATTCCTTCAAAGTCAAGATAGTGAGTGGCTTGGTGGGTGAACATGAAGGGGGTGGTGTTCCTGTGTATCTGCTGCCTTTGACCTTCTAGATAGAAGTGGTCATGGGTTTGGAAGGTACTATCTGAGGATCTTTGGTGAACTTCTGCAGTGTATCTTGAAGTGTCACACACTGCTGCTACTGAGCATCAGTGGTGGAGGGTTGAATGCTTGTGAACGTAGTATCAATCAAGTGGGCTGCTTTGTCCTGGAAGGTATCGAGCTTCCAGTGTAGTTGAAACTTCACTCATCCAGGTAAGTAGACAGTATTCCATCACTCCTGATTTATGCCTTGTAGATGATTGAAAGGCTTTGAGGATTCAGGAGGTGAGTTCCTCGCTGCAATACTCCCAGCCTCTGACCTGCTGTTGTAGCCGTTGTTTGTGGTGAGTCCAGTTGAGGTTCTGGTCAATGATAACCCCCAGGATATTGATAGTGGGGGATTCCATGATGGTAACACTGATGAATGTCAAGGGAAGGTGGATAGATTGTCTTTTATTGGAAATGGTCATAGCCTGGCATTTGTGTGATGCAAATGTTACTTTTTACCTCCAGCCTGGATATTGTCCAGATCTTGTTGCATTTGAACATGGACAGCTTCAGCATCGGAGGAGTTGCACAATCATCAGCAAACATTCCCACTTCTGACCTTTATGGAGGGAAGGTTTTTGATGAGGCAGCTGAAGATAGTTGGGCCTAGGACACTATCCTGAGGAACTCAGGGGTGGCACGGTGGCACAGTGGTTAGCACTGCTGCCTCACAGCGCCAGAGGCCCGGGTTCGATTCCAGCCTTGGGCGACTGTCTGTGTGGAGTTGGCACATTCTTCCCGTGTCTGCGTGAGTTTCCTCCTGGTGCTCCAGTTTCCTCCCACAGTCCAAAGATGTGCAGGTTAGGTGGATTGGCCATGCTAAAATTGTCTGTAGTGTTCAGGGAGGTAGAGGATGTATATTAGGTGGGTCATAGGGGGATGGGACTGGGTGGGATGCTCTGAGGTTCGGTGTGGACTTGTTGGGCCGAAGGGCCTGTTTCCACACTGTAGGGATGCTATGATTCTATGAACTCCTGCAGAGATGTCCTGGAGTTGAAATGACTGACCGCCAGCAATCTATGACCATCTTCCCATGCGCCAGGTGTGATTAATTCCTTTGATTCCAGTTTTGCCAGAGCTCCTTAATGCCACACTGGATTGAATGCAGCCTTGATGTCGAGGGCTGTCGCTGTCACTCTCACCTCATGCTCTAGAATTTAGCTGTTTTATCCATGTTTGAACCAAGGCTGTAATGAGGTCAGGAGCTGAGTACTCCTGGTGGAACCCATACTGGTTGTCACTGAGTAGGTGCTGCTTGTAGGACTATTGATGATACTTTGTATCACTTTACTGATGATTTGAGAGTAGGCTGATGGGCAGTAATTGGCTGGTTGGATTTGTCCTGCTTTTTACGTACAGGACATAATGTAGACAATTTTCCACATTGTCAGGTTGGTGCCTGTGCTGTAACTGCACTAGAACACTTGGCTAGGGGAGAGGCAAGTTCTGGAGCACAAGCCTTCGGCACTATTGCTGGAATGTTGTCAAGGCCCTTAGCCTTTGTGGTATCCAGTGTCTCAATGTTTTTTATGACGTAGAGTGACTATTCCTGACTAGATGTGACTGGACTGCAAGCTTAGATCTGATCCGCTGGCTGTGGGATTCCTTAGGTCTATCACTTGCTGCTTATGCTTTTCGGCATGCAAGTAGTCCAGTTCGGTAGCTTCACCAGGTTGGCACTTCATCTTCAGGTGTGCCTGGTGCTGCTCCTTGCATGCTGCCTTGCACTCTCCATTGAACCAGGTTTAATCCCCTGGCTTGATGATGGTTGAGTGGGAGATATGCTGGGCCATGAGGTTTCAGATTGTACTGGAGTGTAATTTTGCTGTTGATGGCCCACATCACCTCATGGATGCCCAACTTTGAGCTGCTAGATCTGTTTGAAGTCTGCCCCATTTTGCACAGCATGATAGAGGTTACCCTCAAAATGAAGGTGGGTCTTCGTCTCCACAAGGACTGTGGCAGTCACTTTTACCAATACTGTCATGGTCAGATGCATCTACAGCCTGCAGATAGGTGAGGATGAGAAAGTATGTTTTTTGCTCTTGGTTTCCTCATCAGCTGCTAGACTGGGTCTGCAGGTGTGTTCTTTAGGACCCAACCAGTTTGCTCAGTATTGCTGCTGCCAAGAATACATCGAAACCCCAACTCAGAGTACATTTTGTGCCCTTGCCATCCTCCGTGCTTCTTCCAAGTGTTGCTGAACATGGAGTGCCAATTTATCAACCGAGAGGGTGGTACATGATAACCAGCAGGTTGTTTCCTTGCCCATGTTTAACCTAAAGCCAGGAGACTTCATGTGGTCCAGAGTCAATGTTAAGACTCCAGAGCAATTCCCTCCTGACTGTATGCCACTGTGCCACCACCTCTGGGCCTACCCTGTCGGTGGGATAGGACATATCTGCAATAGTGATGGTGTCTGGGACATTTTGTAAGGTATAATTCCATGAGTGTGACTACATCTGGCTGTTGCTTGACTAGCCTGTGAGCCAGCGCTCTCAATTTTGGTACTATCCCCAGATGTTAGTGAGGAGGACTTTGTAGGGTTGTTTCTGCTGTTTTCTTTTCCGGTGCCTAGTTTGATGCCAAGTGATCTGTCCGGTTCCATTTCTGAGACTTTGTAGCAATTGGTACAAGTGGCTTGCTGGGCCATTACAGGTCAATTGTGAGTTAGTCAGTTGCTGTGGGTCTAGAGTCACTTGCCTTATGGATCCAGCCCTTTTTGTCTCCCTCTACCTGCTGGGTTTCCCAGGGTTAAAAATACGTCAGAACTGTACAACACAGGAATGGCCTTTTCAGCCTACGATGTTGTGCCGAACATGATGCCATATTAAACTAGTCCCTTCTGCTCCATTCCTTGCATTTTCATGTGCTTATCTAAAAGTCCCTCAAATGCTCCTGTCGTATCTGCCTCCACCACCGCCACCTCTGGAGAAACATTCCAGACTTCTACCACTGTGTAGTTTCTAACAAAAAAAAACTGCCCCTCACATCTCCTTTGAACTTGCCCCCTCACCTTAAATGCATGCCCCCTAGTATTAGATATTTCAATTCTGGGGAAAAGATTCTGATTAACTCTGTACATCTCATAATTTTGTAGCCTTCTATCAAGTCTCCCCACAGCCTACGCTGCTCTAGAGAAACAACCTGAATTTTTCTAGTCTCTCCTTGTAGCTAGGCAACATCCTGGTATACCATTTCTGCACCCCCTCCAAAGCCTCCATATATTTCATGCGATATGGCGACCAGAATTATACACCATACTCTTAAGTACAGCCTAACCAAAGGCTTATGAAGCTGCAACATGACATCCTGACTCTTGTATTCTGTTTCCTGACCAATAAAGTCAAGCATGCCATGCACCTTCTTTACCACCCTATTTACTTGTGTGGCCACTTTCAGGGGCTTATAGACTTGAACCCCAAGATCCCTCTGTACATCATGCTGTTAAGGGTCATGCCATTAACTGTGTATACTGTTCCCTAACATTTGATTTCCCCCAAGGTGCAGCACCTCACACGGATTGAACTCCATCTGCCATTTCTCTGCCCATATCTGCAACTGATCTATATCCCACTGTATCCATTGACAACCTTCTACACTATTCACAACTCCACTGAACTTTATCATCTGCAAACTTACTAACCCACCCATCTACGTTTTCATCCAAGTCATTCATATATATCACAAAACAGCAGAGGTCCCAGCGTGGATCCCTGCAGAACATGACTAGGCGTGGACCTCCAGCCAGAAAAACACCCTTTCATCACTACCCTTTGTCTTCTATGGGCAAGCCAATTCTGAATCCAAGCGGCCATGTCACCCTGGATCCCATGCACCTTAATCATCCAGGTGAGCCTACCATAAGGTACCTTGTCAAAAGCCTTTTTAAAATCCATGTAGACAACATCCACTGCTCCACCCTCATCGATCACCCTTGTTACATGACCTGCCCTGCATAAAACCATGCTGACTGTCCCTAATTAGGCCATGCTTTTCCAAATGCACATAAATCCACATAATGCAAATAAATTCACATAAAGGTGATTGGAGGAAGGTATAGAGGAGATGTCAGATGTAGGTTCTTTACACAGAGTGGTGGGCACATGGAATGCGCTGCCGGCAGTGGTAGTGAAGTCAGATACTTCAGAGACTTCTTGGATAGGCACATGGAGGATAGTATAACGTAGGGTATGTAGGGTAGTTGGATGTTAGTAGAATAATAGGTTGGCACAACATTGTGAGCCGAAGGGCATGTACTATGCTGTACTGTTCTATGTTCTAAGAGTTCTCTCCAATAGCTTCCCAACCACCAATGTGAGGTTCACCAGTCTGTAGTTTCCTGGATTATCCCTATTTCCCATCTTGAACAGAGGAACAGCATTAGCCATTCACCAGTCCTCTTGGACCTCTCTCGTGGTTAGTAAGGATACAAAGATCTTGGTCAAAGCCCCAGCGATCTCCTCTCCTTCCTCTCAATAACCTGGGGTAGATACTATTGGGCCTGGGGGCTTACCCCCTTAATACTCTTCAAGAGTCCCAACAACACTTCTTTCTTGATCTCAAAATACCCTAGCATATTAGCATGCTGCACACAAATTTCACTATCCTCCATATCCTTATCTTGAGTGAATACCGATGCAGTTTATTAATATAGGAATATGCAGCCTCTTTAAGCTTTTAATGACCGACTTACCTCATGAAAGGATTGGTTGCCTGTTCCAACCCTATTAAATCAAAAATGGGCTGATTTGAGTTTGGTTTGAATTTTGTTGTGAAAATGTAAACTTGACATCCAAGGAAAATCACAATTAGGGGTTAAACTTGCACTGATTAAATTCTACAGTTGGCTGGGTAAGAGGATCTGCCAAAATCAACTTAAGGGAGCAGTTTAATTTGCCCAACAATAGATCTTATGCAATTTGGGGTCTATAACTTAATTTACCTCTTCTATTTGGCTTACTTTAAAAAGTTGGTCAGCATTATTGTGCTTAGTAACAAATTACTTGCGATTAGTTCAGAGATTTCTTCAGTCATTCAGTACCCTGCACTTAAAGAATACTGAGCATTTTCCAGAAGATGGTTTTTGCCCCTCCAGTAAAGAGCTTCTAGACAAGTGAGCCAATTCATCATTTTCCTCTGGTTATTTGTTTGCATAACATCCGTTTACAGACTGCTTCAGTATCTCGCTAACTTTCTTGAGTTTAGCATTCAAATCTAGCAAACAGAGCCCAACAATTCAGTCGTTGTTTTATTGCTTGTCAGTTTTGATGTGATTGTAAGTAGCTTCACCGACAGCAATATTAGTATGTGACATTGTCAGGTAATATTTATACACAATATTTAGAGACTGAACATACAAAAGTAGTGATTTTACTTTGTGTTTTGTAGATCATGATTAGGAGGAATCCATGCAAATCAGAATTGTATAAGTCATCAAACTGGAAATGTTCATCCTTCCAAAGGCAATATTACCAAATCAGAGGGTGATTAATTTTAGTCAGTAGTGTAAATATTTCATCTGAGTGGAAAAGATGCCAACTGTAGCTGGAAACTAAGATAACAATTTATTAAAGATTTGCATTTAGCTTGCAATATATTCCATACTGAGGGTAAGGCCCAGAGAACTGGATTTTTCCAAAGCTATAAACAGACTTCTAATCTTGGAAGCGTAGTTCACGGGGAATGACGTGCAGTTTTAATTTTTAATTAGGTGTTTTCCTTCTAAAATTGCAGTTGGCTTGTTACAGTAAAGATTATAAAGTACTGTATTGACTCCTGCTTGGAAGGTTAACTACAACCTAAATAAACTTCCTTGTGGAAAGTAGTATTCTGTATCAGAATTGAAATTGTGTGGAAGTTGGCTGTATTGTAACTGCCATCAATTGATTATTCAATATCTTTATTAAAGAATTACTACTGTTGTCCCTCCTATGGTTTTTACAGTATTTAGATTTTCATAGTAAGTCATTCTTGCGTGAACCTTTTAAGAAGTCTATTATTTCTAACCCTGTTAGATTTGTGAAGAGGATGGGAAGCAGGGGAGAAGAAATGCTTAGCTTCTTAGCTACTGCTCAGCATTTGCTTTAACAAAGTCAAGACCATTAACTCGATGTGGGAATGTTGGCTGTGAATCTGTATCTTACCTCCAGTGCCTTACAGTCAATGGGCAAATCTGCCAGTCATAAACACACAAAATTTGATTTTGAACTTTTAGCACCACCTAGTGGTAAAACCCAAGTATATCACTAATGTTATTCGAACCTTTGAGAAATTCCCTTTTGTCCAACACCAATAAAATGTGATTTGTTCATATCCGATCTACTTGCAGATTGACAGTTATTTTCAAATTGGAAAATACTCATTTATTTGTGTATGTTTGCATGTTTTACAAAATTTTGGTGGAGCCGTTAAGGGTCATAATAGTTGGATGTCTCATAGGAAATGAACGGGATGCTACAGTGCGCCTCTAGTTGTGGATGGTCATTAGTCGCAATGCAAATGTAGTCCAAACTCTGCAGTGTACTTGCCTAAAGGTCAGGGAGAAGGGAATAGGTATGAACAAAGTATTTTACAAAATAATGCAATGAACTACATAGCCTGTAATTGCGCATCATCATGCTACAGACTAAAGAGTTGATTGGCTTTATTTTATTATTCAATGGTACCTACCTGATTGTTCTAGAATTAAGGGATGTTGGCTCTGGTCTGGAGGCATGTGGAGACAGCTCTTCAGAAAGCTACAGTTCTCCCTCCAGCCCAAGACATGATGGGAAAGAGAGTTGTGAAAGTGAAGATGAGAAAGACAAAGGTGAGTTATTTTGAATTACTAAAATCCCCTCTAAATAGATTTTAATAACATGCAGTTATGAGACCATTTGACACCATATTGATACTGGACGAGCTTCAGTGCAGATGCATGTATTTTATCTTGAAACACTCGGTGAAGCTAGTGACAACATGTCAGATGATTAGATCTCGTGTGTATTTGCTAAGTAGCTGGAAAAGGGATCAAAAAGGTTTAAATATTCCTGCTACTGAAGATGAAATCCAAAATAGAAAATAATTCTAAACAAAATGTAGAAGGATTTTTGTATATGAACTGTAAATTTTGCTCTAATATGTAACAAGCTACCGGAAAATAAACGCCGATTTACAATTGTCTCTAATCATTTATTTCAACATAAATTTGGAGTATCTGTTTATTGAGAGGACTTGAAGTGTTGCTCAAATAATGTTGACCAAAAAATGTTTTAAAAATAGAGAGAAAGCTAGTTTCGGTAGTAATGGCTATGAAATTATTTATTTTTGACAAAATCAATCTCATTCACTCATGCCTTTTTGGAAGCAAATCTGCTTCCTCACCTGACCTGTTCTACATGTGACTCCAATGCACAGAAGTGTGATTAGCTCTTAACCCTCTGAAATGGCCTAGCAAGCCACTTTGTTCAAGGGCAATAGAGACAGACAACAAATGCTTAAGCTTGCCAGCAATGCTGACGTTCCGTGAAAGAATTTTTTTCTTAAAAAAAGCCTTGATTCCTGTAGCCTGCAGCTAAGTTTGACAATATGCCTTCCTACTCCTGCTTTCCGTACTGAGTAAGATATATTCTCTTTAATGTCAGGTCCATTACTGGTACTTGCATTTTCACACTAACGTGTTTATTAGTGATTTGGCAGTCCAAAAATCAAGTCACAAACAGTTGAGTCTGTGGCAGCAGCATGTGCTCCTCCAGCACACATTGTCCTGGCTTTCTTGCCATACTTTATTTTGCTTCAGTGACAGCTACTCCTTCACCCTTAACACGTTTGCTTTTTGGAAACCTCCTGACAAAAACTTTTTTTTTCTTTTTCTTCTTCTTCTTACTTCCTATTCTCTAATTGGTTTTAACTTCAGCAGCCTTTGGTAGTCTGTCAACCTGACCCTTCCCTTCAGTCTCTCTGCAAGAGTTGTTACAAAACCAAGTCAAATATGTCATGAATTGAATGCACTCATTTTGTTAACTTTGTATCGTATATACAGCTCAGAAATGGCCTATTCAACCCAACCAATCAGTGCTGGTGTTTATCCTCCAATTGGTTGTCTCCTGTTTGAACAGAAAAGGGATGTCAATCCTTTCCTAATTTGTATGCACTTGTATTTTGGGTATTTTTTTCTTTGCATTCCAGTGTTTCTGGTCTTATTATAAAAAGGCCACCAGAACGACGGCAGTATTTTATCTGTGGTTCACCCAAGGTTCGATCGATCTGGCAAAACTCTCTCCCTTTTTCAATTTCGTTCTTCTAGAATTGGAGCCTAGAGCTTAATTTTACTTTTTACTTACGATCTTGCAATTTGTAACAGTCAAGCTGGTGTTCATCTGTTAGCAGTGAAGTCTGCAGTTCCCAATGTTATGCTATTTAGTCTTTCAACTACTGACCAGATTCAAGCAAAAGCTTGTATTTACAGCGCAGTTTTCTGAGTATATTGAAGTGCTTCGTGGCAATTTAATTACTTTTGGAAGTGAAGTCAATGTCACACAGAAATGTGATAGCCAGTTTGCACATCCAAACAGGAGTGAAATACAGGTTTTGGTGTTGGCGGAGAAGTTTGGCCAGAATTTAAGGAAGAGAACTCTGTTTAGTGTAGTACTGGGTGTGTAGTACCTGCTTCTCCCAAGCAGACCGGGCTTCAGTTTGATACCCATTTTGAAAAAATGTTAACGCTCACAGACCTCTGTATTGCATTTTGTTAGTCTGCATTGTATGCCCATAATCCAGAAATGAGGCTTGAAGTTGCTACATTCTTGAAGGCAAGTGTGTTATCATTGCACCAGGCTGGCACTTGGGATACAACTAAAGTAGTATCGTTTAGATGAATATTTTAATTACCTTCTCAGTGTCTTGTTGTATCAAATATTCCCAATCTCTTTCTAGTTGGTATTAGTATGCTGGTGATTCCTTATTTTCCAATAAGAATATTACAATTTGGAGAGATTGGAAACCTCCTGCCAAAAACTTATTTTCTTGCTACCTATTCTCTAATTGGTTTTAACTTCAGGAGCCTTTGGCAGTCTGTCAACCTGAGCATGTGTAACTGTACATGCAAAATTTGGAACTTGGCTTTAGGTGTCATCCTCTAATACAAGCGTTACAGGTGCTTTTTGCAGTCAGATGTTCTCTTCCTCACACTGCCAACTTTATGATAGATAAAATATTTAAAACGACATGCCTCAAAACACTAGTTCTGTCATGCAGTAATTTGAACAAAAATTTTCAAGCTGGAATTTTGTTAAATTGGGTAAGGGGTATCAAAATTGGATGCATCAAGGGGAAATGATTGAGAGTTGAGATGTGGCTCAGCCATGATATCTTGATGGATAGCGTGCACATGACAGACTGAGTGGCTTGCTACTGTGTTCCTTGAGCATAGTCTTGCTGGATCAGTCTTTGAAAATTAGCCCTTCATGACAAACTTGAACTTTGCCAGAAACTCTCTTCCAGCTTATACTTTGGTTATTACAGTAATACCACAATTTTCCTCCTCTTACTCGTTCACTGAGCATTAATCAACATATAGCATATTTGTGTATAAATGTAAACTTTAGGTAGATTTGTAATGGTCTACTTTATGCTGCAAAGTTGCATATTACATGTTTCTGTTTCTTTTCAATTAGATTCTGATAGCACTTCAGAGGATTCCGGGAAAGATAAACACAAGGAGAAGCCCCCCTGTAACCTGGTTCGTGGAAGTACTACGAGGCCAACCGCACAGGTTGCTCCAGTGCAGAGCGAGAATTGTACTTTTCCGGGGAATCCGCCTGCCCCTTTTCTTCCTCGCATTCCTTTAATGCCTTCTATGCCCTATGTGATGCAAAATGGTGGAAAGAAGCCGGACTGCATTGCTCCTGTAGACAAAACTGTTGGGATGATTGTAACTGTCCCTCCTCCTGCCGCCTCTCTTCGGGAATCTTCACATGTAGCACCTGTTGGTGCTGCTGAAGCTGGGAAGAGAGTGGACATGATGCCCTCCCCCCTTTCAGTAGCAACTCCTTTTGTCCTGCAGACTGCTAGCCCGGCTGTGCATCCCATGACGCATAGACATAAAATGACAGCGTCACAAATGAGCTTGGAGAACTGCCACATTCCTGGACCCCAGACACCAGCAGGCACCGTGAATATTGGATCAGCCAACACAGCTTTCATCCCAGTTCACAGCCACTCTCCATCTGGAAAACTATCAACACCCTCAGTTTTGGATCCCACTACTAAAACTTCACAGAACGTCATGGGACTGAATGCCTTGTTGCCTCAAGCTGATGGAAATATAGGAACAGTACCTGAGTCTGCCAGTTTAAAGGTGATGCTTCCTGCAGCTGGCCTGCTACCACCACCTGGCTCATACAACCTAAGTGGAACTCCAACCAGTGTTTTGCCTTTGCAGGCTGCAGTAACCTCTCCATCTCCTGTCGGTCAAATTCAGTCTACTGGATCCTCAGTCCCTACCCATACCCCGGGCCCTGTGCCAAGCCTCAATACAGCGTTAACTCATAGCACAGCTCAGAGTGACAGCACCTCTTACATTAACACAATAGGAAATACTAGTACTCATGGGACCATGCAACCGACCCAGCAGCTTGGCTGTGGGGCTTGTAGTTCCTGTGGATGCCGAGGTAGCTGTGGGACCAATAGTAACCCTCTACTAAACTACTACTACCCCAGCACAATACCTAGCCATCTTATCAGAGTTCCTTTTATCCCTTTCAGTGGGGTAACCTCTCTTTGTAATGGTAGCTACCTCAACCAAGCACATCAAAACAATGGAACCCAGATGCCCTTTTATCAGAACCCTTACACTAGTGGATTAATGCACGATCCTATGGCAAATCAGACTAACTACGGGATGCAACAAATGCCAGGATTTGTCCGAGGATTTCCAGTGATGTATCAAGTGGCCAACGTGGTCACCAATGTAAATGGTATGGGACCTAAAAAGAATGGGAATGCATCCTGTTATAATTGTGGTGTAGGTGGACACTATGCACAGGACTGTAAACAGCCATCTATGGAGGCCAGTCAGCCAGGTAAGTAGACTGTACAAGATAATCCAAACAGTAATCTGTTTGAAACCTTTTACGTTGATTTGCTGCCAGCATCTTGAAATGGCATTTTCAAGCTCACATAGCAATTAAGCTGTGCCATGGCCTCCGTTCTGTTTACAAAGCCCATTGAAATGTACTGCTGTGTTAAGTATAATCATGTGATTTCTGATGTAACCATTGAACTGTTTAAGGCACTTAAATGGATGTGTTAATCTAATCCCCAGACTGGTGGAATTATTGAGTTGTTAAATATTAATGTGCTGCATATTCTGAGGAAAAGCTTAACTTCCGTAATCAGCGGAACTTCTCCTGTATTCTGTAGTTCCGAGTATACAGTTTGTACCTCGGTGCACTGATTTGAAAAGAGGAGGTCAGATAACTTGGATCCTGTTCTTATTGCTTTTGCTTAGTGCATTGAATGCACAGGCTGGGTGATGCATCTGAAGCCTTCATGTAATGTTTTCAATATTAGCTTTTTTAAAGTTTTTAAGATTACTTTTTTGTTTTCCTCTTCTGTGCTGACCGCATTGTTGTACCTTGCCACATTGTGTCTCAAGCTAGAATCCAGATTTGCAAACTAATTTGAACAAGTTTATGAATAATGCAAAGATAGTCATTTGCACTTGTTCAGAGATGGTTGGAGGTATTTCTGTGCCTTTGCACTGAGAAGGGGATAGACGGAAAGAGCCATGAACGTGATGGAGCAGTAAGCAGCAAAATTACTCCCCAGACCAATTGAGCACAACTCTGTTTGTCTTACTGACATTGTAAAATCTAGCAGCAGCCTCGAATGCTATATTCAGTTCTTTTCACCATACTGAAGAAACTGGAAGTGGAAGTCTCCCTCATCTACACTGTCTTTATGACAGTGACACATTTAAATTTCAAATAACAAGTGGAGCAATGTGGCCTTGATTTACATGTGGGAGCATGCATTGGGAAACTGTAAGCAAGTTCCCACCAGTTTTCTGTCAGCAAGGATGGGTTCCAGTGGCTGCTTAAATTATTTGTTGCCAGGCTCCACAATAGGAGCACAGTTAGAATCATACCTTTTTTCAGTTGTAGCATTAAAATAAAAATTGGTGAAAACTATTGACTGGTAAACTTGGTATTTTGGTATAAGGATACTGGTGTCTGTGTTTATAAGTGATGCTGAAGCTAACAATCCGAGTTGTGTATTGGAGGCATAACCTGTTGATCATTTAAAATGCAATGGGAGGGAAACTTTGAAGCAATGCAAGTGATACATTTAAATTTCAAATAGCAAGTGCTGCCCTTTGCAAAAACACACCTTTCTCCTCGAGTTTAATTCAACAAAAGTAAAACACTCCTTCCTCCTCCTCCTCCTTCTCTTCCCCCCCCAGTGTGGGCTAGACATTCAAACACTTAACTTGCAGCCTAGGAATGAAGGAATTAGTGATTGTTCAGAACTGTTTCTATTTGGGGTTGCTAGGCACGTGAATGACTGTACAACATTTAAATTTTAACCCATTTAGAGTTCAAGGCATATTAATGAGAAAACAAATGGAAATGAGATAAGTGTGGAGCTGGAGGAACTCTGCAGGCCAGGAAGCATCAGAGGAGCAGGAAAGCTGACATTTCGGGTTGGGACCCTTCTTCAGAAATGGGGAGGCGGAAGGGAGGTCCAAAATAAATCGAGAGGAGGGGTGGGGCTGGGAAAGGTAGGTGGGATGGCGATAGGTAAGTGCAAGTAGATAGGGAGTGGTGGGGATTGGTCAGTGAGGTGGGGGGAGCGGATAGGTGGGAGACAAGACTGACAGGTCAAGGAGGCAGGGATGAGAGGGAGGGTTGATCACGGGATGAGGCCAGGAGTTAGGAGATTTTGAAACGAGTAAAGTCCACATTGAGACCATTGGGTTGTAGGCTCCCAAGGCAGAATGAGGTGCTGCTCCTCCAGTTTCCAAGTGGCGTTGTTACACTGGAGGAGGCCCAGGATGGACATGTCGTCCAGGGAGTGGGAGGAGGAGTTGAAGTAGTTCACGACTGGAAGGTGGTGTTGTTTATCGCGAACTGAGCCAAGGCGCTCTAAAAGCGGTCTCCAAACCTCCGCTTGGTCTCACTGATGTAGAAGAGGCCACATCAGGAGCAGTGGGTGCGGTGAACGTGTCTGATATGGCAGGTTTTTTGGGTCCTTGGATGGAGATGAGAAGGGAGGTGTAGGGGCAGGTGTAGCACTTCCTGCAGTTGCAGGGAAAGGTGCTGGGTGTGGTGGGGCTAGTGGGGAGTGTGGAGCGGACGAGGGAGTCGCTGAGGGAGCGGTCCCTCTGGAAGGTAGATGGGGGTGGGGAGGGAAATATATCCTTGATTGTGCAGTCAGATTGCAGGTGGTGGAAGTGGTGGAGAATGATATGTTGAATCCAGAGGTTAGTGGGGTGATGCGTGAGGACAAGGAGGATTCTGTCTTTGTTTTTGATGTGGGGAGGGTGTGTGAGGGCTGAGGTGCAGGAAACGCAAGAGATGCGGTCAAGGGTGTTTTCAACCACTGAAGGGGGCTGTTGCGGTCCTTGAAATAAAATGGGATATTTTATGGAATGCCCCTTCTTGGGAGCAGACGCAGCAGTGGAATTGGGAGTTGGGGATTGCATTCTTGCAGGAAGATGTGTGAGAGGAGGTGTAAATCTAGGTAGCTGTGGGAGTCGGTGGGTTTGAAATAGGTATCAATTTCAAGGTGGTCACCAGAGATGGAGACAGAGGTCCAAGAAGCGGGGAGAGGTATCTGAGATGGTCCAGGTGAACTTGAGGTTGGTGAACTTGAGAAAGGTGTTAGTAAAGTGGAACTGTTCAAGTTCCTCGTGGGAGCACGAGGCAGCGCTGATAGTCATCGGTGTAGCAGAGGAAGAGATGGGGGTTAGTGCCAGTGTAACAGCAGAAGAGGGACTGTTCCACATATCCTGTGAAGAGGCCGGCATAGCTTGGGCCCATGCGGGTTCCCATGGCCACCCCCCTTAGTCTGTAAGAAGTGGGCTGAGTTGAAGGAGAAGTTGTTAAGGGTAAGAGTGAGTTCAGTTAGGCAGACAGGGTGTCGGTGGAGGGGGACTGGTTGGGCCTGCGGGAGAGGAAGAAGCAGAGGGCTTTTAGGCTAGCTGTGTGGGGAATGCAAGTGTATAGGCCTGCCTGGAGCTGTTCCTCCAGCTCCACACTGTCATCTCTGACTCCAGTGTCAGCAGTTCTTCTATCTCTAAATGGAAATAAATTGTCTTTCCAAAAGTATTCAGATCAGCTCATATAAATGAAACTTAAAAGGTTACTAACTTTTCACTGGGCTCAGTCACCCTGTCCTACAAGTAACTTACTCTTTGGACCTCAAAAGTTAAATCGTTGCCTGTCTTAGACTTCACCTTTTATAAATTTTAAACGTTTTAAAGTTCACTGAGCCAATGCTTTCTGATTACTGCCATGTTTGCTTTACTTACTCGATCTTTGTAATGAATTGCAACCCCCCCCCCACCCCCGTCCTCTCTTTACTTGAAGCAAAGCTGTGTGTAATTGGAAACATCTGTGTGGTATAAACTAGGTCACAATGACAAGCAAAAGCAGCTCTCTTTTGTTTCTAAATGCCATCATTCATTCTCCCTGCTCAAGAATAAGATTTTAAAATGGTGAAATGAGTGTAGCATGGATCTTGCAGCTGCTCCTGAGATTCATGCTTATTTCTAGATTTGCTCTAAATTTCTTAGTTGTTACATTTCAGTAGTATAAGAGTTTTAGTTTTTAAGGAATCCTTCTTCAGTCTTCGCAATGGTTGCACAACAGGCACTTGGACCAGTTAAAAATATAACTTTTTTTTCTTAAAGGCCCGTGGATGGGTTGGAGTTGTCAGAAGACACTTCCGTACTTTGACCAGGCCAAAGTGATTTTAAAAATTAGGAATTTTTCTTCTCAGCATGAAAGAAACCTAAGTATGCCCCCTGCTCCCGTTTCCAACTTCCAAAACCACGTCTCCTCGTTTCTATCAAAACAATCCTTTACCAGGATCTGCACTTTTGCCCAAAGTAGTACTTTTGCAGCCTTCTACGCTATTGCAATGTAATGTGTCAATTACATCAAAATGTAATTGAGAAAACTTTCTCCATGGATTAAATGTCTTTTGTGGTGATCTTGTAATGTGTTGAATATACTGCAATAGGCTTTTTAATAAAACCAATTTCCTTCTCATTTTCAGGTGCCTTCAAATTGAAGTTCGCTCCATCTCATGATTTGGATTCAGCTGATTAAGCTAGAAAGGTTATATCAACTTAGCAAGGAGCCTGAATATCTCGGTGTGACCCTAACAACACACTTGATGCTCTTAGTCCAGCAAAAATGGTTTCCCCATTAGATTGGGATTAGCACATGGTCACTGAAGTCTGGGTTGTCTTGAACTTATTGTGGCATTTTTTTCCATTTATGGACGTATCTTGACCTATTTTGGCTGCGGTGTTCATGAAACAAACAGAGCAGTTGACCTAGAAATGCTTACAATATTGACCTCTCGTTTTGCACTGATGAATGTATTATACCAAGTGGCATGTGCAATGTTCGCTATTTGTTGATAACTTATGGCAGTGTTTGAGAACTGACTTGTCCGACAAAGACACTGGGCTGGAATGAGCAGACTGCTGCCGGTTAAAATGCCAGGTCACATCTTGCATCATGGTACATCTTCTGTCTGCGTCAAATTGTCTTCAACTTTCAAGTCTCTCCCTTGTTCTGTTTTGTGGTTTTTTTTTGTTGTTTCAGTTGATGTAGAAATCACTCCGCTTTCAAAATGTAAATGCATGAATTTAAAGTACTTCTGTTTGGCATAGTGGATAAGAGTAAATATGCAGATTGACATAGGTAATGCCTTTTATATTGTTTTTTGAAGAAAAACTTTGAGTGCCTGTATTAATCTAGATTAAAAATAACAGGAAACACAATTTTCAGAATATTGCCTGGTTAGTTACTTTTTAGGCTTAAAAAAAATTTAAAGCATTTTATTTTGAATAGCTGATTATCTTTAATTTTTGATATTTATAACGACTCTTTAGATTTGACAAAAGTGTGAATGTTTTTAAATTTTGTCTTTAGATCAAACCATTGAATAGTCAGAAACATTGTGAATCCCATCTTTATACTGTACCATAAATGTGCATCGGGTGTTACTTGATTTTCTTTTTAAAAAAGGCTCTAAGCTGAGATTGCTAATGAGGAGACCGTGTTTGCTTGGATTTTAGAATGTAAGACAAATTTTATTTTACTCAGCTCTACACAAAGGTTACATGTCTCCACGATGAAAAGCAAAAACCACTGTTGGATATTTATTGTAGGGTGGTGTGATCTCTGTAGATTTCACCATTTCACTCGCATTTACCACTACTATAATGTGAAGATGGATGCTTGGTATTTGTAGATGGTATTAATCATGTCAGCTTGTCACTAATTTATGCTGCTGCTTTTTTTTTAAAAAGGAGAGAGGTAAAAGCCAATATGCACTATTCTGCTTCCAGGTTTTATTTCTTAAGTGCACTGAGGTTATTTGCAAGATGATGGCATTTTTGAGGGTTGCTGCATCCTACAGCAATAGATTGAATTAGTGCTGTCCAAACTTGACCCTTGGCATTCCTTAACATTAATGGGAATATAAGGAGCTGTGATATTGGCATGCAGCAGTCTGCTTTTTGTAGATGTATAGAGTCCCACTCTTTTTTGAGTGGATTGATGTATGTTGACTTGAAAATGAGTGAGTGTCATAGGAGTTGAATGTGTTTTTGTCTGTAGGCTCTTAAAAGGCCTTTGTCTCGTCTTAAGGCTCGTGTCAACAAAAAGCTGTCATCAAAAAGAGTATTTTTTTAGGGGAAAGAAAAATTGCAGTTGACTTGATCTGTCTATACTTATTTTAGTTGAGCTGCTTTGACCCAAACTACTTATTTGCATGTAAGAAATAACTTGTTGACATTTGGGCCTTTTAATGCCACCCATGTGAATCAGTTAATAATTGTTGTTTCCACATCTCTGGAGAATGAAGTGTGGCATTTATTTTCCTTAAAATGTATTTTACTAACTTTGGATGACCAATTGAAAACAAAACAGTTATCTTGCTGCAACTGTGCTGTTGAATTCTATAGATTTAAAAATGGTAAGCCACGTGAACTTGGAAGACGATGTGTTGTAAATAACTCTGCTACATTGAAACTAATTTTATGGTTTAAAAACTGTACTGTATATAGGAGGTATGCTGCTACCTTCAGTTCGTTCATATGTTTACTGTATTCTTTGATATTCAAGACGTTATGTACTGGAAAGTCACTTATATTTCTAGAACAAATTTTTGGATTTTATGCAACATTTTCCCTGAATTAACAGCAATAAAAAAATTATACAAATATTTTTATTACAGTTTGCTCTCTTTTTAAACAATGTTCTTCTGTTCACAGATCCAAGAACCAGATTTGTTTTGCTATTATTTTTCCAGTAATTCTATTATCAAAGTTAGTCTACACAGGAGGGGGTATTGTTTGAATCCTAATCTTTGTAGTTGTTACTTTGCCCAATTAGTAGCTTTGTGAATTAGACAGGTGATTGTTTCAGTAGGGGAGCATTTTGGGCTTAGTGACTGTAACTCCGTTAGATTTCAAGTATTCATGGACAAGGACAAGAGTGGCCCTCGGGTGAGGGTGTTTTAATTGGGCAAGGACCAATTGCATCCAAATTAGACAAGAATTGGGGAATGTGGATTGGGAGCAGTTATTTGAGGGCAAATCTATGTCTGGCATGAGAGGCTTCTAAAGACCAGTTGGTTAAAGTGCAGGACATGCATGTCCCTGCAAAACTGAAGGATAGGAATGGCAGGATCCAGGAACCATGGGTGATAAGGGAAATTGTAAACTTAGTCAAAAGGAAAAAGGAAGCTTATGAACTGACAAAGCCCTTGAGTACAGAGAAATTAGGAAGGAACTTAAATGCAGAATTAGGAAGGCTAAAAGGGGCCATGAAGTGTCCTTAGCAAACAGGGTCAAGGAGAATCCCAAGGCTTTTTTATGCATATATTAGAAGAAAGAGGGTAGAAAGGGAAAGAGTAGGCCCCTTCAAGGACAAAGGAGGGAACTTGTGCATGGAGCCACAGGATGTGGGAGAGATCCTCAATAAGTACTTTTTATCGGTAATCAATAAAGGAGAAGGACATGACTGATGTTGATGTCAGGGATGAGTATGTGAACACTCGAGAGAATGCCAGTATATTAAAGGAGGAAGTTTTGGGTATCCTAAGTTGCATTAAGGTAGACAAGTCCCCAAGGCCAGATGGGATCTGTCCCAGATTACTGAGAGAGGCAAGGGAAGAAATAGCTGGGGCATTAGCAGATATCTTAACATCTCCTCGACCACAAGTGAGGTTCCAGAGGACTGGAGATTAGCCAATGTTTTCCCTTGTTTAAGAAAGGAAGCAGGGATAATGCAGGAAATTTATAGGCTCTTGGAAAAGATACTGAGGGACAGGATATATGCACATTTGGAAGAAAATGGACTAGTTAGCAACAGGCAGTATGGTTTCATGACTGGAAGGTCATCCTTTACCAACCTGATCAAATTTTTTTAAGAAGTGACAAAGATAATCGATGAGCGATGAGCTGTGGATGTAGTTTATATGGCAGATTGGTACAAAAACTAAAATCAAGGATTTGGAGTGGGCTGGCTAGATAGATACAAAACTGGCTTGGTCATAGAAGACAGAGGGTAGTGGTGGAAGGGTGTTCTTCAGAATGGAGACTGGTAACTAGTGGTGTTCCACAGGGATCAGTCCTTAGGTCCTCTGTTTGGTAGGATATATAAATGATCTGGAGGAAAATGTGGTGGGTCTGATTAGCATGTTTGCAGGTGACACAAAGATTGGTGGAGTGGCTGATTAGTGCTGATGATTGTGAAAGGATACAACAGGATATAGATAGGTAACTTAGGAACAGAAATGGCAGATGGAGATTAATCCAGGCAAATGTGAGGTGATGCATTTTGGAGGATCAAATTTAGGTGTGAATTATACTGTTCATGGAAGAGGCCTTAGGAATTTTAACATACAGACAGATTTGGGTGTGTAGGTCCACAGTTCCCTTAAAGTGGTGATATAGGTGGCCAAAGTGATTAAGAAGGCATATGGCATGCTTGCTTTCATTGGCTGGGGCCTGGACTATAAAAGTTGGCAAAACATGTTGCAGCTATATAAAACCCTTGTTAGGCTGCATTTGGAGTATGGTGTGCAGTTTTGGTCGCTACATGTCCAAAAGGGGACACAGCTTTGGAGAGAGTGCAGAAAAGGTTCAGCAGGATGTTGCCCCATCTCGAGGGCATTGGCTATGAGGAAAGGTTAAAATGACTAGGATTGTTTTCACTGGAAAGAAGGTGGCTGAGAAGAGACCTGATCGAGGTCTACAAAATTGAGAGGCATAGATAGGGTAGATAAGTCAGGCTTTTTCCAAGGGTTGAAGTTTCAATTACAACAGTGCACAGGTTCAAGGTAAGAGAGCAAAGTTTAAAGGAGATGTGTGAGGAAAGTTTTTCATGCAGAGAGTGGTGGAACCTGGAATGCACTGCCAGAGGTAGTGTTGGAAGCAGGCAAGTTGACACTTAAGAGGCATTTGGATGGTTAGATGAATAGGGAGGGAATAGAGGGAATCGGACTGAATAAGGGCAGAAGGTTGTTTTTTTTAGTTTAGTCAGGTCATGATGATCGGCACAGGCTTGGAGGGCTGAAGGGCCTGTTCCTGTGCCGTAATTCTCTTTTGTAATTGGTATTTAATTGTCTGCCAGCAGCAGAAATGGCTCCAGAGGCCCATTTTTCATATTAGTGTACTGTTACAATAATAATAGTCATGCCCATTTCCACATGACAAGACCGTGCTACCTTTTAAAAAGGTAAAGCCTATTTTGTACATATGGGATGCTGCTCCATAACATCGGTATTTTGATCACAATACTTGTTTTCATGGTGAAATCATACTGATGTCTGTTTTAACTTATCACTGTTTGTTTGTCCCTGTACCCCTCAATTTGTGGCAAAAATTGTTGAGGGAATACTATTTGCTTTGCTTTTGAGGCCCATTGTTTGTGTTTGCTATTTTACTACATCACTAACTACTGCGCCTGGGGTGATCGATCTAGTTGAATGGTGGAAGAATTAATTTAGTAACCATCATGTTATCAAAACTGATTTGAATCTTACTGGTATGGTAAGGTCCACCAGAAATTGAAGAATTTGTCTTTGTGAATGCTGATGCTATCTTGACTAATCTTTCAGACCTATAAAATCCTAACAGGACTAGACTGGTTGGATGCAGGAAGGATGTTCCTGATAACAGTGGAGTCCAATGGAGCCTAATGATGCAGGGTTAAACCATTTAGGACTGAGATGTGAAATTTCTTCACCAGGCAGTGGTGAGCCTATGACAGAAAGCAGTCAAGGCCAAAACATTGTATGATTTCAAAACAAAAAAAAGTTAGATATGTACTTGGGGCTAAAGGGATCAAAGGTTATGGGGAGAAAATGAGAATAGGGTATTGAGTTGGTTTATCAGCTATGATCATATTGAAAGGCAGAGCAGGCTTGAAGGGCCGAATGGTCTACTCTTTTCTCTATTTCTATACATGTGATAGAGAAGGGAATTTTAAGTAGTGTAATGCCTCTTCTGTTAGGATAGAATGCCTCTTCTGTATGTGCAAAAATCTTTACAATTGTTAAGTAGGCTTATTACCTTTTATTTTGTATAATAAGCTTCTGTTTCATTATTGAAACCAGATTTGAGTGAAAGACCACCATTAAATAATATATCAAATAAGATTTCAGTCTGGATCTGGTTTCCCATCAGCTAGGATCATTCTATTTGCAAATTGGCAATGAGGTGTAAATATTATGATCCCACAATGGCATACTTTTGTAATGTACTTTGAAAGTACATTGACTGTAGAGTTTTGAAGTTCTGGGGTTGTGAAAGTTGCTGCACAAATGGAAATATTTTTCTTTACATAACACCATTAAGCTTTGTGACTTGACTGCTGGAAATCCAAGAAAATCACATTATTTGGATACCCTGCGTCAATTGATTTAGCAGACTTCTGAGCGAAAACTAAAGAAAAGTTATGTGAATGCTATTTATTAGTAGGTTCATTAGGCAGTGGTAGTGTCCCCACGCCTGCACTGGGAGGCGCAGGTTCCAGTTCCCCACTTGCTCCAGACATGCGTGATAGCAACTCTAAACAGGTTGATCAATTCTGTCAACGTAACTCTCAGATATCCATTCCCAACTTAAATGCTCAAAGTCCAAAAGCAGTCTTGAATGTGAATTCATTTTTTCCTCAGTTTAAGTCTTCATGGAAGCTCAATTTTTGAATTGATCCAAGTTTTGTTGGGATATGAATCTCAATCCCATCTCTTGATTTGTTGCCTTTTATTCAAAAAAAAATTTTCAGCACGATCCTGAAGTTGAATTTCCTGTGCACTTGTGTCCAGAGCTGCATGTAATTGAGGCAAAAATTATTTTTATAAAACTGTGTATACTTGTGATAATGCAAATTTAAATTTCATGTATCTTTTACTCTTGTCAGTAGACTCTTGTGCCATCTACATCTGTCTTCTCAGCCCACATATTTGTGTGAAATTCTTGCAATTACATTAGTTGAAATTGGAGGTAAAAGCAGTAGTTTTTCTGGAATAGGAGAGTTATGGGGCAATAGAGTCATAGATTCCTACAGCATGGAGACAAGCCCTTTGGCCAAAATGGGTCCATGCCAACCAAAATGTCCATCCACGCTAACCCCATGTCCTTGCACTTGGCCTCCTAAACCTTTCCTAGTAATGTATTTGTCCAAATGCCTTTTAAAATGTTGTTAATATACCTGCTTCAACCACTCCTGCTGGTGGCTCATTCCATATGTGTCCCACCCTCTGTTTTTAAAACAAAAATTTGCCCCTCAGGTTACCATGTATTCTTTCCCTTCTTAGCTTAAACTGATGCCCTCTAGTCCATGATTCCCCAACCCTGGGAAAAAGACTGAGTGCATTCCCCCTTTCCATGCCTCTCATAATCTTATACACTTCTATAAGATGCCCCAACAGTCTCCTATGTGCTGAAGAAAAAAGCCCTAGCTTGCCCAACCTCTCCCTATAACTCAGTCCCTTGAGTCCTGGCAACATCCTTGTAAATTTCTTCTGCACTCTTTCCAGTTTAATAACATCCTTCTGATAGCAAGGTGACCAAAACTGAATTCTATACTCCCAAGTGTGGCCTCACCAACGTCCTGTACAACTGCACTACAACTTCCCAACTTCTATACTCAGTACCTTGACTGATGAAGGCTGATGTGCCAAAAGCCTCCTTCACTGCCCTGTCTAACTGTGACTCCACTTTCAGGGAACCGTGCACCTGCACTCCAAGGTCCCTTTGTTCCACTACACTCCTTAAGGCCCTACCATTCACCATGAAACTCCTATCTTGATTTGACTTTCCAAAATACAATTCCTGACACTTATCTATATGAAACTCCATTTGCCATTTCTTGGCTCACTTCCCCAGCTAATGAAGACCCTGTTGCAATTTCTGATAACCTTCCTCACTGTCCACGATACTGCATATTTTAGTGTCCTCTATAAACTTATTAATCATGCCTTGTTCGTCCTCATCCAAATCATTGATATAGATAACAAACAACAATGAGCCCTGCACCAACCCCTGAGGCATACCGCTAGTCACAGGCCTCCAGTCAGATCAGCATCCTTACACTATTACTCTCTGCTTCCTACCTTCAAACCAATTGTGTATCCAATTTGCCAGCTCTCCCTGAATTCCATGCGATTTAACCTTCTACAGCAGCCTACTATGTGGGACCTTATCAAAGGCCTTACTGAAATCCATATTGACTATGTCTGCTGCTCTGCGCCCATCGACCTTCCTGGTCACTTCATCAAAGATTTCTAACAAATTTGTGAGGCATGATCTCCCACGCACAAGCCATGCTGACTACTCCTAATAAAACCCTGTCTTTCTAAATGCATGTGTATTTTATCTCTCAGAATCTTCTCAAGTAACTTACCTACCACAGTTGTTAAGCTTAGTGGTCTATAATTCCCAGATTTTTCTTTGCAGCCCTTCTTGAATAAGTGCACAACATTCACAATCCTCCAGCCTTCTGGGACCTCGCCTGTGGCTAACGATGATGCAAATATATCAGCCAGGGACCCCGCAATTTCTTCTCTAGCCTCTTAGTGTTCTTGGATATATCTGATTAGGACTAGGAGATTTATCCATCTTCACACGTTCTAAAACACCCAACACCACCTTTACTGTGATATGGACTGTCCTGAAGATAGCACCACTAACTTCCCCAAGTTCCCAATTTGTTTCTCCATTGTAAACACTAGAAGTTTTCATTGAGGACCTCACCCATATCTTGTGGTTCCACACATACATGTTCGCTTTAGTTCTTGAGGGGTCCTATTCTCTCTAGTTATTCTTTTTCCTTTAACATACTTAAAGAATCTCTTTGGATTCACCCTAATCTTTTCAGCCAAAGCTGTCTTGTTTCCCCTTTTCACCTTCCTGAATTCCTCCTCCATTAAATTCTTGTATCCCCTGTGTGCCTCTAGAGATTCCCTTGTTCCCAGCTGCCTACTCCTGAGCCGTACCTCCCTTTTTTTTCTGGTCAAAGCCTCAATATCTCTTGTCATCCAGAGTTCCCTACTCTTGCCATCCTTGTCCTTCAGCCTCACAGGAACATATAGACTTTGAACTCTAGCTATCACATTAGCCAGAGGTCCCTTTGCCTGCAAACAAACTACTCAAATCAATCTTTGCAAGCTCCTGTCTAATTCCATCAAAATTCACTTTGTCCCAGTTTAGAACTTGAATCTGTTTTGTCCTTCTCCATAACTATTTTAAAATTAATAGAACTATGGTCACTGGTCCCAAAGTGCTCCCCCACTGTCCTGCCCTATTTCCCTAGAGTAGGCAGAGTTTCACCAGTTCCTGAGTAGGTCCATCTACATACTGCTTGAGGAAACTTTCCTGAACACATTTAACAAATTCCACCCCATCTAAGCCCTTAACTCTATGGCAGTCCCAGTCTATCTTAGGAAAATTAAAATCTCCCACTATAACAAACCTATTTCACCAGCAAGTCTCTGCAGTCTCCCTGCATATTTGTTCCTTTAATTCATGTTGACTATTTGGGGGCCTATAGTGCAACCCCAATAAGGTCACACCATCCCCTCCTTATTTCTTAGCTCCACCCTCCAAAGCCTGACCGGATGATCCGTCAGTTGTTTCATCTCTAACTACTGCTATGATACTCCCCTGTAAACTAAAATGCAACTCTCCCTCCCCTCTTTCCTCCACCTTTGCCCTGCCTAAAGCACCTGTACCCTGGCACATTAAGCTGCCAGTCCTGTCCCTCCCTTAGCCATGTTTCTGTAATGGCTATAATATCCCAGCCCCACATACCTACCCACACCCTGAGTTCATCGGCCTTACCTGTCAGCCCTCTTGCATTGAAATAGATGCAGTTTAATCCAACAGGCATTCCTCACTCCCTGTCCTGTTCCAGCCTGACCTGTCTCTTCAATTTGCTATTTCTGATTACAGTATCTCCTTCAGCCTCGCACTTGCCTCCCTGCTGTTGAGGAGCCCTACCCCCTGTTCTTTCCCTCACTGAAACTGTTTTAAATGTATTTTCTGACTTGAGGTACATTTAAAATTCAAAAATCTTCCATAATTCCATCTTAAAAAATGCTGTGTTGAATGTTTGTGAATGGAGTTTTAATGGGCTGAAACTTTAGGTAAAGTGCATGAAGGAATGTGGACTGTTTCCCCAGGTCTTGATTATGCTGATTTGTGCTACTTTGTGTGAAAATTCATCTAGCTTGTTCTACAGATGAAATTTAACAAATATATATTGATCAAATTTCAGGTGGAAGATCCACTTGCAACACCTCAGGAAATTGTCCCTCTTTTTTTTAACATTTGGATATTGGATCAGATGGACTTTTCCATTGTTTCATTTCAGTAAATAAATCTGCCTATGTGCTATATTAGCAGGATGCAGCAACTTGTCAGAACTAAAAACTACTAAAGGTTAGTTGGCAAATGATAATTGGCTCTGCTAAGTAGTCAGATAACTATAATTAATGTTGTCTTCAAAATCATTTTCTCTTGTAAGAGACATGACTGCTCGTTAACACGTCACTTCTATTTTTAAACAAACTGATTTTTCTTATTATCCCATATACAGATGTTTGCTATTGCATCCAATCCATGACCTAATACAATCTGGCGTATTGCTAAGTGGGGAGAAAAAACATTTGTTTATGACAGGAACACATTTTCCCAGTTGTACTTTCATGTTGAATAGCTTTGCATGGTGCATTTTTTTTCAGTAAAAGTAGTAAAAGCTTGATTCACTTTATTAGTAGACACTGTCAATTATTTTTAGCTGCAAGATAATGTGGCCATTGCATTTTTCTTCAACTGTGATTTACTGTTTTATGCCTACAAAATGTGCCAGTTCGGTACTACCAATTGGTTAATTCTGTGCCACAAATGTGACCAGTGACAGTCAATTCACAAAACTTGCCTACCTGTTCCTCCATAATAAGTCAAAGTTCACAGTTTGAATGTACAGCTGGTATGAGCGTACATGTGGCTACTTGATAGACTTGGAAATAAGTCTGTGATTCATACAGTGCAAATGTCCCATGATTGATCCCTGGAAAATGAGGCAGGTAGGATTTTTGTATAAGCTGGACATGTACTAGGTTTGATTTCCCATGGTGTAGCTGAGTGGGCCAGAGGTTATGCAGTCACAAAGTGATAGTGATCTGGAAGTAGGGAGCAGTGAATATCTTTGGCAGAATTGTAAAGTGTAAGCATAGCTGTCTTGTCTCCTGTCTTTGTTTTGTTTCACTTTTTAAAACAAAGGCTTCCTCAACCCACATCAAAAAATTGAAACTTTAACGGAAAGGCTAACCGAATTGTTACTAAGAATAGAAGCCTTCACAGATTATATACTATATGCAGGTCGCATTGAATATGCAGCACAGAAACATACTGTTTGACCCCCAACAGTCCATGGCATTTTTTTTTAACCTATTCAAGCCTTCTCCTGTCCTACTATTTTCATCAGTGTGAATGAACATACCCTTCTTCCTCATGAACTTGGCCCTCTTCCCCTTAAAAAGCATCTATACCATTCAGTTCAATCTGTCATTACTTGTACAGAGTTCCATATTCTCACTGTTCACTCTACAGAATTTTATGACCCTTTGTGATTCCTTTGACTATTTTATGTCAATGACCTCCAGTTATACTCTTAAGTTAAAAGCTATTCTGTCCAGTTCTTCATTTTGAAGACCATTTGGATGAGCACTTAGCTTTCTCTTTGAGAAAAGAGATGCACATTGTTTATCCTTGCCTAGTATAATCTTGTAGTTCTGCTATCGTTCTTGTAAATCCTCTTGGCAACCTTCATGTAGGAAATGATGCAAATACATTTTTGCAGATTCTCTGCACATCCTATGCAAGTAAATTTGGAACGCTTGAAATTGTAAGAACAGATGTTTGCTGCAAGTTGGAGTTCAACAGTGATGTCCCCACAAAGAATGTATAACTAGAATCCTGGGCTTCTCAAAGGCACAGGCCTCTCATGCAAAAAATAAATTCTTTAAGGCATTTAGAACCCATAAAATATTCTATAGGATCAGCTTATCCTCTTTGTAATGTTAAAGATTCATGTTAAAGGGCACCTGAATAATAAAGTAACCATCCTGGTACAGCAAGCAATTATGAAAAAAACTTTTAAAGTTTTTATTCTAAACTGGTTGGATTACAAGAGCACAGATGCCTTATTATAGTTGTGTATCTCTTAAAAAGAGAAGTTTTACATCTTGCACCCATTAGGATTGGAACACAAAACCAAACTTTGAAAGCGGAATGCCAATTTATAATCGTAGAGTGCCTTGAGGCTGTGCCTGGGTGCTATGTCATTTTGTGTTAATTGGTTAAGGAAGATTATACTTTGTGAGAGTGCACCAAAGGTTCAACCAGCCTGGTTCCTGGGTTGAAGGTATTGTCCTACAAAAACACTCAGCCTGTAATGTTTGGGAAGCTGGGGGAAAGGTGAGAAGAAATCCATAAAACTAGACTGCATAAGGGAAAGCACATGATCAGTGAAGGAGAACACCAAAACTTCTTGTAGGGGGCAAAGGAATAAAGAAATCCTTCTGCCAGAAGTGGGAACAGGAAGGTTCCGATGCACTTGAACAGATGAGCACAGTTACAGGTGAGTGAAGAGCTTGGGTTGGATGTGTCGGTAAAGGGACTAGTAAGTACTTAAAGGGTGAGTTCAGTCCACTCTGATCCAATCCTAGCCAATGAATTACCTGCATGGGCACATTTCATAACCTTTCATCTGGTACTGTGGTTTGGAGGATTGTGACAGTGACAGCTTGTTTATTGTAGGTTCAGTGTAGCAGTTGGGTGAATAGAGAGGCTCTCCAGCCATCTAAATTGAATCTCAATATTGAGGGTAAAATTTGAAATCTGAGCCATATCCCCCAGGTTGAGAGGTCCTGTCTCTTAACAGTAAATTATTTTAAACGTACAGCTGCTTTAAATACTAAAAGTGTAAATAATGGGCTCTCATTCTTTTGGCCTTTTCAAAAGTAATCTCCAAGTTCAAATTAATCCTTCAGCTTTAATCCATCTATGGATCCAGGTGTCCCTGACAGCATTTTATGGCTTACCTTCAATTGCCCTCCATCAGGGCACTGCATTCTGCGTTGGGTGCAGATTGTATACACTTGGGTTGTGATCCCGGAGTTTCATACGGTAGGCGGGTGATCTAAATTGAGATATTTATTCAGATATAGAGATCTGATGGATAGATATGGAGAAATTATTCTTTTTTTTTGAAGAATCAAGGACAACAGAGTATAATCTCCAGGCTATTTGTTCTAGAAGTTAAATATAACAGCTCTAAAAATTTGGGATATACTGCTTCCTACCACCAGCCCTCCCAAAAAAAGTGCTCTGAATTCTAAGTCAAATAAAACTTTCAAGTTTAAGGTCAGTAAGTAAGAAAATGAAAGGGTATGGAACAAAAATGAGTAAATAGTGATACAAATGAATTATAAATCATTTGACAAGTTGGAAGGACTAGATGACCACCTCCACTTCCTTTGAAGAGGGAACTGGTCCTATTCTTTATTCAAGAGTGAGAAATATCCTTATTGCGTCTTGGAGCTACAATGGTGCTAATTATGTTTGACTTCGACAGCAGGCAGTCAAGAGTAATTGAGATGTGTCAAGAGTCCGCCAAGTGAAAGCTCCTTGTCGGTCAACTAATGTAGCACCTGGCTTGCCTGAGAACTTTTCCGGTGATTCACAACACAATGTAAGCACTTCTGTTAAATAATACTGTACTAGCATTTTGTTCAGAATTACCTTTACAGATTGATGTTCTAACCGTTAATAAAAGTTTTCAGTTTGAGTAATCGACTTTCTTGATTCAACTTTTGCCTTTTTGTAGCCTTTCCTTCCAACCTATTTGGGATTTGTAGGTTCCTAACCACCAATATTAGTGGTTTTCTTGCATTCAAGTGAGACTGTGTTTCTTCTGAATGTGCAATTTTGTGTACAAAGAATGCAACAGCAGGTTTCCTTCTTTTTCAAAAGTTGGGATTTATGATGGTTTTGTTATTACTTTCACTGTTACAATTATCTGTTTGGTTAGGGTTTCTTACTATTATCTGAGCATTCCACCCCATCACAACATTGTAGGAATTTCACTCCATATGAACAAGTTTTCTGTTGCATCACTTAAAGTGAAATGTGATGCTGAGAAAAGAAGTTCTGGAAGAATTGAAGACACTTCAATGCTCACACTTGTAACGATCCCTGTTTATTTTGCTTATGCACTTGTATTCAATCTGTTTTGAAAATCCAGCAGGTGGTGCTAGCAGGGGCTGACACTTCGTGCTGCTAAAGATATAGTACTGTGTATAGCTAATTAATTTGTGATGTTTGGTGAAACGTCAGTAAGCTCTTTCAATAGTGTTAGGGCAGAGTGTGGTTGTTTTAGATTCAATATTTTCACCAGTTTTTGCAGCCTACAGTAGCTGATTGTTTTCGTCATAGGTGTTCGGGGAAATAACTAATCTTGCAGATACGAGAAAGTAGTTGCGCAACTAGTTGTAGTTTGATTATGTCAACGTCCAGTTTTTTTTCCCTTGAAATACAGCAACTCTGATCCACTGTCTCACCTTTGCTTTATTTCACTTTTTATTTCACTTTTTGTTTCACTGAGCATGTCAAGGTAACCCAGTTTAACTAGCTTTGCTTAATTTAGAACCTGACCAACTTTGGGTTTCTTAACAGTTGGAAAAGTACATCTTGCCTCCCTGGGATGAAGAACACCGGTGAGCATTCTGGCTTGAGAAATCCGCCTTAATGTATGAAGATGTTTTGCACTGTGACCACTTAATCACCCTGTCCAGCAAAATATCTTGAACTTATTACATCCTGATTGTGTTCTCAGTGTTGAGACCACCTTGAAGACCTGGCTCAATTATAAACAATTGAAGGCTTTCTGGCTATTGCAGCTTTATGTATCCCAATGCAGCTTAGAATCATTGAATACCTACAACAGAAAAGGGCAGTTGGTCTGACATGTCTGTCCCAGCTCTCCAAGAGCATCTCCTGTAAACCCCCTTTCCCTGCAGTCTTTTTTTTATTTTCAGATCTTCGTCCAGATCTCTCTTCAGAGCTTCTGTGCAATCTGATTCTATCTCACCCACTCAGGTGATGTATTCCAGATCCTGACCACTGCTACTTAAAACTTTTCTGCATGTCCCTGCATTTTTGCATAAGGTTTCTCAAACTATTGCATGGACTGTGTCAGTAAGGAAAAAGTATTTCTACTCGGGATTGTGAACAAAGAGGCATAGATTTAGCGTGGTTGCTAAAAGAAGCAAAAGTGATGAGTAACAATGTGTTCAACATGAGTGGTTGGGTCTGTAATGCACTACCAGCATTTATGGTGGAGGCAAGCTCAATTTAGGCTTTCAAAAGAAAATTATTCCTCTTCAACTAACCACAATGTGCAGGGTTTCAGTGGAGAATGCAAGAGAATGGCATCAAGTGATCTACTCATACTGGAAAGCTAGCAGAGACATGGTGGGCCTTCTGCATTGTAACAATTCTGAAACTGTCCTGGTAGTTTTGCCAAAAGACAGTTTGTCCATGTCAACAGTCGAGACCATTCGTGGTTTTGAACATCTCCCATCAAATCTCCTTTTAATCTTCTCAAAGGAGAACATTCCACTCTGTTTATCCAGCTGATTTTTCTTCTGAAGCCTTGAAATCATCCAGGATTATTTTTAAAATAAAACTTGGTTAATTTGTTTGATTTGAATTCTAACAAAAAAATTTGTGTTTTAGTTTTCTGCACACCAACTCTGTGTGTAAATGGGACATTTTGGAAATGCCAGTCTTGGTGAGGAGTCATCAATCAGAAACACTAATTGTTTGTTCATCTTACCTTGGGTGCTACCTGACCTCTGTATATTTTTGTTTTATTCCAGATTCTGTAATAGTGTCTGTGATATTGCAGAAATAATGAACTTTAGTTGCATAATAACTTCACAATACTAATCAGTGTCCTCTAATATTTTTCCTGACATTACAGCAGTCTCTTATTTCACAGATGATTAACATCAAGACTTTTTCCCAGCTCCTTGGTTTCGCCTCTCCCAACATTTCCCTCACTTTCAATAGCACACAGATGCTATTGTCAAATGCTCAGCGATTTGATGCAATATGTTTTTGCTTTACGCATTTTTTTTTTAATTTCAGTGTTGAATAGATTAAGACGCCAAGATTTTTTTAAATAGTGGCAATTGTGGATTTAATAATTATTTTAGTACTATTCTTTTCATTGGCCTTTCACTCAAATTAACATTTTGTCCTTGTGTATTTCATGTAATGTTTCTTAATTCAAGGTGTTTCAAATTTCATTGGACAGTACTTGTGCAGATAAATGAATAGGCAGGCAATAAGAGGATACAGACCATGTAGAGGTAAAAGGTTTTTAGAAAGGCATCCTGTGTTGGTGCAGTCTTGGTGGGATAAAGGACCTGTTTTGGTGTTTAACTGCTGTACTAAATTGCAAAGTTAAGATGCATCTCCATCAATCTGTACAAATTAGTTATCTTCCATATGTTTCCTAAATTTTGTAGGAATAATGGTAGTTTTAATTTTTTGCATACTCCTTCAACACCCCTGTTTTCTTAAGCCCTTCATGATTGAGCTTAATAAAGCAAGAAAAAGTTAAAGCTTTGTCTTGCACTTGTCAGAACTGGGTTGGTGTGCTGACAGTTCGTGCACCCCACTCGCTATTTAACTACAACCCAACAAAACATCTCTCCAAGGAACCATTATATCTTATTCCTATAGCTACCATCTTATTCTGACTCTTTTCAGCCTTAAGTCTATAAAGTAGCTGCTAGTGAAGAATTTGGTCAAGTGCTTTTTTGGAAGTAGAAGCATATCCATTTGTGGGACTTAAGAGTTTAGATGTGGAAATAAATTACGCCAATGAGGAATTTTCAAGTGAATACCTCAATGTTGCACATGATGTTCTCCTAAACAAATCTTTGACCTTTCTTCCTGCAAAATTGCTTTTTGCATGTTGTTCGGTTTTAAATAAGGCAACTGAGTAAGTAAATTTGCTTTGTGTTGAGTTATTGAATGAAGCGTTAAAGTCGACACACTTATTTGGGACACAAACAATTATCTCAAATGGCAATAAATGTTCAAAACTACAGATTCTATTTGTGGATATAGCAAGCAATATTTAGACCTTCTAAGAATATATTTCCAGCTGTCAATTTTACTGGCTTAGTTGAGGTTTCTGACGCTGCCTTCTGCTGCCAGGGATCAGAATTAACAAAAGGATTGGAAAACTTGATGGTCCTGAACATGAGATTTTGCAAATCTTAGAGGGATCTGCTGAAGGTAGGAGAGTATGCATCTGGCTGGTAGTACAAATGGAAGGGGGAAAAGGAATATAATTAGGATTTGGTGACCAATCTCACTGCCCAACGTAGACCATTTAAATTCTGTCCAAGGCCACATTGCTAATATACTGTGCAGCTGCTCTGATATGCCCTGTACAACAAATGACATGCCCGTCTGCATCACAGCATTGACCTCTAGCTCTGGAGGTTGTTGCCACACGAGGACTATGGAGGTTCACCTGAAAGGAAAAGATATTAAGTTAATGCTTAAGGTCATCACCAACCAGGTCAGGTCTGCCCTAGAATCAGTGATTCACCCTGACCAGACCTGTGATATATTAAACAAAGTCTGAGTTTTATAATAATCTAACAGGATCACTGTCGTGCAGGATAGGGGGTGGACCAGCAAGGCCTTTGACAGAATATCACAAACCCGCATGAAGGATGTGTTGTCCAACAGTAGCTTTGAGCAGGGAATCTCAAAGGATCTGATTGCTCAGCACAAATGAGTGGTACACTAATTAGGGGATGGGAGTCAAAAAGCTTTCTGTTCAAATCCAGAGTTAGGCAGTGCTACCATGTCTTTTCTGCCTTGTTTATATGTCGCTGAGTCCATTAGGTAGGATGCTGGTTTGGGAGGGGTGATGATTCCAGGCAATGGAGTCTTGCAGGTCAAGGCTTTCATATGTGGACAGCAAAGAAAGTTACATCTGAGTACAACGGGTCTTGAGCGGATGGACCAATGGGCCAAGGAGTGGCAGATGGAGTTTAATTTAGAGAAATGTGAGGTACTGCATTTTGGAAAGGCAAATCAGGGCAGGACTTATACACTTAATGGTGAGGTCCTGGGGAGTGTTGCTGAACAAAAAGACCTTGGAGTACAGGTTCATAGTTCCTTGAAAGTGGAGTTCCAGGTAGAGAGGATAGTGAAGAAGGCATTTGGTATGCTTTCCTTTATTGGTCAGTGCATTGAGTATAGGAGTTGGGAGGTCATGTTGTGGCTGTACAGGACCGTGGTTAGGCCACTATTGGAATACTGCGTGCAATTCTGGTCTCCCTGCTATAGGAAGGATGTTGTAAAACAAGAAAGGGTTCAGAAAAGATTTACAAGGATGTTGTCAGGTTTGGAGGGTTTGAGTTATAGGGAGAGGCTGAATAGGCTGGGGCTATTTACCCTGGAGTGTCAGAGGCTGAGGGGTGACCTTATCGAGGCTGATAAAATCATGAGGGGCATGGATAGGGTAAATAGATAATGTCTTTTCTCTGGGCTAGGGGAGTCCAAAACTAGAAGGCATAGGTTTAAGGTGAGAGGGGAAAGATTTAAAAGGGATCCGAGGGGCAACTTTTTCACGCAGAGTGTGGTGCTTGTATGGAATGAGCTGCCAGAGGAAGTGGTGGAGATTGGTACAATTACAACATTTAAAAGGCATCTGGATGGGTATATGAATAGGAAGGGTTTAGAGGAATATGGGCTAAATGGTGCTAGATTTATTTAGTATATTTGGACCAAAGGGTCAGTTTCCATGCTGTATATGACGATGGACAACGTTACTGTCTTCTGCTCAACTTCGTTGTAAGAGTGCAGATTTTGCCTTGGTAGCCAAACGAAATCAGGGCAAGAGTGAAGTAATATTTTTTCAGAACTGAGCTGACCCATCCTTTATGACATTCATTGTCCAGTCAGATTACCTGAAGGTGCTGGTTATATTGTTTGAAAGAGCCAGGACATGCTCCAAAAACTGGGAGGAGCATAACACCAAGGAGAGGTGGATATGGAGCATATTAGAGTGCTGCTCTTCCTTAATTGAGTGGAAAAGCCTAGTCATCAGCTATGAGGTAGTATTGCTGTATATGGCTTGTTCTCTGAACCTGTATCACAACAGGCGCCTGAGCATCATCTACTTTATCTGGAGGTCATAGATGTATTGTGTCCACAGGGACACCAGGTGTAAATCTCTAGTAGAAGAAGACGACGTTAGGTACATTCATCCTGATGGCCACCTATGTGTGACTGTATCAGTCTGCACACAGACCCATAGTGCACAAGTGGCACGACATGCTGCAGCTCTACCTGTCTTTGTTGTGAAGGAGAGGTCTGGCCACATTGCAGAACATTCCAAGTCCAGGTATTTGAACCACACTATCTTGTGGAAAATGTTGTCCAGCAAAACATATTTGAAGCAAATCCATTAGGGAATGGTCAGCGTGCGATATCTGTGAAGCCCTGAGGGAAAAGGAGAAGGTCAATCCTGTTGGATGGTTCCCTGAGCAGACTGTCAAAGCCATTTGGTAGAAAGCCTTATCACCAGAACTTTGTAACAAGCACCAAGTCACAGCTTCATCAATTTTGCCAGGCTACATGTCAGATTGTTAATGCATGCCTGGACCCTGCCACTGTGTGCTGCACTTGAGATGGTTGCAGTGAAGAGACCACACCACCACACCAGCACGCACTGGCACACTCTCGCACTCGGTTTGTCCTAAGCAGATCCATCACACAGGACTTTCTGCACAGTCAGGGACCTGCATGCAAAGTGGAGAAAACATTCAACTGCACCCATCAACTCAGCAAAAGATTTCTTGATCTGCCCAGAATGTGTTGATCTTTCAGTACAAAGATTTGTCCTCTACAAAGTACAGACCGGCACATTCTAAGATCTAGGACCACATGCTAAGAGGCACATTGAAGCTTGGGGCTGCCAAGGCTCAGTGGGCCCCTTTTCTCCATATGGAGTGAGGGGTTGGTAACTTGTAGATTCCCTTGTAGCTTCTATTGGAATGTTTACAGTTCTTGTTTTGTAGTTGATCTAATTTTGTATTTAGATTGTCACCCCATAGTGCAAATTCTCAATTATTAAATGTTTTATTGCATTTTCTGTAATGTACACTTTTTAGATTTTTGTAATGTACTGACATTTCATTCAAAAAATATCTACTTTTGTCTGTCAATCTGATTGGCTTGCAATGCTGAGTGTTAAAATGCAGGTTAGATTTAGTTGTCTGAAAAAGGTAAAACTACAAACAAATTTATGTCATAAAAAGATGCATTGAGTCAAGATTGAAGCAAGTAGAATTTGCTTTAACTGTTGCAATGAATGTTAGCTTACTATCAAAACAGTTGTTCAGGTATCCAGGTGTAGAACTGGATGAACACAGCAGGCCGAGCAGGAAGGCTGACGTTTCGAGCCTAGACCCTTCATCAGAAACGGGGGAGGAGAAGGGGGTTCTGAAATAAGGAGAGAGGACGATAGAAGATGGATAGAGGAGAAGATAGGTGGAGAGGAAACAGACAGGTCAAAGAGGCGGGGATGGAGCCAGTAAAGGTGAGTGCAGGTGGGGAGGTAGGGAGGATATAGATCAGTCCAGGGAGGACGGACAAGTCAAGGGGGCAGGATGAGATTAGTAGGTAGGAAATGGGGGTGTGGCTTGAGGTGGGAGGAGGGGATAGGTGGGAGGAAGGACAGGTTAGGGAGGCAGGGATAAGCTGGGCTGGTTTTGGGATGCAGTAGGGGGAGGGGAGATTTTGAAGCCTCTACATCGCCGAGGCCAGACGCCAACTCTCGGACACCACCTCCTGCCGCCCCCTTGATCATGACCCCACCCCTGAGCACCAAACCATCATCTCCCAAACCATCCACAACCTCATCACCTCAGGTGACCTCCCACCCACGGCCTTCAACTTCATCGTTCCCCAACCCGCACCGCCCGCTTCTATCTTCTTCCCAAAATCCACAAACCTGACTGCCCTGGTCGACCCATTGTCTCCACCTGCTCCTGCCCCACCGAACTTATCTCCACCTATCTCGACTCCATTTTCTTCCCCCTTGGTCCAGGAACTCCCTACCTACGTCTGTGACACCACCCACGCCCTCCACCTCCTCCAGAACTTCCAATTCCCCGGTCCCCAACACCTCATCTTTACCATGGACGTCCAGTCCCTATACACCTGCATTCCCCATACAGATGGCCTAAAGGCCCTCCGCTTCTTCCTATCCCGCAGGCCCGACCAGTCCCCCTCCACTGACACCCTCATCCGTTTAGCCAAACTCGTCCTCACCCTCAACAACTTCTTCTCTTTCAATTCCTCCCACTTCCTACAGACAAAGGGGGTGGCCATGGGTACCGGCATGGGCCCAAGCTATGCCTGCCTCTTTGTAGGTTACGTGGAACAATCCCTCTTCCGTACCTACACTGGCCCTAAACCCCACCTCTTCCTCCGTTACATTGATGACTGTATCGGCACCGCCTCGTGCTCCCACGAGGAGCTCGAACAGTTCATCCACTTCACCAACACCTTCCACCCCAACCTCAAGTTCATCTGGACCATCTCTAACACCTCCTCTCCCCTTCCTGGACCCCTCTGTCTCCATCTCGGGCAACCACCTAGAAACTGATATCCATTTCAAGCCCACTGACTCCCACCCACCTTCCTGCAAAAATGCCATCCCCTATTCCCTATTCCCAATTCCTTCGCCTCTGCCGCATCTGCTCCCAGGATGAGGCATTCCACTCCCGAACATCTCAGATGTCCTCGTTTTTCAAGGATCACAACTGCCCCCCGCAGTGGTCGAGAACGCCCTCGACCGTGTTTCCCGCATTTCCCGCAACTCATCCCTCACACACCCCGTCCCCGCAATAACAACCAAAAAAGAATCCCCCTCGTCCTCGCGTACCACCCCACCAACCTCCGGATCCAACGCATCATCCTCTGACACTTCCGCCATCTGCAATCCGACCCCACCACCAAAGACACTTTTCCCTCCCCACCCTTATCTGCTTTCCAGAGGGACCACTCTGTCCGTGACTCCCTTGTCCACTCCACACTCCCCTCCAGCCCCACCACACCCGGCACTTTTCCCTGCAACCGCAGGAAGTGCTACACCTGCTCCCACACCTCCTCCCTCACCCCCATCCCAGGCCCCAAGAAGACTTTCCACATCAAGCAGATGTTCACCTGCACATCTGCTAATGTGGTATACTGCATCCGCTGTACCCGTTGTGGCTGCCTCTACGTCGGGGAAACCAAGCGGAGGCTTGGGGACCGCTTTGCAGAACACCTACACTCGGTTCGCAATAAACAACTGCACCTCCCAGTCGCGAACCATTTCAACTCCCCCTCCCATTCCTCAGACGACATGTCCATCCTGGGCCTCCTGCAGTGCCACAACGATGCCACCCGAAGGTTGCAGGAACAGCAACTCATATTCCCCTTGGGAACCCTGCAGCCCAATGGTATCAATGTGGATTTCACAAGCTTCAAAATCTCCCCTCCCCCTACCGCATCCCAAAACCAGCCCAGCTCGTCCCTGCCTCCCTAACCTGTTCTTCCTCCCACCTATCCCCTCCTCCCACCTCAAGCCGCACGCCCATTTCCTACCTACTAACCTCATCCCGTCCCTTTGACCTGTCCGTCCTCCCTACCTCCCCACCTACACTCACCTTTACTGGCTCCGTCCCCGCCTCTTTGACCTGTCTGTTTCCTCTCCACCTACCTTCTCTATCCATCTTCTATCCGTCTCCCTATTTATTTCAGAACCCCCTTCCCCTCCCCCATTTCTGATGAAGGGTCTAGGCCCGAAACGTCAGCTTTCCTACTCCTCTGCTGCTTGGCTTGCTGTGTTCATCCAGCTCGACACCTTGTTATCTTATTTTTGTTGCAATCTGTCTTTGGAAACTTTGAAGGCATATGCAAAAGTCACTCTTTTTGGTTTTGTCACAAGAGCCTCCCACGCTAGTATGAACAGAAATTGAGTAGCATGGCACCCTAAACTACCAACTTCAATTTTTTTTTGTAGTCTTGGAAGATGAAATAGCAATGTGTCATGCTTTTTCTTTGTAACTTTTTTATGCTATTGTCCATAGTTGTTAAAGTATAGTGCTTGTCCTTAGGTGTGTAAACTGGTTTTGTATCACTTTTTGTTTTTTTTTGATTTGAATGTCTCCCATTGGAATGTATTAATCTATTAATATATTTCTCCAATTTATCATGGACAAACCTCCATTTTATTGAACTGAAGTCACATTACCTAGGCTACCTACAGGTTCCTACCTGGCTTGAGGGTCAGAATGGCCTACTCCTATTTCTTATTATATCTAAACTCTAAGCTTTTTCTTTCAAAGGGTAGAAACTCTTTCAAGAGCTGCACTAGTGCCATCAGCTGTAGACAAATGGGTCTTGCATAGCTGGTGGCAATCCAAAGTACACTTGGCAGATACACTAAGATGGCTGGTGCTGCTGGCAAACCTGTTTCTAATCTCATAAAAACTGCTAAAGCACATAATGGAGTGCTAATTACTTGAAGAGCTACAGTGAAGACTAAGGAAGACCTTTGTGATTTGTGGACCTGCAGAGAAAATGTGCTTTCTATAATAGTCCATACTGACTGGAATGGGAGGTAGGTAGGTGGCCCGACATTCATACCCTCTGGGAGAAGATATTCCTTCATCTCAGTTTTTAATGAGTGCCCCCTTTATTCTGTAACTATCTTCCCTGGTTTGGGATTCCTCTGAATGGAAATATTGTTTTGACGTCATCCTGTCAAGCCCCCTCAATCTTGTTTCAACAAGATCACGCCTCACTTTTTTGAAACTCAAAGGTCTAACCTGTTCACTTGATTTTGATAAGTTAACTGCTTCATTCCAACAATCTGACTGGTGAGCCTCCTTTGAATTGCCTTCAATGTCAGTATATCCTTTCTTAGGGGACAAAACTATACACAGTACTTTAGGTGAAGCCTTACCAACACGCTGTACAGTTGTAACGAGGCTACCTTATTTTTAAATTTCCCATTTGCATCCTCCAACTGTTTTATATAGCTTTAGAAGTGCTTGTAATTTGTTTTCCTTGCCTGTTTGCTTTCATTAATCCATTTTCTCCCTTTTTTTTATTAGCTTCAGTTATCTGGTTCCAAAACTAAATTCCATATACTCTGGCCTACCCATTAGTTTTTGCTGCTCTATGTGCCTTAGTTTTTGATTGGTACTCTCCTGACTGTCTTTATTAATCTTCTGATTAAGTCCTGTTTGACCAGAATCAATTTCTGCTGAGAACTGAAATATCTGCCAATGCTCATCGGCTGACTTTCCTTAGTCTGTTTACCCAACTCACTTTTTTTGTACAACTTTCTTCATATCTGTGTAATTGCCCTTATTTTGGTTGAGTACATTAGTTTGAAATCTGAGTTACTCTTTCTCAAACTGAGTTTGAAATTCTATAATGTTGTGATTGCTATCCCTAGAGGGTTCTTAGGTGCAAGATCTCTTATGAATCCTACCTCATTACACACTCTAAATAGCCTGTTCCTGGTAGATTCTGTAACATAACTGCTTAAACAATCCCTGTTGCATGGTACAAATTTGTCTTCATTTTTACCCTTGACCATCTGACTGTCCAGTCAATGTGGTATCACCCAAACTGATACCACATCATGATCTATTGCACCTACATCACGAAAAGTTGCCAAAGCCTTACCAGAACATGGGGCTGCTCTCATTAAAGGGAGATAACTAATAATGGTTTAACCTGAGGGTTACCAAACCTCGGATGAGGTAGAGTTTAAGAAGGAGGGTCATTCATGGTAACTTCAGCTGGTGTGGGAATAGAACCCACGCTGTTAGCATCACCCTGCATCACAATCCAGTCAATCAGCCAACTAAGCTAACAGATGTCTATATCACTACTCACTACTGCACCGATATCCTCCTCTAACAGAGCTACTCAACCTCCTTTGCTATTCTTCTGAAATATCAACTACCCTTGAATATTGAGTTCTCAGCCTTGATTGCCCTGAAACCACATCTCTAATTGCAATCATATTTATTTTTATCTGTGCTATCCTCTTTTTTTTTCCAAACGCTGTGCATGTTCAGATGAAGAGCCTTAAGACTTGCCTTTATTGCTTGGGTTCCAAATTCAGCTGCACTTTTGTGTGTATTTTGTCTACCCCTCCCTATTGCATTTTAATTTTTTTAACCACATCACTGCATTGAACCTCCGCTCTCCTGTTTGTCTTTGTTTTTTGTTTTAAACTTCCCTTCAATTGAACACCACAGCCCCAACACACACATGCACAGATGTGCACACAGTTTTGTTGATTATTATGGATTTATTTAAGGTGATATTGTTTTGTACAGCTGTATGTGAATCAAGTGGCTGGCTCTTGTGTGCTTATTGTTAGAATTAGATTTTTAAAAAAGTGCTGTTTAAGATGTTACATGTTTTGAGATTGTGGAACAAACTTGAGCAATGCACAAGCCTACATGAACTTTTCACACTGACAAAAATAACTCCATGAGAGAAACTGCTGAAAAACTTGTGGTTGCAACATCACTGTTTGAAATTACTGTTGATTTTAATGTGTTCCGTTAGAGAAAGTAACATATAGGAGGACTAGTACAATTTTGAGTACCATCCTGTTCACTTTCTAACATTCTTATCCTACATTTTCTGAAACATCACTTTTGTCAAGATGATAACGATTTAATGGATCTCTTTCCTTGCTAATGTGCATTGGCGAATGAATTCTAGTTCCCAGAACAACACAGAGACTTCAGAATAGCCCATTGTTTGATTTGGAGTCCTCTAAAACCACACAATCACAAAGAAGAGTGCCAGAGTCTAGTGGCACAATGTTAACATTAGTCCCTCTAAGCCAGAGTTTTGAGTTCAAATTCCACTCCAGGATTTGATAGCCATAGGTAAGTTCATAACTTGATGATACATGTTTGTTATCAGTCTGTTGATCCTTTCAATAAACCCAATAACCAGCAATGAATGAGACTGTCTATTGGTCATACTGTAGAAAACCATGGCAAACTATTATAGGAGTGTCTTACCAACCATAATCACGTGCCAATAGAAGTCAATTGTTGCCAATGCTGTCTTAGGGCATGATATGTGAGAGAAACAGAAGTTGGGCCAACTTTCCATCCTTAAAGGTTTCAAGTCATAAATAAACACTTTTTTTTTAAAAATGGGAATGTAAAGTTAAGAGAACTTGGTATGAATGTGTCTATTCACTGTCAGTTGCACCAGTGATAGTTGAATTAATTTGAAATTTCCCAGTACTGTTTTTATTTTTTGTAGGCCATAGAGATTTTATGCAATTACATTCTTTTAATTCACAAAAATTTAGGTTTGTTTTAGCTCTATTGTCAAGAAAATATAAAAATGTGTGATCTATTGATGAGCATGTTGCAATGCTGGATCTCGATCACAAATCATTATTTTTAGAAAAAATATTTTTACACTGCATTGTTTTGGAAGGTTTTGTCTTTCATGCTCAGTTTTATCCTCGTTTTGTAGCTGTATATTGTATAATTTTCACTCCTTTTAATAGCTTAATGTCTAGAAAACTACATCAGCACTGTTCCCCTTGCTCTGCATGCAAGTTTCAGTCCAGGTGATTCTGCCATGAATGTAAATTGATCATGACATTACCAGCTGAAGTACATTTAAAACGGATTTCACATTGATTTTAGTAAAACATTAACTCCAGTCATTGACCTACAAGGTTAACTTGTACTCAATTTAAACTCCAAATGGAAAGTCACATCAGCCTGAGCACTGAATTGACGTATGGCAAAACATAATCAAATAGTAAAGCTTGAACTGCTGCTATTTACTGTGCACTTATTGTACTGCACTTCAAAACCTAGTTGGCCAATGCATACATTCATAAAATAAAGTTTATATGAGCATCTATCTTTGTGGACTTACCCACTATATTTAAGGGATTATCTCATTTTACCCTCATTTTATGTATCAAAGTAGATTATGGCTCTGACAGACATTAATTTATGTAGCACTTTTCACAACCTTGGATGTCTAAAATGCCTTGGCAAAAATGAAAGCATTTTAAAAACTGGTGTCTGGTATGGATTATGTTTTGGATTCGAAAGTAGGCTAAGAACTTTAATGAGATTTATATTCAGTGCCACGAGATACATGCATACAGACTTGAGTTTATGTCAAGTGAAGAGATGGTGAACAAACATTGCATTTCCTGGTGGTGTAATGCCAACAGCATGGGTTCAATTCCAGCACCAGCTGAGGTTACCATGAAGGACTCTCCAACATCATCTTTTCATGTGAAGCACAGTGACCCTACAGTTAAACCTCAGCAGTTGGCTGTCTGAATGAGCGAGTAGCCCTATGGTCTGGTAGATCTATGGGGCTTTACCCTTATTTATTTAACTGCTAGAAGCAAAAACCTGAATTTTGGTGTGGACTTTGGGACTCCAACTTCAGGGTGCAAAGTGGGTTGCAAGCTGCACTTGTTGGCAGTTGGCTGGTTGTATGTTCATCATTCAGTTAAAGTTGGCAGGTGGGCTTCTGATGCTCTGGCCCAATCAGAGGGCTGGAAGCTCTGAACCTCACAATGATTCTTTATAGCCCTCTAATCATCCACCACTGGAAGCTGGTGATGGGACTGTACTGGGGAACTGATCTCTACTCAAGAAGTAAAATTCAGCCCAGCTTTCTTGTTCTCTCTCAGTCAAGCGGAATATCTTTCACAATGGTAAAAAGGAATTAAAACATAGAGTTCAAAATGTTTCCCAAAGCTCCCATAACAATATTTTTAAAAAAAATCTAAAATCCTTATTAAATTTGATATTTGTGTCAGTCCTTGTTAGCAACCATTATCTCCCCAGAGGTATTCAATCTCTAGCAAAAAAAACATAGCCAAATGTTTCCCCTAGAGGAAAATCAGATGGAGAATCACCATCGGCTTTCCTTGCACATGGTTTCTGTTCAATGAGATGGAAAGATCTAATAACAGTAAGCAGCTCAGGAAGTGGTTGATCTGATATGTTATGTAGTGAGTGCTGATGAGTTTATAACATCTCAATGAAATAACTCACCACACTAAAATCAAAAATGTACTAGTTTTTATATATCGAGTTTGCTTTTCCCCACCTACTCTATCTAGGTTTAGAAAAAATCTGGGGCCATTTTATCATTCTCTCCACCCAAAAAAGTATGAAGAGAAAAAAAAATAGCATGGCAAGAACTGCAAGGGTGACCTTTTAATAAAATCTTACAAAGAATCTCAAATCATGAGAAAATATAATGTAGTTCACTCATCTTCAACAATTAAGGACTTGTACAAAAACACTCCCTGCCACATGATGTGAATAAATAAGCCTTCATCAATTGTCTTAAATTTTCCTGTAGTTCAGAAATTTCCCATTTGTAGTTTTGGTCAAAGTAGCTTTCAGAACCTCTGCAAAAACATTGTGTGCAACAGCTTTAAATAAAAATACTTACATGTGTAGAACAAGCTGCCACTTCCATAATTCTTCCCCTAGGTGGCATTTGTGTTCTTAAATGAAGTACAAAAATCAGTTATAGAGATAACAAGGTGTAGAGCTGGGTGAACACAGCAGGCCAAGCAGCATCAGAGGAGCAGGAACGCTGATGTTTCGGGCCTAGACCCTTCTTCAGAAATGGGGGAGGGTAACTTCTTCAAGGTAGGCATCCTTCGAAGAGGCTTCGCAGTGGGGTTAAAATTGTTTCAGAGATAGTAGGAACTGTAGATGCTGGAGAATCTGAGATAACAAGTTGTAGAGCTGGATGAACACAGCAGGCCGAGCAGGAAAGCTGACGTGTTGGGCCTAGACCCTTCTTCAGAAATGGGGATTAAGGGTCTAGGCCTGAAACGTTAGCTTTCCTGCTCCTCTGCTGCTTGGCCTGCTCCACAGCTTGTTATCTCAGATTCTCCAGCATCTGCAGTTCCTACTATCTCTGATACAAAAATCAGTTTGTGCTTTCTTGATTGCTGCCATCTGTGCATTACTATAAACCTCATGGAATCTGAGTGCTGAGGCAAATGAGCTTTTGGTTTTGCAACATCTACAACTGAATGGGTAAATTGGCCTGGCCAGATTTCTGCCACGTGAACGTGTCGTAAGGGAGCTGGTGAGAAGACCTCGGATGTGTTTCTGTTTAAGAAATGTTACCAGCAACTGAGCTTTTTCTAGGCATGATCCTGCTGCGATCACCTTAGCTATTGAGCACCTTACTACATACTGCAACATACAACTAGACATTGTTTCTAAATATGTTGTAAGTGTTTGAAGCTTTTAAAACCTGTCTCTCAAAGAAATAACTCATCAAATTTAGACTCAGCAGTCAAGTTGACTTATTGGCCAATAGGTTCATTCTCCACTATCAAACATCTTTTACTTCCTAACTATCACAAGCTGAGTTGGAAGAAAACTTACCATGAATAAGTTGCCTGTGTGATCGCTCCCACTTCTGAAAAGTAAACCCTGTATCAGTTCAGAATGAAACCCATTTGTTCTTTTGAAAGAGTGTGTGAAAGAACGTCTCAAGGCCATGCTTCCTGAAAATATTGCATTTGCAAGCCTTCCGAGATCGACTTGTGCGATTACTGAATTGACTAGAGTCGCAGAGATGTACAGCATAGAAACAGATCCTTCAGACCAACTCGTCTATGCTGACCAGATATCTTAAATGAATCTAGTCGCATTTGGCCCATATTCCTTTAAACCATTCCTATTCATGTGCCCATCTAGATGCCTTTTAAGTGTTGTAATCGTACCAGCATCCACCATTTCCTCTGGCAGCTCATTCCATACACGCATCACCCGCTGTGTGAAAAAGTTACTCCTTAGGTCCCTTTTAAATCTTTCCCCCCTCACCTTAAACCTATGTCCACTAGTTCTGGACTCCCCAAGCTGGGGAAAAGACCTTGTCTATTTACCCTATCCATGCCCCTTATAATTTTATAAATTTACACAAGATCACCTCTCCGCCTCCGACGGTCCAGGGAAAATAGCCCCAGCCTCTTCAGCTTCTCCCATAGGTGAAACCCTCCACATCGAGCAATATCCTTGTTAATCTTTTCTGGACCCTTTCAAGTTTCACAACATATCTTCTATAGTTGGGAGACCAGTATTGAACGCTAGCCACTATCCTATACAGCCGCACGTGACATCTCAACTCCTTTACTCAATGCACGGACCAATAAAGGTTAGCATACCTAACGCCACCTGCATTATCCTATCTACCTGCGACTCCACTTTCAAGGAACTATGAACCTGCACTCCAAGGTCTCTTTGTTTGGCAATGCTCCCCAGGACCTTACCATTAACTGTATATGTCCTGCCCTGATTGGCCTTACAAGATGCCACACCTCACATTTATCTAAATTAAACTCCATCTGTCACTCCTTGGCCCATCTATGTGTGCCAGAACATCATAGCAAAACTTTTTGGAACATTCTCCATTTTATTGTTTTGCCTTCAAGAATAACCCATTGGCTATTGTGTTTATTTTCTTTGGGAAACCAAGCTCTGCAGAGAAATCTTTTTTTTTCCTTTCCAGAAGTATTTGTTTTGGCAACATTTAAAATGAGAATAATTTATACTTCTATATTACTGTGACTGTTAACCAAATATTGCATCTTTACTGAATGAGTTTTGTTTTGTTAATAAGCTCATAATTATGTTTATTAAGAAACCTGGTTGGTAGATCTTTCTTGATTAAAACCTGAAATGGGTAACATTTAATTGGTCACTTGTGTAACTGGAAAAAATATTTTTATACTGTGACTGATAGTCAAACAGTACACTCCTCCAGCCTTGATTGTAACTCATTTTTTCTTTGTTCATGGGATCATTGGTTGGACTAGCATTTATTCCTCATCCCTGATGTCCCTGGAGAAAGCCATCATGAGCTGCCAATGAACATTCCCATTTTACTTGAACTAGATCTTTTGCAACTTCCTATTTAGCCCTCATCTAATCTTCCAACCTCAAACCAAATCTATCTTGTCTACATCCAACTCTGTGCTTTGTCCATATGCTTCCTTAATTTAGTCCACAGGCCACTGGACCCTCAACCATACTTTTGTTACCTCCATACTCAATGAACTTAATTCTGACCAAACTGCCCTTCTACCTTCCACCCTTAATAAATGTCACCTCATTGAAAACTTTGCTTCTCATGTCTTAACTTGTATCATGTCTGCTTTATTTATTTAGCAAATGCAAATCCTCAGCGTCAAGAAATTGTCTGACTTGCTGAGTTTCAGGTGATTAAGCCACCACTTAAAGGGGCATTCCTTGGTAATGTGCAGCATTGTTTGTGGCTTTCAGTGGTTCTATCTGTGGATCCAGCAGTCTACAAATGATTTACATTGGCTCATGGTCTCACCTATACTTAGCTTTATGACCCCTAAAGTTTTGGAGAAGATTTGTAGCTCGGGGTGTGGGTGTTGTGGTTGGTCGGCTCACCGAGCTGGTTTTGTTCCGCAGACGTTTCATTACCCTGCTGGGTAACATCATAAGTGCAGCCTCCGGTGAAGCGCCGGTGTGTTTTCCCGCCTGGTTTTTATGACCCCTTCCTGCACTACTGTTCCTTCAAACTCTTTGTTCTATTTATTCTGGCCTTTTGTGTATTTAACCCACTTTTTGCCCCACAACTGGCAGTCGTTCCTTCAGCCATCTCTAACCAAGTAGTTGGTAACACCTATTATCGTATTCTTTGGTTCAAAGTCTGCTTTCTGGCTACACTTTAGAAAAGCACGCAAAGGCATTTAAATCTTAAAAGTGCCATGTAAATCTCTGGTATTGCTGATTTGCCTTAATTTGTTAGAGCAAGCATTTTCAATTTATCTTGATATAAAACTAAATTACCAGGTTTGAGTCTATACATATCAATAACATAATAATTCCTTTATAATAACAATCCTTTTGGTGCTGCATTAGCATTAAAACAGATCTTATTCTCATCTGTTTCTTCTTCTTTTTAAGTTCATAAAACAGCAGCTAGCAAAGGTTCAGCCGTTGCTACGTGTTTACAGCCATTGCACAAAAGGCCAAAATTTAGACAAGTGTTTGTATAATCTGCATTTGTAGGTATGCGTAGAATAACTCTGTTTTGACCAGAGTTCACTACTATTCTGTGCAGCTGAGTTATATTAAACAAAATAATATATCATACACATATTATAATTTTGTACTCTGTGAGCAGACAGCGGGAAAGTTGCAACTGAGTTACTGTTCACTGTACTGTATGGAATTAGAATTGTGCCCATTACCATACTTTATGCAGTATGTGTATTTCTAAAAGGAATGCTTGCTTAACACACAAATAGTTTTTTTGATCTACTGTTGTCACATGTACCTAGATGCAGTGAAAAATGTGTTTTGTGTGCTATACAGGCAGATTGTACCATATAAAGTGCATCAGGGTAGCAGAACAGAGTGCAGAATTGTAGTTTTACAGCGGCAGAGAAGGTGCAGAGAGAGACATCAGAATTAAGGTTTGACTGTTCCATTTAAAATTCTGATAACTGTGGGGAAGAAACTGTTTTTGAATCTGTTTGTACTTTTACATCTTCTGCCCGATGGAAGATGGTGGAAGAAAGTATAACTGGGATGGGAGGGGTCTTTGATTATGTTGGTTGCTTTCCCAAGGCAACAGGAAGTGTAGATGGAGTCAGACCTGCTGAGCTTTTAGCAACTTTGTTTTTGTTCAATGGATGAAAGGCTTGTTTGCATGATGGACTCTGTGGTTTCGTGCAGTATTGGAAAGAGCAGTTGCCGTATGCTGTGATGCATCCAGATAGAATGCTTTCTATGGTGCATCTATAAAAATTTGTAAGAGTCCTTGTGAACGTGCCAGGTCTTCTTAACCTCCTGAGGAAGTAGAGATGTTGTTGTGTTTCTTGACTGTTTTTAACTGACGCAACGAAGATTTTAAAAATTCAAAGGATGTTTCTGTAAGATTTCTCTGGTCATTTGGACTGCAGAAAAGACCATTTCAGTCCAAAGGGAAAAACTGGAGGATAACAGTGAAAGTGTAAACAAAGCCAAAGTAACAATAAATACATTTAAATGAAACATCCCTAATTTCATATAGACTATAGACAAGTATAGTCTTATGCCAAGGTCTATGAAATTTCTATATTATGGGAGGATGCATTTGGTGGCTAAAGAATTGAGTCGTGGCAGGTTTGAGGACCAAATGTTTACAGAAGATTGACCCTCTGTTTTATTGGTTTGTCCTCTCCCGCAACCAGACCAAAATGCTGTGTTAATGACTGAGTGCCAGAAAACTGCCCATAATGCCCTGTATATGTAACTTCCTGCTTTACAATGCCCATTTCTAGACTGCTGCTAAGGCTGCTCATTCTCAAAATTAAATTTCCAGAATTAGTGTTGCTTAAATGTTGCACTGCACAGCACATCAGTATTTTCTGAGGAATGAGAGGTTTCTTAATGGCAAATCATTGTGCTATTTAAATTGTAGATAGATCCAAATGAACGTTAGAAAGTGAGCACCGTGACTACCTGTGAATACCACCAATTCACATCTGCAAGGCTAGGTCACCAAATAAAACCTGTATTCAGGTAGTACATTTATTGAGCCCAGAACCAAGCTTTTGAAGGGCAGTTAGTCACTGTTTTATAAATTGTAGAAGCCAACTTGTACACAAGTTAGCTCTGTTTTCTGCGCTAAAATGTGAAAGTTTCTCCAGCAATTTATCACTTCTAGCAGCATCTATGCAGAGAAAACAGAGTTAGCGTTTGAGTCCAGTAAGCCTTCGTCTTAACACTGGACTCGAAACATTCACTGTTTTCTCTCCACAGACGCTACCAGACCTGCTGAGTTTCTCCAGTGATTTCGGTTTGTTTGTTTCCGATCTCCAGCAAATGCAGTCCTGTGATTTAACAAGGTGTAGAGCTGGATGAACACAGCAGGCCAAGCAGCATCAGATGAGCAGGAAAGCTGACGTTTCGGGTCTGGACCCTTCTTCAGAAAAACTTGTCAGCGATTTTGGCTAAGGTTTAAATATTGGTCGGGCCAGTGGGTGAAATGCTCATTGAAATACGATCCAGATGCAGTACTTTCGATCTGAAAGCTGGTAGATCTGTTTCTTCCCATAGGAAATTTTCGGGTGCAATGCCAGAATAGAATATTCATCAAAATTGAAGGCCGTTGTTCTCGATGCAGTTTGATTCACAAAGAGCTCCGTACGGGGATTATCCAAAGTTTTCCTTCAGCCTATGCAAGTTACCGAAACCGGTTAATATTCCGCGACAGGCCGAAGAGGGTATTCCCAGTGGTAGTGAGGAGCATAATTTCCAGCAGTTGGTACTTTGAGTAATCAATAGTTATGCGAACTTTGCAGACACAAGATTGTGAAGCAAACGGGTTCGGATCCGCTAGGCTGTTTCGGTTTTAGAAATTTCCTCATATTGCCCCGTTCTGCAACAGAAATGTCCTGCTCTCATATCATTAACCACATAATATCGGATATCCGTGGACCGATTTCAAACGCCTCCCCACCGTTTTTTCATTGAACACTTCGCCGGTGGAGGTCGCATGTGCGCAGGCGTCGGGACGAGCGCACCACCTCACGGGAGTTGTAGTTCACTCTTCCCCATCCGACCCAGGGAGACCGACATTCTTGTTTTGGGAAGGACTACAAATCCCGGGGTGCTCTTCGCGCTGCGTTTGTTTCCCCCACCCAATTGGGGGTGAGAGCGGGGGAAGCAAAAGTCTCCTCAACGGCCAGGTCGCGAGAGGACACCACCAACAGCCGCCAACCCCACCTTCCAGAGCGTTTGAATCCCAGCCCTGCGCCCTCGTAATAAAATAAAAGACGATTTTTACTTGTGGTCTTGTTTGACCATAGATATGTTCCATTTTTCGAAAAATGTATATAAATATACATTTATATGTATATCCCCTAAAGATAAGAAAGGTGAAAGAGAGAAAAGGGGGCGGGTGGTGGGAATGAATATTCATGAGAGAAAAGGGGGCGGGTGGCTTAAATGAATATTCATGAGGCACCAGCCGTTGACCGGTATAAGGGGAGGGGAATTGGGGAAGGGGTTGGTTTAAGGTAGATGGGATGACGGAAGGGTTCGGTTTCAGATGGTTGGTAGGGGAGCTTTTGGTTTAAAGTGGAGGGCAGGTTGGGTTTAAGCGATAGTGTAGGGTGCGGAGGGGTCCGTTGAGGGGGCAAGGGGTCGGCTGAGGGGGCGGGGTCAGTTGAAGGGTTTGGGATCGGTTGTGGGGGTGTGGTCGGCCGAGGGGGTGGGGTTCTGTTGTGGGGGGGGGGGGGCTATTGGGACGGGGGGTCAGTTGATGGGGAGAGGTCGGTTGAGGGGGGTGGAGTCGGTTGTAGGGGCGGGGTCTGAATCGTTGATGAGGCTGAGCCCGCCTTCTCCCGCTCAGTGTTGTTCGGCGGCGCTCGAGCGTCTGCTGTTCGTTTATGGCGATAGGAAGCTGGATCTACTGAGGGAGGGAAAAAACCAGTGACACTCCCAAAATGCTGTCATTAGGCCCGAATTCAAGGAGATGAGACGTGTCTCGGACTGGCTTTTGATAAAATAATCCTTCGTGTGTTTTTTATATGTCTGTGTATATTGTGCGCGTGAAACAACAACAAAACTGTTTTGGGGAACATGGAAGCCGCGTTGGTTCGTGATCTCCAGAGAGAGCGCTCGGCTGTTTCGAGGTGTAAAAGCGTGAAAGTGAACGGCTGCGGCAGTACGGTGAGCGCCGAGGAGGTGCAGCGACTGGATTCCTGCAGGGAAGGGGGAGGTGGGTGCAGCGGATCGGGGCAAGTTCCGCTGCCTTCCAGCGCCGCGGCCACCTTGCACCCTCAGCCCAAGCCTGGTAACCGTAGCTGGAACAACAACTCCAACTCCAACTCGCTGCTGTCCAGGAGGAGACTGAGGAGGAACCTCTCGGCCACCTCTTCGTCCGGCCCCGGCCGCAGCTTGGACCGTAGGAAGATGCCGGGCACCAAGCTGACTGCGGCCGACCGGGAGTGGGTCCGAGCCGATGTGCAGAGGGGCTGCCTGCATCTCTACGATAGGCACATGTCCTCCTACCTGAGACCTGTCATCTGCACCCTGGACACCACCGCGGCCGAGGTCGCCGCCAAGTTGCTGCACCCTGGTCGCACAGGGACAGGGTGTATACCAAAGGCAAATGGTGTGGGCATGACCAGCTTGACCCCTTTGGACAACGCTGGCAGTGCCAGATCGGGGACATCAAGGAGCACCGGTGCCAGGCCAGGACGGGGCTCTTTGGTCACGTCGGGACAAACCGAGACATCGAACATCAGATCGTCAGACATTGCTGCTAACAAGCAAGCACAGCCGTACTTGGCTGCTCACGGAAAACCGGGATTGTCACTAGGCACTGCTGCCACTGTTGGCCAACACTTAAATATCGATATTGTCCGTTATGAGAAAGCTAATACCACCCTCGCCCGGTTAGGGACGTCACTGGATAATCAGAACACCACACAAAAAGAAGTAAATACAACGAGTGGCACACAGGTGTACTTAGCACCAGTCACTGCCAGAGATGGACCAAAATCTGATACTGAAATTTACAGGCTTAGGTCTTCATTGAAAAATAATACCAATCAACTGAAATTGTCAAACCATTCTTTCAAATTGATGGCTTTTGAAAATGTTGCTGCTAGACCATCACTGGAAAGCACCAAGGCGCATAATGAAAATGTAAATAGCGATACCATAAATGACACTGTGGTCAAGGTAGAAAGTGTGGACAGATCAGAGTTGAGGAGCGATTCCCTTGCTGGTGAAGGTCGGCTGAAGTCTTCAATTCCTGACACTTTGGGAATGCAGGTGACTGATGGTTTGCTCACCTCAATGGTTTATGTTCAACTTCATGGCGAAACTACCAGAAGGCTGGAGCCACATGAAAACCCCCTTGAAATACAAAATGAGTACCTCTTTAAACTGGGATTCAAAGATCCAAGTAGGGTGCAGGAGGAGGGAATGGATGTTGAAATTGGCTGTCTGATTCGATTTTATGCAGGTATGATTTTTTTAGGTGATATCGATTATTAGCTGTGAACTTCCTTTCCCAAAGCAGAATTGGAATGCTACCTGTTAGCATTGTTAAAATTGATAACTTTTTATAGATTTACTCTCAGCACTAAACTTTTTTTCCTGATGTACTCTGAGACATATTCTGAGAAACATCATTGAATATTTTTACTGTACTTGCAATGACAGTTTAGAATTTTAAAGCAACAAAAACCTTTTGGTTTTTAATTTTATTATTCTTCTAGAAATAAAGGAAAATGGTAGAAAAAGATGTTTGCTTAGCTGCAGTGACTCAGTTTACTGACGTATCTTTTAGACCAGGCAAAATGGAGATTGGGATCACGAATGCAGTTGCAAACGCTGAGATAACAATGGCTACGATGGAACTTGGATGGAGTTATATTAGCTGTACCTCTGCTTTTGTAGGACCTCGGACTCTCAGTTCTCACTGACTGGTCATTGACAATTTTACAGCCTTGAAATAGTGTGACTGTGGGAAAATTTTTGGGAATCACTTTTTTTTTTAAGATAATAGTAGTAGCCATTCTTGCAGGTGGTGAAAAGTGAAACTACAGTCATCTGTAAATGGCAGAAAGGTGAGGACTTATGTTTATAATGTTAGGTACAGTGATTTTAAAAGCACCAACAGTAATTGAAATATTGTTTAACTGACATGAACAAAGTGCTTTAAAGATAGCATTAACATTTACTTCAATAGATGTCGAATATTATAACTGTAACTGTCGAGATTTTAAAAAGAACATGGCACTGATGAAGGCATAAGTGAGTCAGATGTATGTAGTTCTTGTGCAAGTGAATTAAAACCGCCATGAAATTCAAGAGGAACGTTATAGTCCTGTCTGCATTCTTTTCATTTGGATGTGTTGCCTCTTTTGTGTTTGTGTAGTTGGATTGGCATTCAAGAGTGCTTCGAATGTGTTTGTTTTTTAATGCATAGTGCTGTTTCTGTTAAGGATTTAAATAATGCAGTGAAACTGCTTGACTCACTTCCAGAATATGCTACACAAAAGGTGCTAGTGCTGAGGATAGCTGACAACACTGGTGACTACTCTGAGCTTTATTGTCACTACAGATGGTTATTACGTTCTTCCCAATGCACAAAAACACTTCCTCCTACATGATCAGTGATCTTGTGCTTTGCATGATAACATGACAATCTCCTTTGTACTTGTATCAGGTTTATTCGCAATATTTATAATTTGTGCCATATCTGGCTTGCGAATGTGCTGTGAAAGCAATTAATGTGCTTAATGTGTGATGTTATTGAGCTAATCTTTTTGCATGCTTGCTTTTTCATGATCGAGCGTAAACGAAATATTTCAGTTTACCAGACCATGTCCTATAACTGCACCAGTATTACAACAGAATCACAGAATTGCTGTGGTGCTGGAGGCCATTTGGCCCATCGTGCCAGCACCAGTTCTATTACCTAGTGCCAATCTCCTGCCTTTTCCCCATATGCATGCACACTATTTCTAGTAAAATAATCATCCATGTTAAAGATGCTATATAAATCCAAGTAATTAATAATGTGATGACTTATAAGTGTGTAGTTTGTAAAGTATACTGAGGAATTATATGATTAAATAAATTCATACTATTCATCCAAATACAGATTATCCAAATTGGTTAGATGTGCTTCTGAACAGTTCTTGTATATAATTTTCTTGCGTAATTATAACATTCCTTTCAGAACGCCATTCGTTATAGTGAGGCATGTCTGTTTGGTTCTATCATGGGATCACCAATAATTTTTCGTGAAACTGAGGGATGGGGTGGGTGTTTTGTCTCCCTTTGCATGGGTGCTGTTGTTTCCTTCCACAGTCCAAAGTAATGCAGGTTAGGTGGATTGGCAATGCTAAATTGCCACATAATGTACAGGTCAGGTGGATTAGACATTGTAAATATGGTGTTATGGGGGTAGGGTGGGGTTCTGGGTCTGATTGGGACAGACTCAACGGGTCTCTTTCTGCACGCTAGAAATTCTATGTATAGCTCTTCCAAGGACATATGAATATATTTTTCACTAAGTTCTGAAATGCCAGTGAATAACTGTGTGAAAAATTGTCCACATCTTTTAAAGCCTTGAGTGCTTAATAGGTTTGGTAATTATTTTATGATAGTACATCAATTATATTTTAAATAATTGTGGTTTAATGTACAATGGCATTTAAACCAATACAGAGTGGGTTATCTGAATTATCATTTACCTGAAAGAATGTGCGTCCCTAACTGCAGACCAGTAGGATAGCAAAAAGCACATTATATTTTAAATGTGGTTATTGTAGTATAATATAGCCAATATTTCGGTGAATGAGTGGTTAATCCGTTGAACAGATTTCCTAAGGACCAGTTAGTAGAGATATTTAGAAATGTGAGTTGATTTATTTTCAAAAATTAAATTTTGGATATAGTCTTTGAGAGATTTGAGACCTGTTATGTGGTGAGTGTAGCATGCTTGGGAGGGCAAGTGACTTTCGTTCTCCACCACTTGGGATTTTCTTGGCCTCGTGTTTAGGTCTATTGTAGATTAATTGAAAGAGTTATGACTATAGGAATCAATTTCTATTATTGTCTATTATCCACTGGGATGACAACGTAAACGAGATGAATGTCTTTTTTGTCTGACAATTTTCTTTTATTTTGTGTGGTGTGTATTAGTGCTATCTAGCTGTTTAAGGGCCTTTGGTCTTGGGTTTGAATCTTATAAAATGCTCAATAATTCAAGTATGTGATTAAAAATTCCACTAAAAGCTACAGATGGTAAAGACATACAGGCAACTGCAACTTTAGGAATAACACTTGTTGGTATTTGTCTATTGCTTTCAACGAAATGCTGTTTATATAACAGTTGTCTGCAATTACACTTGTGGTAATGTGAAAAGATTACTTGTTTCATCATGGATATTTGAGTATTTAGAGTCATAGAGATGTACAGCACAGAAACAGACTCTTTGGTCCAACTTATCCAGGATGACCAGATATCCTAAATTAATCTAGTCCCATTTGTCAGCGTTTGGCCCATATCCCTCTAAACTCTCCCTATTCATATACGCATCCAGGCGCCTTTTAAATGTTGTAGTTGTACCAGCCTCCACCACCTCCTCTGGCAGCCCATTCCATACATGCAGCACCCTCTGTATGAAAAGGTTGCCACTTAGGCCCTGTTTAAATCTTTCCCCTCTCATCTTAACCCTATGTTCTCCAGTTTTAGTCTCCTCTACCCTGGGAAAAAGACCTTGGCTATTCACCCTATCCATGCCCCTCATGATTTTATAAACCTCTATAAGGTCACCCCTTAGCTTCTGACACTTCAGGGGAAAAAATCCTCAGCCTAATCAGTCTCTCTCTATAGCTCAAACCCGCCAACTCTGGCAACATCTTTGGAAATCTTTTCTGAGCCCTTCCAAGTTTCACAACATCTTTTCTGTTGCAGGAAGACCAGAATTGAATGCAGTATCCTAAAAGTGGCCTATTCCATGTCTTGTACAGCCTCAACATGACCTCCCAATTCCTATACTCAATGCGCTGACCAATAAAGGCAAGCATACCAACTGCCTTCTTCACCACCCTGTCTATCTGTGACTCCACTTTCAAGAACTATGAACCTGCACCCGAAGGTCTGTTTGGCAACACTCCCCAGGACCTTAACCATTAAAAATACAAGTCCTGCCCTGATTTGCCTTACCAAAATGCAGCACCTCCTATTTATCTAAATTAAACTTCACCTGCCACTCCTTGGCCCATTGGTCCATTTGATCAAGGTCCCATTGTAGTCTGAGATAACTTTCTTCACTGTCCACTGCACCACCAATTTTGGTGTCATCTACAGACTTACTAACTATTCCTCCTTTATTCACATCCAAATCATTTATTTCAATGACAAAAAGCAGTGGACCCAACACTGATCCTTGTGGCAAACCACTGGTCACAAGCCTCCAGTCCGAAAAGCAACCCTCTGCCGCCACTCAGTCTCCTACCTTCAAGCCAATTTTGTATCCAAATGGCTAGCCCTCTCTGGATTCCAGGTGATCTCACCTTGCTAACCAGTCTACCATGTGGAACCTTGTCAAATGCTTGCTGAAGTCCATGCAGACAGCGTCCACCGCTCTGTCTTCATCAGTATCCTTTGTCACCTCTTTAATACGCAATCAAATTTGTGAGACACAATCTCCCAAGCACAAACTTATGTTGACTATCCCTAATCAGTCCTTGCCTTTCCAAATACATGTAAATCCTGTCCCTCAGAGTCCCTTCCAACAACTTATCCACCACTGACGTGAGGCTCACTGGTCTATCGTTCCCCGGCTTTGCCCTGCCTCTTTTCTTAAATTATGGCACCGCATTAGCCAACCTCCAGACTTCTGGCACCTCAACAAGGGGCTCAGCAATCACTTTCCTAGCTTCCCACAAACTTCTGGGATACACCTGATCTTGTTATTTGACTGCTGTCAGCTAGCAAGACAATATGGTTTGTTTCACATATTTATTTCAGTGAGTTGGATCATGTGCTAACTTTATGCTGTACAAATCACTTTTGTGTGTAAATCACTGAACATTTGCACTTTGTGTACACATATGGAACTTCAGTGACCATATCATATTGTTTCCCTTTTCAAAGGTATGAATGTAAACAAATGCAATTTTGTCATTGTACAGTCTACCAGAGATTAGTGCCATTTGTTTTTGCCGAAAGGTACAATGAAAAAGTGGCTTGGCAAATGTTCTGAAATTAAAATCTGACATGTCTAGAATTAGGGAGCCACAAAATGTGTACTTCTATTATGGGAGAAGGAAGATAGTGTTCTTTCTCCTTGGTTAAGTAGTGGTGTTAGTTTTTGTTGTTGCAGAGCTTGGTACTGTTAAGATCTTCAGTGTGCTTGTTATCACACGAGATGACTATACTGATGTAGTCACCAGTTTTCTGTCAGTTGTGTGGTGTAATGACAATATTCCTTTGAAAAATACAACAAAATGAACAGCCATTAGAAATAATTCTTAATTGTGTTTTCTGTCTTTGCATGACTTTATTTGATTATCCTCTCATTTCTAATATCAGCATTAATGGTTTTCTCGTATCAATCTTTTGTTTAAGCTTCTTTTGAGTTTTAAAAGCATTCATGTATATCAACATGAAGTTGTTCTTTATAATTGTGTTTTACAAGAGCTTCACATTTGGCAATTAAGAGCGGCAATGTTAACAACCTGAAACTTTAAATGAAAGATCACTTTGAAGACCCATACTGCTTCCAGTAGCCAGTCCAATGTTCCCACAGCAACATGAGGTTGTACTCAGCTCTGTATTCTCAATTCAGCACCTCCTATCTGAGAAAATTGTCCATGTCAGCCACGTTTTCATGTGCTATTGCATTATAGACTTGCAATGCAATTTTCTTATAAAACAAAATCATGGCAGTTTATGTTTTGAGTGCACTTGTGTATAGAATGTACTCTTAAAATGCAAATTAATTAATGATTGATTAGTAACTCTACCGTGTGCTTTTTAACAGAGCATGTTCTAAACTATCTTGGAAATTTTCCCTGTCAACTGGCAACTTGTACTTAGTGTTAATCTGTGCACTCCTTACCAGTGTTGTAATAAGCAATTTGGTTCAATACATGGTTAAGTAAAGATACTTCTAATTATGCATATGCTTTTATGTAATCTGAAATGTAAGCAAATTAATTCACAGTCACTACTTCCCCACCAGCCCCCTCTTTCTCTTCCACTCCCAATATTTCCCAAAAGTATTTGTTATGTATTACAGATTATATATAAGCAGATGAATTAGGAACAGGGGAAAGCCATTCAGCCCCTCAAGCCTATTCTGCCATTCAGTAAGATCCTACTGGTCTGCTTGTAACCTCAAACCCACATTCTCACTTATCCCGATAACTTGTTTAACAAGAATCTCCTTCTGTGTTAAAAATATTGAAGAACCCTGTTTCCACCACCTTTTCAGGAAATACTTGACCCTCCGAGGAAAATTTTGCTTAATTTCTGTTTTAAATGGGAGGCCTCTGATTTTTAAGTGATGATGTCCTGGTTCTACATTCTCTCACAAGAGGAAACATCCTCTCCACGCATACCCTGTCAAGACACCTCAGGATCTTTTGTGTTTCAATCCAGTCATTTCTTACTCTTAACTCCAGTGTATACATGCCTAATCCAATCTTTCCACATAAGAAAACCTGACCATTTAAGGTATTAGTCTGGTAAACCGTCTCTGAACTGTCTCCAATGCAGCTATATCCTTCCTTGAATAAGGTAGCCAGTACTGTGTATGATAACTGTAGATGCGGTCTCACCAGTGCCCTGTATAACTGAAGCCTAACCTCTCTTCTAGTTACATTAGTTTAAGTAGCTTTTCATAGTCTATGACTACATTTTAAACAAAAATGCTTCTGGAAATGTAGCAGTGTCCTATGTTATCGTTCTTCCTATTGTACAAAACAATTGTCATTTGGCATATTTAGTGGGGGTAAAATCATAACTTTTCAAAAAAAAGATCAGAAATTTAGAACTTAGGTTCCAATATCTGTTATCAAATCCAGTCAGTTTTGACTGAAGAATTTGTGTTTTTGCACAAACTAATTAAAAATGTTATGTGTTCTTAAAGCTTCTAGATACTTTTAATCAAAGTCAGATGCATGCTTCTTGATTCTGCAGCAAACAGTTAATATTCAGAGATTCAAACTGACTCGCTTCCTTTGAGCTAACATAGTCCCCAAGGAACTATTTTTTTCCAGCCTAATTAGCCATTGCAACTGACATAACTTGAGCGTACCTGCTTAATCTTCTGTGGTGTTTGTAAATATCATGGGGATCTGTAATTACCTGACTCTGTGCTGCCAATGCTTTTGGTTATAAGCTGGAGAACAGGAATTTCAATTAGCTGTATCTAATAGCAGATATGCAACAAGAGCAACTTGCACGGGAAATGTAAAAGTTTAAAGTTTGTGCTGCATCAAAGATTACATTATAGGCAGGGTGACCGAAAGCTTGGCCAAAGATGTAGTCAAAGGGAAATCTTAAAGGAGAAAAGCTATAGGAATAAAAATTGCTATAGGAAGGATGTTATTAAACTGGAAAGAGTGCATAAGAAACTTACTAGGATGTTGACAGGACTCGGGGGACTGAGTTATGGGGAGAGGTTGGCCAAGCTCGAACTTTTTTTTTTAAGGGCATGGGAGACTGAAGGCGGGGTGGGGGGAGAATCTTATAGAAGTGTATAACATCATGAGAGGTGTGGAGAGGATGCATGCACTCAGTCTTTTTCCCAGGGTTGGGGAGTCGAGGACTAGGATGGCATCATTTTAAGGTAAGAGGGGAAAGAATAAATGGTATCCCGGGGGACAGCTTTTTTACACAGAGTGGTACGCATATGGAATGAGCTGTCAGTGGAAGTCGTTGAGACGAGTACATTAACAACATATAAAAGGCATTTGGATGAATACGTGGACAGGAAAGTTTTAGAAGGATATGGGCCAAGTGCAGGGAAATGGGGTTAGCATAGCTGGACATTTTTGGTCGGCATGGACCCATTTGGGCCGAAGGGGCCTGTCTCCATGCTGTAGGACTCTATGACTCTAGGTAAAGGGACAGCCAGAAAATGGGAAGCCTTCAAAAATGAGATAACGTGAGTTCAGAGACAGTATGTTCCTGTTATGGTGTAGGAAATGCTGAATGACTAGAGAAATTGAGGTTTTGGTCGAGAATAAGAAGGAAGCTTATGTCAGGTAAATTTCGAGTGAATCCGTACAAGAGTATAAAGGCAGTAGGAGTGTACTTAAGAAAGAAATCAGGAGGGCAAAAATGGGACATGAGGTAGCTTTGGCAAATAGGGTTAAGGAGAATCTAAAGAGATTCTACAAATACATTAAGGACAAAAGAGTAACTAGGGAGCGAATCAGGCTCCTTAAAGATCAACAAGGCCACCAATGTGTGGAACCACAGGAGATGGGGAGATACTAAACTAGTATTTTGCATCAGTGTTTACTGTGGGGAAGGATACGCAGGTTGAGAATGTGGGAAATAAATAATGACGTCTTGAAAAATGTCCATATTAAAGAGGAGTTGGTGCTGGATGTCTTAAAATGCATCAAGGTGGATAAATCCCTGGGACCTGATCAGGTGTATCCTAGAACTCTAGGAAGCTAGGGAAGTGATTGTTGGGCCCCTTGCTGAGATATTTGTATCATTGATAGTCACGGGTGAGGTGCTGGAACACCTGGAGCTTGGCTAACATGGTGCCACTATTTAAGAAAGATGGTAGGAAAAGCCAGGGAACTATAGACCAGTGAGCCTGACATCTGTGGTGGGCAAGTTGTTGGAGGGCACCCTGAAGGACAGAACTTTTATATATTTGGAAAGGCAAGGACTGATTAGGAATAGTCAACGTGGCTTTGTGTGTGGGGAATTGTGTCTCACTAATTTGATTGAGTTTTTTGAAAAATTATCAAAGAGGATTGATGAGGGCATTGTGGTGGACCTGATCTATATGGAATTCAGTAAGGCGTTTGACAAGGTTCCTCGTGGTAGACTGTTCAACAAGGTTAGATCACACGGAATAGCGGGAGAAACAGCTATTTGGATACAGAACTGGCTTGAAGGTAGGAGACAGAGGGTGGTGATGGAGGGTTGCTTTTCAGACTTGAGGCCTGTGACCAGCTGTGTGCCACAAGGATAGGTCCTGGATCCACTGCTTTTCATCATTTAAATAAAGATTTGGTGAACATAGGAGCTTTGGTTAGTAAGTTTGCAGATAGCACCAAAATTGGAGGTGTGGTGGACAGTGAAGAAGGTTACGTCAGAGTAGAATGCAATCTTCATCAGATGGGCCAATGGGCCAAGGAGTGGCAGATGGAGTTTAATTTAGATAAATGTGAGGTACTGCATTTTGGAAAGGCAAATCAGGGCAGGACTTATACACCTAATGGTAAGGTCCTGGGGAGTGTGGCTGAACAAAGAGACCTTGGAGAGTACGTTCATAGTTCCTTAAAGTTGGAGTCGCAGGTAGATAGGAGAGGCAAGAAGGCATTTGGTATGCTTGCCTATATAGGACACTGCATTGAGTATAGGAGTTGGGAGGTCATGTTGTGGCTGTACAGGACATTGGTTAGGCCACTATTGGAATACTGCATGCACTTCTGGTCTCCCTGCTATCGGAAGGATGTTGAGAAACTTGAAAGAGCTCAGAAAAGATTTACAAGGATGTTGCCAGGTTTGGAGGGTTTAGCTGTAGGGAGAGGCTGAATAGGTTGGAGCTATTTTCCCCGGAGCATCGGAGGCTGAGGGGTGACCTTATAGAGGTTTACAAAGTCATGAGGGGCATGGATAGAGTAAATAGACAAGGTCTTTTCCTCAGGGTGGGGGAGTCCAAAACTGGAGGGCATAGGTTTAAGGTGAGAGGGGAAAGATATAAAAGAGACCTAAGGAGCAACTTTTTCACGCAGAGGGTGGTGCGTGTATGAAATGAGCTGCCAGAGGAAGTGGTGGAGGCTGGTACAATTACAGCATTTAAAAGGCATCTGGATGTGTTTATGAATAGGAAGGATTTAGGGGGATATGGACCAAATGGTGGCAAATGAGACTAGATTTTTTAGGCTATCTGGTCACATGGACAAGTGGACCAAAGGGTCTGTTTCCTTGCTGTAAATCTCCATGACTGTATGAGGCTATAAGAGAGAGATGGCAATGTACAGGGGTTTAGGGAGAAGATTCAAGGACATGGAGGATATGCATCTAAAGTCACACTGGCGAATGGTGAATATGGAGGCTGGTATTAGCGGTTTGAGTCATAGGAATACAAGACTTTGGAGCATGGCAAAGTTAGTTACGAAGGGATGCATTATGAAGAAATTTAAGCCTGAGAATGAGAATTTTAAATTTGTGATGCTGGGACAATGTAAACCATTGGAGGTCAGCACTTGGCAGGTAAATGGGACTTGGTGAGTAATAAGTTACAGATAGTAGAACATTTGGTGAACTGTGGCTGATGAGAGACTGACTCATAGAAGATTGTAATCTTTTGGTCTGAAAGTGACAAAAACATTGTTGAAGTTTCAGTGGTAGAGGGGTTGAGGTAGGTATAGAAGTAGGTAATCTTGCAGGGATGGCAGTAGCTAGTGTTTTAGGATTGTAGAATTTGGAGTTGGAAGCTGAGTCTGAGGTTTATTGGGATACCAGAGTAGCAAGCATTCTAGTTCAGCCTTGGGCAGTGGCTTGGAGAGGCATAGATGTGGGAGCAATGATGTGGAGTTTGTGACAGAGGCTGAAAATTATAGCTGCCTTAGAAATCCATTAATGGATTCCAGATTAATTATTTTTATTCAGAATTGAACTAAAAGCTCTAAACATTCCTAACCTGCCTGTTTGAATTAATTTTTCGTGCACAGAATGTAAAACAGAAGGAATGACCGGAGGAATCCTGATGAACTGTATGCACATGACATTACTGACCATCTCCATATTCTTTAAAAACCGAAAGAACTGCAGATGCTGTAAATCAGGAACAAAAACAAAGTTGCTGGAGTAGCTCAGCAGGTCTGGCAGCATCTGTGAAGGAAAAAACAATTAATGTTTGGGGTCTGGTGACGTCTCAGGTTCTGAGGAAGAGTCACCGGACCCGAAACGTTAACTTCACAGATTCTGCCAGACCTGCTGAGCTTCTCCAGCAACTTTGTTTTTGTATCTCCATATTCTTTGGCTGGTTCCAGGCCAATTCTATGATGCTTAAAACAAAGGTTGCTTTCCAGCAAGTCATGGCAGTAGCTTGGATGCTTTAAGGGGTAAAATTCTCAATGTCATTCTTTTTTGAACTTCTATTTGCAGGTGTATTTCTGTGAATTCTGATCTTGTTTGTTCATGCCTTGATTTTGTATTTGAGTTTCAGCTAGCCTGATTTTTAAAATCTTCATTGGGTACCAATTTCACCATGTCTAGCATATAACCATAGTTCTTTGTCATACCCTTTGTTTTGGCTGTGTTTTCTTTTTTTTTTTGTTTTCTTTTTTTTTTGTTTTCATTCAAAAATGTTTTATGTGCTTGTTTCTCACACTCCTGTTCCATATTTGTTGTTTATACATACTTTTCCACCTTCTGGGGTTATGAAAAAGATTTGTTTTCAACCTAGCCTGTTCCCTTACATAATTTTCCAGATTTTGTTCCCTCTTTAATTAGCCTGTTGGATTGGTTTTTATTTTGTTTCCCAGAACATTACATGGCTTCTGTGTAGGCAATGTGTGGGCGATCAAAGCAAACATTATTGGCAGGATTTTAAAATGGACACTTGCATTGGCTATAGGGGACAGTTAGTTCAGTTGGCTGGACGACTGGTTTGTAATACAGAGTGATGCGAACAGCGTGGGTTCAATCCCTGAACTGGCTGAGGTTACCATGAAGGATTCATCTTCTCAACCTCCCTCCTTGCCTGAGGCATAGTATCTCTCCTGAACCTCAGGTTAAATCACCACCAGTCGACACTTGGAGACAACAGGACTATGGTGTGGTAAAACTATAGTGACTTTACCTAAAAGGGAAGGGATGGCTTGGTGGTATTCTCGTTAGACTATTAATGTAGAAACTCAGCTAATGTTCTGGGAACTGGGATTTGAATCCCGCCACAGCAGATGGTGGAATTTGATTCAATTTTTTTAAAAATGTGAGATTAAGAATCTACTGATGACCATGAAACCATTGATTGTCACAAAAACCCACTTGGCTCACTAATGTCCTTCAGGGAAGGAAATCTGCCATCCTCATCTGTTCTGGCCTACATGTGACTCTACATCCACAGCAATGTATCATTGACTCTGAACTGCCTCTTAGTAGGCCACTCAGTTCTATCAATTGCTGCAAAGTCTCATGTGTACTGCAGTGGTTCAAGAAAGCAGCTTGTCACCTGCTTCTCAACGGTGACTAGGAGTGGGCAGTAAATGCTGGCCAGCCAGTGACGCCCATGTCCCATGAGTGAATTTAAAAAATGTGATGACCTCATCTATTATCCCAATAAGACACAATGTAATAAAAAATATTAAGGCAGATATTTCATTTTAATATTGTATGTTTTTGGGTAGTAATCGTGTGCCAAAACCTGTATGTCTGTGTAGGACATCTCCACTATTATGAATTAGCCTAAACAGGGAGAAAACCCTTTTAGTTTGTTTGAGCACAGGATCTATCAAGCTACAATAAATGGCTGGGATTTAAAAACTATCTGGTAAATTTCGAGAAAGACAAAATTGCTAGAGAAACTCAGCCAGCCTGGCAGCATCTGTGGAGAGAAAGCAAAGTTAACTTCCAGTCCAGTGAGCCTTCTTCAGAATGGCAGAAGGGTCACTGAACTGGAAATGTTAACTTGGCTTTCTCTCCACAGAACTGCCGGACCTGCTGAATTTCTACAGCAATTTGTTTTTATTTCCGGATTGCCAGCATCTCTAATTCTTTGTTTTATTTGATAAATAAAATACCTCAGGTAACAAGCTCACCTGTGATGTTTACATCTGCAAGTACTCCAATGAAGTCATGATTTAAATTAAGCTTTTTCTAAATCAAAAATGAAACTTCTAACTGCATGAAAATGACTGAATCCCTTTAAATAAACTGATTTGAAATCCTTGTTGAGTCTTTGCTGATTTGTCACAAAGTTTGTAATGTTGCAGTAGGAGCTATCCAGTATCTCTCTTTTAAAATAAATTAAATCTTTAAACTTTTATTCAAGATTTTGCCTGTACAATGGGTAGATTCATTCAAATAAGATTTGCTGACCATTAGGGTGAAGATTTTATTGTCTTTTCAACACAGTTGTGTGGACCAGTAACTTTGTATCTTGCAATTTATTTCATCAATATAGTTTTCTTCCACTTTCTTGTCATCGTGTTCTCTCCTTCCACCTTTGTACTCGATAACTGCAGCCTTGTTAAGTAGTTGTTTCTACTTTCTCGAAAAAGCTGTTTGGACTTCTGTTCTATTAATAGTAACTATCTTGTACTAATGCCCAAATCCACCAAATGTGTTCCAAATAGTTATCAGGCATATGTACTTACCAGAGAGCTTTCAAATTCTAGCCACTTATTTATTAAATAGTCGTTTTGCTCAGTTCCTCCCTTCCATCTTCTGATTTATAGCTAATACTGGAATTCTTTTTATATATTCTATCTTAAGGGCAATTAGGGAGAGGACATATCTGCCCTTTCTACAACATAGGAATGAATAACAAAACCTTGACTGAGGGATACATGGCAAGAACCACCCTGACCTGTTAATGCTGTGGATTTTTTTTTTATATATGCGCTGAACTGGTAAATGGGATCTCCCTAATTCAGAGGACAGAACCTCTAACAGGACTGAAGTCAATTATCAGCCTAGATTACAAGCTCAAATCTCAGACCAGAGTTTCACCCGAAAATACTGTCATTGTAAACTTGAATTTTCTTTCATTCTTGATGAAAAATCTTAATTTAGATAAGCAGTACTATGCCAATTTTAATATAAAGTTTCAACTTAATTTAACCTGCCAAACAGCATATGGAAGCCTACAAATGACTATTAGAAATATGGAATCCTATGGCAGAAACATAGTTGGGGTTTTCTCCAAATCAGTAACAAACATCAGTAGAAATGGTCTTGTATGATGTACTGGAAATTTGGGGGATAAGTGACCTATGAAGAGAAAGCCCATAAAATTCCCAGCACTGCTTTCTTGAAAATATGTGCAAGTTTTTCTCAGGAGCTTATCTTTATATAGTACCTTCACACCACAAAATGTCAAGAGTTTTGCAGGATCATTATGAAATAAAGTTTAATGCCAGTCATGTAAGATATATTAGGTCTGATGGCAAAAGCATTAAACAAAAATGAAGATTTTAAGTTTTTTTGTAAAGGAGAGTGGTGAGGTGGAAAGCGATACTGAGGGAATTGCAAAGCTTGGGGTCTGGATAACAGAAGGCATGACCACCAATTTTGGATGCGCAAGAGGCAAGAATTAGAAAAGGTGAGATATCTCAGGAGTTTGGGGTTGGAGGAAAATAACCATATAGGGTCAACCCCGTGAAGGGATTTGAAAACATGAGAAGAAAATGAACTTTAAAATCAAGATGTTGCTTGACCAGAAGCCAGTGTAGGTCAGGAAGTACTGGATTGATAGGGGTATGGAACTCTCAACACTTTAATTAAATTTTATTTTACCATGATAACAAATGCAGTAAGTTAGTTGTCTGCCGTTTGGGGACAGAAGCACAAATTAATTTAGCAGCAGTTTCAGTGCGGTCAGAATATTGGTCGGGCTACTTATTTGTAGAACTATCTGCAAGGATCTGCCCCCATCTCAAATTATGTCTTAATTATAATCTTCACAAAGCCATTAGGGATGCCAAGAGACAATATCACACTGAACTGGAGTCCCAGACTAATAACATGAACATTTTGACTGTGGCGAGGCTTACACGATATAACGTGCTACGAAACAAAGTCAAGTAGAATCACTGGCAACAATGCAGCCCTCCCTCATGAGCTCAATGCATTCTTTGCCCCTGTTTAACAAAAGGTCAGTGAAATGATGTCACCTGCCTTGCGTGCACCTGTACCCACGGTCACCTCGCAGATGTCAGATTGGTCGTCTTGAAAGCGAGCCTACGGAAAGCGACTGGCCCGGATGGAGTCCCCGGCTGTGCACTCAGATCCTGCGTGGACCTCCTGGTGGGAGTATTTTCAGAGATATTTAACGTCTTACTTCGCTGTGATGTTCCCATCTGCTTCAAGAAGGCCACTTTCATCCCAGTGCCAAAGAAAAATCAGGCAATATGCCTTAATGACTACTGCCCGGTGGCTCTGATATCCATCACTATGATGTGCTTTGAGAGGTTAGTAATTGCACACAACTCCAACCTCCCAGATTGTCTTGATCCATGATAATTCGCCTACTATCACAATAGGTCTATGGCAGGTGCCATCTCCCTGGCCCTATGCTTATTTCCAGAACATCTGGATAACAATGACACCTACATCAGACTCCTATTTATTGACTTTAGCTCTGCCTTCAATACCATAATTCCAACTAAACTCATCTCCAAACTCCGAGATCTAGACTTTGCTGCCCCCTCTACAACTGGATCCTTGACTTCCTGACCTGCAGATTGCATTCAATAAGGTTAGGCAACAACACCTCCTCCATGATAATCATCAACACTGGAATCCTGCAAGGCTGCGTACTCAGCACCTTACTATACTCCTTATACACTCACGACTGTGTGGCCAAACTTAGCTCTATCTTCATTTACAAATTTGCCAGTGACATCACCTAATAGGTCGGATCTCAAACAATGATGAGACGGCGTACAGGAATGAGACAGCTTAATGGCATGGTGTAAAGATGACAATCTCTCCCACAATGTAGGCACAACGAAGGAGCTGGTCATTGATTTCAGGAAGTGGAGTGGAGGACACGTCCCTGTCGTTATCAATGGTGCTGAGGTGGAAATGGCTGAGAGCTTCAAGTTCTAGGAGTAAGTATCAACAACAATCTGTCCTGGTCTATCCACGTCAATGCTACAGTCAAGAGAGCTCAACAATGTCTCTGCTTCCTGAGAAGGCTAAGGAAATTCAGCATGTCTACAAGGACTCTCGCCAATTTTTATAGATGCACCATGGAAAGCATCCTATCCAGATGCTTCAGAGTTTGGTATGGCAACTGCTCTGCCCAAGACTGCAAGAAATTATGAAGAGTAGTGAACACCGGCCAGTCCATCACAAAAATCAGCCTTCCTTCCGTTGACTCCGTCTGTACTTCCCAGTGCCTCTGGAAAGCAGCCAACATAATCAGAGACCCCTCCTACCACAGTTATACTCTCTTCCACTGTCTTCTGTTGGACAGAAGATAGATAAGTTTGAAAATACATATGAACACATTCAAGATCAGCTTCTTCCCTGCTGTTATTAGACTTATGAATGGACCTCTCATATATTAGAATTGATCTTGCTCTGCACCATCTCTGTAGCTGTAACACTAAATTCTGCATTCTATTCTGTTCTGTGACCCTGATGTACTTATTTGTCTGGTACAATTTGTCTGGACAACATGCAAACCAATACTTTTCACTGTATCTCGGTACATGTGCCAATAAATCAAATCAAATCGAATTAAAAATTCATGTGACTTTCTGAGATTAATTGTTTGATTACCTGTTTATTAGTCCTGACCATCTCTCCTTGTAACAGAATGGGATTGTTTAGCCCTTAATGAAAATTTCACTGCTGTTTTTCAGTTCATGGCACATGGTGGATGACTTTCCTAATGCTTCTTGACTGTTTCTATGCAATTTCATAGTGTGTTTGACACCCAAAGTAGTTTATGACAAATATTTTATAAATTAATTGTAGCCTCTGTTATAAATTATCTATGCAAATCAATGTTCACATTTATCCACTCTTGTTTGTGGACAATGCATTGACCATATAATCTGCTTTTGGTGACATTGGTCAAGGAAGCAAGTTTCATATCTTGGTTTCGTATCTCATCCAAACGATGGCATTTGAAACAACAGCTGTCTTTCAGTACTAAATTTAAGTGCCAGATTATATTGTATTCTAGTATTGAGGGCAGTTTGATGCCAAATCTGTCAAGAATGCTATCAACTAAGTTAAACTGACAGTGATTTAGTCCCTTATTGCATTGCACTTCATTGCATTTCTTTAATCTAAGTATGACTTGAAATTTTTACATTTCTCTCTTTCTCCCCTTGTAATTGTTTTCTTTGAAAATTGAGAATAGTGAGCTAATACATTGGAGAGAACATTCACCGCACATGTGCCAGGAAATGATCGTCTTCAACAAGAGAGAATCTAACCACACCCCTTGATATTTTTCTGCATTAAAATCACTGCATTCATTGTCCCCACCACCCTGAGGGTTGTCATTGACCAGAAATTTAACTGAACCAGTGATATAAATTCAGTGGCCATCAAGGTATGTCAGAGGATGGATATTCTGTAATGACTGATTCACCACCTGACTCCCTAGAGATTTTCCACTGCCTGCAAGGCACAAGTCAGGAATATGATGGTAAACCTCTGACTTTCTCAGGTCAACTCCAACATCATCTAGGACAAGGCAATCCGCTTGGTGTCCCTCATCCCACCCCACCCCTCTGCCAACAGTCACCTCCATCCATCACTGTAAACATTCAATCCCTCCTTAACCAGCATACAATTGACTGCTCTCTGAAATGGTCTAGTAAGCAGTTCAAGGGCAATTAGGGATGGGCAACAAATTCTGGTCTTGCCAGTGATCCCCACGAGAAAAAGATACAATGATCACAGTGTCATCTCCATGATCCATTGCAACGATTCTCCAAGGCTTCTTCGGAGCAGCTTTCAAACCCCGAATTTCTAAAAGAAAGCAGCCTCAAGGGAACACCCCTTACAAAGTCACCAAGAAGCATACCATCCTGATTTCAAAAGATATCAACCTTGCAGGTCAAAATCCTGGAACTCCATCCCTAACGGTACTGTGCATGTATCTATAGCACATAGACTGTAGTTATTCTACATCATAACATTCTCAAAGGCATTTAGAGATGGGCGGTAAATGCTGGCCTTGCCAGTGACTTTCACATTCACGAAACAAATACTTAAAAATCAACTCTGATCCTAAAAGCCAATGAAATGAAGTGCATCTCTTTTCCGCTCCCCCCCCCGACCCCTCCAAAAAAAATGTTGTCAATTCTATTCAAAACTCTCCCACCTTTCATTAATGTGATTTGTTAGGCTGAGTGAGTGGACAGAAGCACGGCAGATGCAAAATATTGTGGATAAATGTGAGCTTATTCACTTTGGAAGTAATCATAGGAAGACATTATTATTTGAATGGCTATACATTGAGAGAGGGGAATGGTCAACAAGACCCCGGTGTCCTTGTGTACCAGTAGCTTAAAGTAAGCATGTGGGTGCAGCAGGCAGTAAAGGCAAATGGCACGCTGGCCATCATAATGAGAGGATTTGAGTACAGGAACAAAGATGTATTGCTGCAATTGTACAGGGCATTAATGAGGACGGACCAGGAATATTGTATACAGTTTTGGTCTCCTTGTATGAGAGATGGTACTCTTGCTATATAGGGAGTTCAGCAAAAGTTTACTAAGGTGATTTCTGCGATGGCAGGATTGACATATAAAGAGAGATTGAGGAAGGATGATATTCTCTGCAGTTTAGAAAAATGCAGGGTGGCGGGTGGGTTGGTGGGGATGGTGATTCTCATAGAAACCTATAAAATTCCAACAGGATTTGACAGGTTAGATATAGGAAGGATGTTCTCAATGTTCCAGAACCAGCAGTCATAGTTTAAAGATAAAAGGTAAATGTTTTAGGACAGATAAGGAGAAATTTATTCACCCAGAGAGTGGTGAGCCTTTGTAATTCACTACCACAAAGTGGTTGAGGCCAAAACATTGTGTTTTCAAGAAGAGCTATATCTAAATTCTAACGACTAAAGGGATCAAGGGATATGGGAGGAGGGTGGGATGAGGGTTTTGAGCTTGATGATCAGTTATGATCATAATGAATGGCAGAGCAGGTTTGAGGGATCAAATAGCTACTTCTGCTGTGTGGGACATAGGTAAGGCCACTATTGAAATACTGCATGTGATTCTGATCTCCCTGCTATATAGGAAGGATGGTGTGAAACCTGAAAGGGTTCAGAAAAGATTTACAAGGATGTTGCCAGGGTTGGAGGGTTTGACCTATAGGGAGAAGCTGAATAGACTGTGGCTATTTTCCGTGGAGTGTCAGAGGCTGAGGCGTGACCTTATAGAGGTTTATAAAATCATGAGGGGCATGGATAGGGTAAATAGACAAGTTCTTTTCCCAGGGGTGGTGAAGTCTAAAACTAGAGGGCAAAGGTGTAAGGTGAGAGGTGAAAGATTGAAGAGATCTAAGGGGCAACGTTTTCACACAGAGGGTGATGTGTGTGTGGAATGAGTTGCCAGAAGAAGTGGTGGAGGCTGGTATAATTACAACATTTAAAAGGCATCTGGATAGGTATACAAATAGGGAGGGTTTAGAGGGATATGGGCCAAATGCTGGCAAATGGAACTAGATTTATTTAGGATATCTGGTCGCATGAACGAGTTGGACCGAAGGGTCAGTTTCTTTGCTGTATATTTCTATGACTATCTTTTATGCTTCTATGATGGTGATGAATGGTGTGCTATTGTGATATATTGTCATCCTATTATATTTTCAGTGGATTTATGTTGTTTTTTAAAATTTATTTATTTCATGTGGGCTTCGCTGGCTGGGTCAGCATTTATAGCCCATCCCTAGTTGTCCTTGTCCTTGTCCATGTTGTTCTTAAAAGGAAAACAAATACACAGCAACAAAAAAAATCTAAAAGGTCCCAATTTATTTTAACAAAATTTCACCTTGGGTGACCATGAAAGCTCACTGCTGTTACACATGCTTAATTACAAGTTAACTGCCTGATAATATGCCAAACCTTTCATAAGTGTTGATAAAAAGCCATAGCATTTAAAACCATGGTCTGGGCATCTTAGCAACAATGCTCGTAACACAGTTGTCATTTTACGCTCATGCTGTAATGAGTCAAAGGTCAATTAGTGCAGTAAACTCTCAAGTACAGACTATCAAAAGTAGGCCAGTTGCTCTTGGAGGCACTAGTGTGTTTTCCTAGCAGTTGTCTCTCTTCTATGCAGCTTTTTTTTTCAACGAATGTGAGAACTTCCTGTGTTCATTACATTGTGAATAGACTTTGGCAATAAGTCAGGAAGCCAGTGCAGAGCTCAGTGAATGCTTTAAATTAAAGCCCTGTCTTGCCACTAAATTAGAGGAATTCACAAGCTCAACAATGTTCAAGTTACTGAATAGATTCTGAGTTTTTTTCTTTTAATTTGACAATGAACAACATCCGGAGGGAAAATGTTCTAAATAGCTGTGGTAGGGTCATCTAGTTAGAATTCTAACTTGGCTTCACTGGTTTGATTTCACAAAGTTTTGTTTGTTTTCCTTCTGCATTGATACCGTCAACTTAACTTTGCCTTGGTTGAAAGCAGTATCCCCACCTCTTCTCTTTTCCTACATTCCTATTCCACTTTGTTGCCTAACAATCTTTACATCTGTTACTGTGGAAACTCATTTGTTGGCCTCCACTATGTTACATTGATATTTAATGTGTTGAAGGCTTCATTCTCCTTTTAAGCAACACAGTGATAGGCAAGTGTTTCTCATGGGATTTTGGTTATTAAGACCTGGTTTGGCACATGCAGTCAAAAGCTCAAATGATTGCTGGTATGTAAGAAAAGACTTGAAATTTATTGTCATAATTAGATTAGCAGATTTAAGTAAAATTATTATTTTCTGGCCTTTTACTTCATTGCATTTTATACTCGATTTTAAAGCAAAACCTGTGTAATCTGTGCAACTCAACATGAATACCTTTTTAAGCTACTACTTTGTTTCAAACCACTAGCAGTGATATAACTGAAATAAAATTTTATGAATGTTTTGAGCATTTGAATAACTTCAGAGGGATGGTAAAGGCAATAAACTGTTCCTAATCAAACATCCTGATGAACCAACAATGCAGTTATTATGTCGCAGAAGTCACTAAGTGAAACATTGATACAATGGCAATTCAATAACAGACTTTGGTTAAAATAAAATAGAGCTGTGGATGCTGGAGATCTGAAACATACGAAACCAGAATTTGTTGGAGAAGCTCAGCAGGTCTGGCAGAATCGATGGAAAGAAAATTTAGTTAACATTTCAAGTCCATTGACCATTCTTCAGACTCAAGATGTTAATTCTGTTTTCTCTCCACAGATGCTGCCAGAACTGCTCAGCTTCTCCAGTAAATTTTGTTTCTGTTTGTAACAAACTTTGTGTGTATGTGTGTGTGTGTGTATTATAAACTTTATTATTTTTGGTTTGTACCTATGACTTTTTAGGCTGTGAGTAGCAGCTTGTTTTATTTTTAGAAAGGACAATGAGTAAACTGATATTTGTTTGAGATCTCGGGCACGAAAGTTAATTGCAGGTTGATTCTTGTTAAAAGTGCTCTGTAGATGTTTCTAATCGGTGATAACTTTTGCTCAAACAGATGGCGAATGTTGGGTACTAACTGGGACTATATGGGGAGACAACCAAAATTTGAACTGTTTAATTCAGAAGGATTGTATCTTTGAAAGCTATAGGATGGAGGTTTTATTACTCCCTGGTTGTCTTCCCATTACCGACTTATCAAAAGCTCAGAGAATAGAATCTTAGTTATTAAGTATTAAGTGAATATTCCTCAGAGCCTACTGGAAGCTAGTTGTATGTATTGTTGTCTTTGGAAACCAAGTAAGATACCAACACCTGTGGTGTTACAGTTCTGTAACATTCGCTTAAATTCACTTAAAATGAACTGTTCAGTTACATTCCATTTTTTTTCTTTTTATTTATCCCTTTATCTGTTTGCCTGTCCGTCTTTGTGTGTGTGGGATGGCGGGGGGGTTGGTGTGGTGGTGGTGAGGAGGGTAGAACCAAGGAACATTGGGTTTAAATTTAAAACATGAATCATATCACCTTATGGTTTAACCTTCCTCTGCTAAAGCTACTTTATTATTAATAAATTGTTAAACTTTTTGTTTAAGCTAATATCCTGGTGTGTGGTATTGGTTATTCAGAATGTGGTCCGAGCTATTTCAAAAAGTCTATTTAGGAGCCAGAGAGGTTAGTTTTGAGGACATTGGATGTTTTAATTTTACTGTGTTGTGAATACAAGGATAGGGACGTTGATTTGATTTGGTTATCTGCCTTCATGTCATCATAATATGCACGCACGTGAAGCAAGTACGTATAAGTCAGTAGACTCTAGAACAGTTCCAACAGATTGGAGGGCAGCTAATGTAACTTTAAAAAAGTAGTAGAGAGAAAACTGGGAATAGACCAGTTAACCTGATATAAGTAGGATGGAAAATGCTAAAGTTCATTCTAAAAGATTTAATAGAAGAGCACTTGGCAAACAGTGACACAATTGGATACAGTCATCATGGATTTACAAAAGGGGAAAAAAAGAACAGCCTGGAAATCTACTAGAATGTTCTGAGGATATGACGAGTAGTGTTGATAATGGGCGCTTCTGGATGTGGTTTACTTCGACCTTCAGAAGGCTATCAATAAAGTCCCATATAAGAGATTAGCATGTAAAACTTAAAACATGTGGAATTGGTGGTAGTGTACTGACATGGATAGAGAACTGGTTGGCAGACAGGAAACAAAGAGCGGAAATTAAAGTCATTTTCCGAGTGGCAACCAGTGACTAGTGGGGTGCTGCAGGGATCAGTGCTTTGTCCCTAGCTATTCACAATATATATTCATAACTTAGATCAGGGAACTAAAAGAAGGTTAGGAAAAATTTGAAAAGACAAACACAGACCTGGATGTCCACGTTCACTAGTTATTGAAACTAACCGTTTACGTGCAGCAGGTGATCAAGAAGCGTTCAAAAGAAGAGGATTTACATATGTGAGCTGGGATGTCTTCCTGCAATTTTCTAGGGCCTTGGTGAGACCAGCCCTGGAGCATTGAGTGCAGTTTTGGTCTCCTTATTTGAGGAAGGATGATGGAGCGTGCACAATGAAGGTTTACCAGACTGATTCCTGAATGGCAGAAATAGTGAATGAAGAGAGACTGGATTAGTTTGGACTAATTTCACTGGAGTTCAGAAGGACTGGGGGAATCTTGTAGAAACCTAGAAAATTCTGACAGGACCAGCCAGATTAAACACAGGAAACACATTCCTGGTGCCCAGGGAGATCCAGAACAGGGGTCATGGTCTAAAGATCTGGGGTAGGCTATTTAGGACTGAGATGAAGAGAAATTTCTTCACCCAGAGAATGGTGAACCAGTGGAAGTTCCTGCAGCAGAAAGCAGTTGAGGTCAAAACTTTGAATGTTTTTGAGACAAAGCAAGAACTGCCGATACTGAAGTCAAAGATAACGAAGTGTGGAGCTGGAGGAACACAGTAGGCCAGGCAGCATCAGAGGAACAGGAAAGCTGACGTTTCAGGTCGGGACCCTTCTGGCCTGCTGTGTTCCTCCAGCTCCACACTTTTATGTTTTTGAGAGAGTTAGATATAGTTCTCAGGGCTGAAGGGATCAAAAGGTATTTGCAGAAAGCAGGAAAAGGGTACTGAGTTGGTTGATCAACCACAATCATATTGAATGGAGGAGCAGGCTCAAAGGGCCAAATTGTCTGTTTCTATTTTCTGTGCAACTTTGTTGAGCATTTTCACATTGTAATGTGAATCTAATCCGGTGCAAACATAGGTTGCAAGGTTTTAACGTGTTGCCTTTGTTGTAATAGGGAAAACAGATACTAAAAACCGTTTTGACCTGATTTGTCTGGCCATTTTCCCACCAAAGCGGCTGAGTTCTATTTTTTCATACCCAGCCCCATGACATCAGCACTGCTGCCTTCCCCAACCAAACCTGTTGTCTAATGTTTCCTGCACCCTAAAACTTACTCTGCAGTACTCCCAGATCCTGAGATGTCATCCCAGTGCTGCCAGGTCTAGGCTGGTTTGCAGTCCCTAACAATAGTAGTTGACATTAATTTTCTTAAGTCTTCTGCCTGTTTGCCAACAAAACTATTGAACACCAGCTTGTGCAGCCAATACTATCCTTTGATTTTATTATGATGAGTATACTGACTTGCATGGAATGAGTTTTACATGTTGGCATACAGAAAAAAAAAAGTTTCAATTTTCCACCAAAAATGCTTTTCAGAAGTTTTTGGGCTAGGTGTGAAATTTGCCGTTGTCGTTCAGATGGAGCAAAATGAGTACATACAGCTTAGATTTGTACTTTGATACATAATAAAATGTATAAGACGACGGAGAAAATCCCAAGGGTAATCACGAAAAATGGGTTGTATTAAATTGGTCTTTGAAAAGGAGTTCTGATTTAAGTGCGCATTGGAAATTCAGTGGCAGATGTGCTACTGATGCAGTGTTATAGTGATTTCAAGTGAGCAGACCTTGATGCGGAATGCTATGCCTTTATACTCATTACCTGTTCAGTGTATTAATCTGGCAGCCCCGTACTGATTGTTTAACTGCAAGTCAGCAATGTTATTGCTTAGATGACTTCAACAGCATTTTAGTTTTCTAAGTATCAAAGAAATGACTCATTGAGTCAACACAACTTCAGAAACGAGATCCCTGATTTTGTTTTGACGTGACTTGTATGGAAGGTTGGTTGATTAAATTTGAGGCTTATACTTCTGCAATCCCACTGAATTGGAGTGCAACAGATATATTGTAAAAGGGACATTCATCCAGAACCATCCTGCTCCTGTCAGATGGTTTAGGCAAAATTGAGCCAATAATTGTAGTACAACTTCTATTTGAAACGTGAAATATCCTGCTTGCCTGTGTATAGGAGTAAAATAGCTACATTCAGAAGGATTTGATACAAATGTGATACACCTGTGTGTAGAGTAGATCAGGCTTGTGCTTTAGTGCATTTCTGTAAAGTGAATATTCATCTCAACAGTTGTGTTTTCTAAACAGTGTGCAAAATCTCATTTACCACTTGTATTCTGTTGTCTCAGTCAATGGGCAAATAATTTACTTTTGTTTTTATGTGTATATTAATAGTCAAGATCACAGAACAATCATTACAGATAATGAACGTTGCATCCATCATAGAAGTGCAGTACATATCTGTGCTGTTTTTGCAAGAGTCATCAATTACAGTTGGCAAAGTAGTTGATGTTAATAACAAATTGGATACCAATAAGTGAAATACTAAACTATCCCCCGAGCCAAAATCAGACTCTTCAGTGCTGAAACTTTTGACAGTGAAAAGAAGAAACTTGACAACTTTGGATATCATATCTTCACAAGATAATAGGGATTAGCAGGCCAGATGAACAAACAAGTACTCAGCAACTGCCAGTAGGCGAACATGGGGTGGCTGAAACTTGGAATGAAAAGCTGTGGACTGTACACCAAGCATTGAGATATAGCAATATGGAAAAGTGAGTCATGGAAGGCCACAAATAACCTCAAGATATACTGAATGAGGAGCTCTTGGAAACTAGCATAATTCAAAAGCAAATAAACGCTTTCATTTCAACAGCACCATACATGGCCTGAGGATATCAAAAATGTATTGCAAGCAAAGAACCATAGTATCATAGAATCTTTACAGTATGGAAACAGGCCATTCAGCCCATCAAGTCCATGCTGATCCTTCAAAGAGCATCCTACCCAGACCCATCCCTGTAACCCTGCATTTCCCGTGGCCAATCCACCTAATCTTCACATCTTTGGGCTGTTGGAGGAAACCAGAGCACCTGGAGGAAGCTCATGCCGACTCTGAGAGAATGTGCAAACTTCACACAGACAGTTGCCCGAGGCTGGAATCCAATCCAGGTCTCTGCCACTGTTGAGCCACAGTACTAACCACTGAGCCATGATGCTGTCCAATGGTATACTATTTTGCTGTGTAATCATGTTGTAACATAGGAATCTGACTGGCTAACAAGCACCTATGTAAATAAATATGAGTGCAATTTCTTGCCACAACTGAACATCTTTAGCAGTTTAAAACATGCTGTGGCCAGGTAAAACCAGGGTGTAACCCCAAGGTCACTACAGCCCACAGACAAGTTAATAATAACATCTAAGATTTTGGAGTAGATTTGTAGCTTGGGTTGTGGATGTTGTGTTTGGTTGGCTCGCCAAGCTAGTTTGTTGTTCTGCAGAAGCGCTGTTGTGTTTTCCCACCTGTTATTTAAATCTGGGGTCTGTTGAGCTGTGTTACCTCACTTCTGGTTTTCCTTTGCAATGGAGTGTATATCGGGTCTAGCTCTGTGTTTTTTGATGGCAACTTTGTTTGTGTGTGTTAGGGTGGTTGCTGTTGAAAGCCACACACACTGACCAAGTACTGAATTTCAACAACAACCACCCTAACACACATAAACGACATTGCATGAGAACATTATTTAAATGGGCAACAACACACTGCAGCAACACAGAGCTACGCCAAGAAGAAGAAGAGTACCTCTTCCAAGTATTCAAAGACAATGGATACTCGAAAAACTGGGTCAGAAGATGCCTATCACCCACACGACAACAGGGAGATACTACACGCCCCGACATGCTGACCACGCTACCTTACATCAGGAACACATCTGAACTGACCACAAGACTCCTGCCACTAGGCATAAGAGTAACACACAAACCCACATTAATCCCATGCCAACTGCTCATCCGGACCAAAGACCCACTATCCACTATGGACAGGACCAAAGTCATATACAAGATTCCCTGCAAAGACTGCAACAAACACTACATTGGACAAACAGGAAGGAAATTAACCACAAGGGTACACGACCGTCAATTGGCAACAAAAAAAAACACGACTAATACTCCCTCATCTCCATCCACATGGATAAGGAGAACCACCAATTCGATTGGGACAACACTTGGATCCTGGGACAGGGAAAGTAGAGACAAGCACAGGAATTCCTAGAAGCCTGGTACTCCAGTAAGAAAGCCATCAATAAACACATAGAGCTAGACCCCATATACACTCCATTGTGAGGAAAACGGGAAGTGAGGTAATCCAGCTCAACAGACAGTGTTTAAATAAACGGCGGGAAAACACAACAGCACTTCATCGGAGGTTGTACTGATGATGTTATCCAATGGGGTAATGAAACATCTGCGAAACAGCGAAACAACGAACCAACTATAATAATCACATCATTTAACAGTACTTTTTATTCAGATGTGAAGACATATTCTCCCCAGCTCCCAGGTTCTGAAGAAATGTGATTCACTGGAACGTTGGTAGGTTTAATTTAAAAAAAACACCAGCTTGCAAAAATTTGCCTAAAGGCACCTGTCAACTATAGTGTACTGAGAGGATAACATGCACTTGCATGCAATTCTTTATGCTTCACAGTGTTAAATGTTGATTTTTTTTTCATGGTCTTTCACTTTGGCCATTGGGGTTTAAAATACCAACATATTTCTGACCCCAGAATTGCCCTGAATATGTTACATTTTGATTCCAGACCTCCATTGAATGGAAGGGCGAGGAAATAGCTCACCTTTCAAATGTTGTGATCATCAGGTTTTAAACTGCCGAGGGCATTCAGTTATGATAAGAAATTGCACTCTTATATTTATCATTTACTTCATCACTGTTTGTTTGTCATTGGAAACTAACAGATCTGCTTTACAAGCTTATCAGTTAACCTAAATTTCAGAGCTCCCATTGATAAATATTTGTTAATGAAAGCAAAGTATCGTGGATGTTGGAGATCTGAAGAAACTTAGAAGGTCTGACAGCATCTGTGGCGAGAGAAACCAAGTTAGTTTCAAGTCCATTATGCCTCCTCTTTGAAACAAATATTTGTTTTTCCTTTGAGTGTTACCTGTTTTTTTTTCCACTCAAAATTTCAAGAAAAGATTTCTTTTGGTTTGAATATCATTACTGTTCTCATTTTTCAGTCATCTTTTGTTGTTTTTTAGAAACCTTTTCTAATCTTCTAACTTTCCACTAATATTTGTCACATTGTTGGTTTTTCTTTGAATTTTATACTGTCCTTAACTTCCTTGGCTAACTAGAGTTGGTTTATTCCCTTCTTGGATTCCTTCTATCTCATTGCTGTGAGTCAGAACTTTTTTCTTGAATATCTACCACTATACATCAATGTCTTTTCTGTTAAACTCTTTTCTCAGTTCATTCCAGCCATTTCTGTTCTCGTATCTTTGTAATTACCCTTATTTAAGTTCAGCACAGTTGTTTACGACCCAAATTTCTCATTCTCAAACTGAATGTTAAATTTTACCATTTTATGGTCACTTTCATAGGAGCTTACTTTTCACACTCAGATCATTTATTGTTCCTGCCACTTTAGACATAGCCTGGTCCCCGGTTGGATCCTCAACGCAGTGTTCTCAGACATTGAAACAGAAGTTGCTGGAGAAACTTAGCAGTCTGGCAACATCTAAGGAGAGATGGGTCACTGGACCCAAAATGCTGACTCTGCTTTCTCTCCACAGATGCTGCCAGACCTGTTGAGTTTCTCCAGCAATTTCTGTCTTTGTTTCAGATTTCCAGCATACGCAGTTCTTTGCTTTTTGTATAATGTTCTTTGGAAACTGACCTGAATACATTCTATGAATTCTTCTTCATGACTACCTGTGCGACTTTTTAATCTTCATGTAGATTGGGGACATCAAATTAATTTACATGGCCTTTTATCTCCCTGATTTATTCTCCAGCTTAACAGAACAACTTTAGACACCACTGTCGTCTTCTCCTGTTATTTCTTTTTTCCACCCATATGGAGTCTACATCATCTGATGCAAGGTCATTTCTTGCAATAGCCCTTATTCCATCTTGTACTACTAAAACTATCCTACCACTCTTTCCTTCCTACTTGTCATTTTGAGATGTTATTTACCACTGAATATCCAGTTCCGAGCTTTGATTTCCTTCTCTCTGTAATAACTATAAGAATTATATCTCTTAACCTCTATTTGTGCTATTAGATCACTTATTTGTTACAAGTACAATGGTTAAGAGCCATTAATTTTGCATTTTTTCCATTTTCTCCTCTGCTGATTGTACTAACATTTTAAAAAGGTAGCAAATACATTCTGTCCCATACAGGGTATTATTACCCAAATAGCTGCCCTGCTATGTGCTGTATCCATTTACTTTGCAAGCCTGTGCCCCCTTCAAACTCCTGACACCCCATTTAGTTTAAAGGCCTCTCTGTAGCCCTAGTTATTCAGTTTGCTACGGTGCTGGCCTCAACACAGTTCAAGTGAAACCCATTCAACTGTAACAACTCACTTCAACCAGTGCTGGTAGCAATGCCCCATTAACTGAAACCTATTCCTGCCAGACCAATCTTTGAGCCACAGCTTTAAGATCTTGACTTTTTTTGTCCTATACCAGTTTGCCCATGGCTCAGGGAGTTGTCCTGAGATTATTGCCTTGGTTGTTCTGCCCTTCAATTTGGCAATAATCTGTTCAAATTCTTTTGGCAGAAGCTCTTTTCTCATCTTGTTGATGCCAATGGTACCAGCACAGATGATGACTACTGTATCCCCCACTAGTTCCGACCCCAAGTTCCACTTCAGTCCTAACGAAATGGCCTTCATCTTGACATCAGGAGGGCAAAACAGCCTTCAGGACCCACTCTCGGGGCTTCAGAAAATCCCCATAATTATCCTGTCTGCTATTTGTACTATATTCTCAGGAAAAGATTAGTATGTATGCTGGATGGGTTGGGGGCAAGGTCAAGGGGTAAATGATAGGTGATGAAGCCCACAGAGAGAAGACAACAGTAGGACAGACAAAGGAATGGTTAAAAGTCAGCCTGGAGGAATCACAAGCTGCTGATTGGGACCGTTAGTAGTTGACCATGGGATGGTTGTTGGTAGCAGCCCATGTGACGACAAAGCCTAATGTGTGGGGATTGAGGTAAGGATAGGAGAGAAAGTGCTTAGGCTCTAAAATTATTTAATCGATATTGAGTCCCGAAAGCTACAGAGTCCCTGAGCAGAAAATGAGATGCTGCTGACAACATGGTCCCCTCTACATTGGGGAAGTGAAACATAGACTGGGTGACCACTTTGCAGAGCACCTATGTTCTGTTCCCAAAAATGACCCTGAGCTTCCTGTTGCCTGCCATTTCAACACAGTGTTCCTTAGCTAACATCTCTGTCTCAGGCTTGCTGCAGTTCTCCAGTAAAGCTCAAACTGGAAGAACAGCATCACATTTTCAGCTTGGGAACTCTGCAGCCTTTGAGACTCTATATAGAGTTTAATAATTTTAGGGCCTGAGCACCTTCTCCCATGTCCTTAACCCAATCCCAACAGACCAGGCCTCGCATCACATGGGCTGCTACCACAACCATCTCATCGTCAACTACAGTGGTCCCAATTAGCAGCTATTGATTTCCTTCAGGCTGACCTTTACTCGTTCCTTTGTCTGACCTACTGTTGTTTTTTCTCTCCGGGCTTTATCTCCACCTTTCGTTTACTCCTCCACATTCCCCACCCACTCCCATCCCATCTTCAGCATATATACCAACCTTTTCTTCACGAAAATCAGTTCTGAAGAAGGATCAGTGAATCTAAATGTTAACTGTGCTTTTTCTCCACACATGCTGCCCACCTGAGTTTTCCCAGCAATTTCTGTTTTTGTACTATGTTCTTATTGCTTCCTTTCATTTAATAGCTCCGCATGTCTAACTATGCTGTGCCCCTAGTCCCTCGTCCATATTGCTTGTGAAAATCTTGTATGTTGGACAACTGAGGGGATTGAGATGTCTCGAAAATGACCCCTTGGGTCCCCATTTCTGCCTTGTGTGCAGCCACATAATCTCTTATCTCTGATCATGATCAAATTTGAATTACTTAATCTGAGGGGTGCGACTGCTTCCTTGGGTAAGGTATCCAGATAGATTCCCTGAAAGTGGTGTAATGTATGTACAAGTCTGAGTTGAGGAACTGAAGTTGCTCAATCTGCAAACAATTGCTACAGATGCATTTACCCTGGATCACCTTGATGTCCAGGAGCTCCCTTATGCTGCTGCAGTAGTACATCACCCATCCTCCCGTCATTATGATATTATTTGATTTTTAATTAACTACTCAAGAATCCATACCTCCGCCGCATCTGCTCCCAGGATGAGGCATTCCACTCCCGTACATCTCAGTTGTCCTCGTTTTTCAAGGACCGTAACTTCCCCTCCTCGGTGGTCGAGAACGCCCTCAACCGTGTCTCCCACATCTCCCGCACCTCATCCCTCACACCCCGTCCACGCAATAAAAACCAAAAAAGAATCCCCCTCGTCCTCACGTACCACCCCACCAACCTCCGGATCCAACGCATCATCCTCCGACACTTCCGCCATCTGCAATCCGACCCCACCACCGAAGACACTTTTCCCTCCCCACCCTTATCTGCTTTCCAGAGGGACCACTCTCTCTGTGACTCCCTTGTCCGCTCCACACTCCCCTCCAGCCCCACCACACCCGGCACTTTTCCCTGCAACCGCAGGAAGTGCTACACCTGCCCCTACACCTTCCCCCTCACCCCCATCCCAGGCCCCAAGAAGACTTTCCACATCAAGCAGATGTTCACCTGCACATCTGCTAATGTGGTATACTGTATCCACTGTTCCCATTGTGACCTCCTCTACATCAGGGAAACCAAGCGGAGGCTTGGGGACCGCTTTGCAGAACACCTACGCTCGGTTCGCACTAAACAACTGCACCTCCCAGTCGCGAACCATTTCAACTCCCCCTCCCATTCCTCAGACGACATGTCCATCCTGGGCCTCCTGCAGTGCCACAACGATGCCACCTGAAGGTTGCAGGAACAGCAACTCATATTCCACTTGGGAGCCCTGCAGCACAATGGTATCAATGTGGATTTGACAAGCTTCAAAATCTCCCCTCCCCCGACCGCATCCCAAACCAGCCCAGCTCGCCCCCGCCTCCCTAACCTGTCCTTCCTCCCACCTCAAGCCCCACCCCCATCTCCTACCTACTAACCACATCCCGCCCCCTTGACCTGTCCGTCCTCCCTGGACTGACCTATCTCCTCCCTACCTCCTCACCTGCACTCACCTTTCCTGGCTCCATCCCCGCCTCTTTGACCGGTCTGTCTCCTCTCCACCTATCTTCTCTCCGCCTCCCCCTCTCTCCCTATTTATTTCAGAACCCCCTTCCCCTCCCCCATTTCTGAAGAAGGGTCTAGGCCCGAAACGTCAGCCTTCCTGCTCCTCTGATGCTGCTTGGCCTGCTGTGTTCATCCAGCTCTACACTGTGTTAGCTCAGATTCTCCAGCATCTGCAATTCCTACTACCTCTGAAACAATAAGAAATCTAATCCTTTATTCCAATCCTGTGGGAATTCATGACAGTATACTTTAATCATGATCTTGAGAATCTGATGGTATCTCTCCAAAGCTCCCTGTGTTTTTGGGTGATATGCAATGGACTTAAATTGTTTTATTTTATGCCCAACCTGCTGACGATGTCCTGGAAAGGTTTAGGCATAAAGTCAGAATCTTGGTCAGAATGTATTTCAATTGGTAGTCCATAACAAGTTAAAACCTGAGCTCCATCCACAGGTAATTTCTTAATTGCCCACACTACCACTATCCAGAGAACAATTAGACTCTCAACAATGGAAATGGGACATACTCTCCATCTAACCATGCCCCAAAACATTGCCTTTCATTTAACTCTCTGGAAGGAACACTAAATCCTTCTACAGAAAAGTAGCCCCTGTGTCTCTCTGTAGAGTTACTGGCCTCATTTGAAGACAAAGGGATAATCTTCCCTTTAGACTGTTTATATCTCCCATCTACCAATATCTCTTCTGCATTCAGTTTTTAATTTCCCCCATCTTGAGTTCTTGACAAGTTCTCCAGCGCCAAGTCAAGAACTTGATTTTTCATTTTGACTTGTTTTCAGACCCATTCTTACAAACTCCTACAAGTAAGAAGTCACATGACACCAGGTTATTGTCCAACAGGTTTATTTGAAATCACAAGTTTCGGGAGCGCTACTCCTTTGTCAGGTGACTTCACATGATGAAAGAGTATTGCTCCAAAAACTTGTAACTTCAAATAAACCTGTTGGACTATAACCTGGTGATGTGTGACTTCTGATTTTGTCCACCCCAGTCCAACACTGGCATCTCTACTTCAAACCCCTACAAGTCTCATGGGTTTCCTTAGCAATTTGCAATATCCTGAATGAAAGAGTCCAATTTTGTTACAATGGAAACACTTCAGCCTTCAATTTTCACCTCCATCCTCAATCCTTTCCAGTCTAATCTGAGGAGGAGATCTTGGTGTGTTCGTAGCTACCTACTCTTTACCCTGGCTACTTACCTCCTTTCAATCCTCTCATTTTCTACTATTTTCAAATTTATAAAAGAGTGACAGAAAGAAGGTTTAGTTTGATGCTTCAGCTCATAATCGTCAGTCATTATTGCTGCCTATCTTGCAGCTGCAAGTCCTTTAGTCCTCAACATTGGTTCTTATCACTATGAACGGTAGTGAATATTAAAATTCACACATGGTTTCAGCCTCTAATGCTCCAGATCCTAATATCCATCTGTCACAATTACTTTGCTTAACCCTTTGAAATTCAACAAAGTGAGAGGAGTTGAAGGAGAATTTGTTAAATGGTGAGGACGAGCTTGTACAGGTGGAGGAGGGTGGTAGTGAACTTAAAATTCTCCTCCCCTTGTCCCGTCTCTTCCCACTCATCCACGATTCTTCTGACATTTTACACTGGCATCACAATTTTCAGTGTGCTGACACCAGCAACTTTCTTTTCAGCATGGATACTGCAATTCCTCTACACATCCATTCCCCAACAGAATGGTTTGAGGGCTCTACTTTCTTCCTTGAAAGAAGTTCTGAGTTGTCCCCATCCATCAGCGCCACCCTCCACCTCAGCATACTTGTCCTCACCTTCAGCAACTTCTCCTTTATCTCGCCTCACTTTCTTCAGGTCAACGGCATGGCCACAGGTAACAGCATAAGGCCCAGTTATACCTGTCACTTTGTGGGTTATGCAGAACATTCCTTGCTCCAGTCCTACTCAGGTCCCTCCCCACAACTCTTTCTCTGGTACATCTATGACATCACAAGTACAGATTCCCTCTCTCAACTGTGATTAGAAAAACGTATCAACTTTGCTTCCAAATTCTATCCTGCTTCCACCTTCACCTGGATCCATCCCTAACTATTCCCTTCGCTTCCTTGACATCTGTTTCCATTTCGGGGATAAGGCAGTTCCAATGAAGGGTCACTGGATTTGAAACATTAACTGTTTCTCTCTCTACAAATGCTACCAGATTTGTTGAGTTTCTCCAGCACTCTGTTTTGTGGAGGAACAAAACATGATTGGCAGGTAGGAAGCATGAGGGTCATGAATAACAGGGTGAATGGTAGTGAGAGGATTAGGTTGGTTACAGAAAAGTTTAGAATGAATAATTAGAACCTAATTTTACACTCAGAATGGAGACAGGAGCAGCAACGGTTAAGATATGAAATGAAGATCAAAAATAACACTGACCTGCAGGAGAGGTTTTTGTTCCTTATGCCCGACTACTAGAATAACACGGAGTAGACACATGGGATAATAAAGGGCAACTTTGTTAAAGGTAAAATGTATGCAAATTTTCAATATGCCAACAGAAAAGCCTGACAATACAGTATACACAGATTTTCAAATAGGTATTTATTAAAGTAGCACAAAAATTTATTTTGTAAATAGTATGATTTCTAAGGTTGTGAATGGTCCAAAAGCCATAAACAGCTGCCTAAAATGGTACCATTTTGAGGGGTAACAGGAGGCATTGTAAGAACATAGGGATCTGGGCATGTATTTTCATCAATCTTTGAAGGGACACAGCAAGTTGATAAGTTGGCCAGAAAACACAGCTATGTGGCTTAATAAATGCAAAGTAAAACTGGATACTGAGCACTTCAACTTTCTCCCTTTCTCTCTTGAAGGGACACAGTCTTGCTGCAGTAAAACGTTTGAGTTCCGGATCACAAGAACAACATGGGGAATCATGCTGAAGAAGGGTCATTAGACTTCAAGCATTAACTCTGCTTTCTTTCCATAGATGCTGCCACCTGCTGCTCAGTTTATCAGCAATTTCTGTTCTTGTTTCAGATCTTCAGCATCCACAGTTCTATGTCTTATTACGGTGAATTGAGCAGTGATTATTGCTAAACACTTTGAGCACCATTGAAACTGATCTTGTCCTTAAATCAATAGTGCACATGCACTTTCCAAGGATTAATGGATGGCAATCAGTGGTTGAAACTTCCTTAATATTAAAATAAATAAAAACCGATTGAGAACTGCACGCTGAAACAATTGTCAACAGGTAATATTCAGTCGAAATTAAAGATGTGAACACTATATCAAAGACCAACCAGCAATTCAAAATAATGAAAAATTTTTCTACTTTTCAGGGAAAAATCGAAAATACGTGCTTTTCTGTACTAACATTCAAAAGGTCTTTCACTTTCCTAAAAGGTATTGATTTGTGGTGAAGTGCAGTTCTTCAAATCACTGGTCACCTGCTGGTATTTTTCCCAACATTTAAAGTAAAGTCAAAAGAAAACAACTGAACAAAGAGTCAAAATACTTAGCTATAGGAGGCACTGCATGCATATGCACCACAAATTTATTTTCCAGCAGAGGCCCCTATATAACAATCAGAACTACATACCCAAGTCTGCACAGACAGTATCCTCTACAAATGGCCTTGGCCTTTCATCTCAACAAAAGAAACAAAACATAGTATTTAATTAAGAAACAAATCACTGACAAGTGTGGTACATCGGCAGTTAAATGTTAGAATCTATCATAAATGATGAAATAATTGAGCATTTAGAAATAGTCAATATGACTTCATGAAAGGAAAAATCATGCCTGAAAAATTTAGTAGAATTCTTGGAGAAGATAAAAGCTGGATAGAAAAAGGGGAGAGCAGTGGATATAATGTATTTGGATTTTCAAAAGGCTTTTGTTAAGGTGTCACGCATTAAGATACATAGTAAGATAAGAGCCCATGGTGTTGGAGGTAATATTAGAATTGATAAAGGATTAACTAAGTAGTAGGCGACAGGTAGACAAACATTTTCAAGATGGCAACCTACAACTAGTGGTGTGCCACAGGGGTCAGTGCTGGGGCCACAATTTTTTTTTAATTTACAATATATATTAGTGACATGGATGAGAAAAGCGAATGCGCTATAGCCAGATTTGCGGAAGTCACAAAAATAGGTGGGAAGGCAAGTGGTGAAGATAACATGAAGACTCTGCAGAGGGATATAGACAATTTAAGTGAGTGGACAAAAACATGGTAGATAGAATATAATGTGGAGAAATTGGAGATTACACATTTTGGCAGCAAAAATAGAGGAGCTGAACTTTATTTAAATGCAGAAAGCTACAGAACAGGCCCCTCTCACTTACTCCAAACTCTCCCCATCGGAACACGCAGTCCTCCATTCCCTTCGCTCCAACCCCAACCTCACCATTAAACCCACCGACAAGGGAGGACACAGTGGTAGTATGGCGAACTGACCTCTACATCACTGAGGCCAGACGCCAACTCTCTGATACCTCCTTCTACTGTCCCCTTGGTCACAACCCCATCTCTGATCACCAAGCCATCATCATCCAGACCATCAATAACCTCATCACCTCGGGGAGATCTCTCGTCCGCAGCCTCCAACCTGATGCTTGCCTAAGCCCGCACCACCTGTTTCTATCTCCTATCCAAGATCCATGAGCCTGACTGCCCCGGTCAACCCATTGTCTGCCTGCTCCTGCCTCACTGAGCTCATCGCTTCCAACCATGACTCCATTTTTCCTCCTTTGGTCCAGGAACTCCCCACCTACATTTGGGACACCACCCACACTGTCCACCTTTTCCAAAGCTTTCAATTCCCCAGTCCTCAACACCTCATCTTCACCACGGACATTCAGTCGCTATACACCTGTATTCCCCATGAGGATGGCCTAAAAAGCCTCCACTTCTTCCTCTCCAGTGGGCCCACCCAGACCTCCTCCACTGACACTCTCATTCGCGTGGCAGAACTGGTGCTCACCCTCAACAATTCTTCTTTTGATTCCTCCCACTTCCTACAAACCAAAAGGGTGGCTATGGGCACCCGCATGGGCCTCAGCTATGCTTGACTTTGTAGGGTTCGTGGAACGGTCCCTCTTCCATGACTACACCAGCACCATCCCCCACCTCTTTCACCACCATATTGATGACTGTATCGGTGTTGCCGCGTGCTCCTGCGAGGAGCTTGAACAGTTCATCAACTTTGCCAACACCTTCTACTGCGCCCTCAAATTCACATGGACCATTTCTGACACCTCCCTCCCCATCCTGAACCCCTCCATTTCCATCTCCGGTAATCAACTCACCACTGACATCCATTTCAAACCTACTGACTCCCATAATTACCTCGGCTACACCTCCTTTCACCTACACTCCTGCAAAAATTCTATCCCATACTGCCAGAATGAGATATTCTATTCCAGGACTTTCCAGATACCCTCCTACTTTAGAGACCATAGCTTCCCCTCCTCTGTAATTAAGGATGCCCTCAACCGCATCTCCCCCATTTCCCGTGCTTCTGCCCCCAAATCCTCTCCCTCCATCAACAATAAGGATAGAGTCCCCTTAGTCCTCACATACCACCCCGCCAACCTCCGAATACAATGCATCATCCTCCAACATTTCTGCTACCTACAATCAGACCCCACCACCAAAAAGATATATCCCACCCGCACTCCACATCTGCTGTCCATAGGGACTATTCACACCACAATTCCCTCGTCAGCTCCACACTCCCCACCAACCCCTTCACCACACCCGGTACCTTTCCCTGCAACCGCAGGGGGTGCAGCACCTGCCCCTACACCTCCGCTCTCACTTCCGTCCAAGGCCCCAAACAATTCTTCCAAATCTGGCAGTGATTCACTTGCACTTCATCTAACCTCATCTACTGTATACGTTGCTCCCGATGTGGTCTCCTCTACATGGGGGAGATCAAACGCAGACTCGGAGACCGGTTTGCAGAACTCCTGTGCTCTGCATGCACCAACCAACTTGACCATCCGGTTGACACCCACTTTAACTCCTCCTCCCACCTCTCTGGTGACATGTCCATCATTGGCCTCCTCCACTGTCAGAGTGAGGCCAAATGTAAACTGGACCAACACCACCTCATATTTCACCTTGGGAGCTTAAAGCCCAGTGGCCTGAATGTTGACTTCACCAGCTTCTTCCCCCAACCTGTCCATTTTCCAACTCACCTATCCGCTCCACCTTTCCCACTGACCAACCACAACAAACCCCTATCTGAATCCACCTATCTCCATTTTATCTATCCTCCCTCCAGTCCCACCACCCCTCCCTCTATTTATTTCTGGGCTCTCCTACCCCTCCCCAGTCCTGACGAAGGATTTCGGCCCGAAATGTTGATCTTGCTGCTCCTCGGAATGCTGTTTGACTTGCTGTGCTTTTCCAGCTCCACATTTATTGACAATAGTTTCCAGCAGCTACAGTCCATACTGTCTCCAAGAGGGATTTGGGAATCCTCGTCCATGAATCACAAAAGCATCCAAGTTCAGTGAAGATCATGAAAGGCAATTAGAATGTTGGCCTTTATTTCCAAGGGAATGGAGTATAAAAGTAAGGAGGTTTTTCTAAAACTATAAAAGGCACTAGTCAAAGCACAGCTGGAATACAGTGAACAGTTTTGGGTCCCTTAAATAAGGAAAGATATATTGGCATGGGAGGCAGTCCAGAGAAGGTTCACTAGGCTAATACGAGGTATGGAGGGACTGTCTTAGAGGAGAGGTTCAGTAGATTGGGCCTGGAATATTTCGGAATATGGAAGATTGAGAGGTGGCCTTATTGAAACATAAAAGTTTCTTAGCGGACTTAACAGGGTGCAATCTTAATCAGTGAAGGAATCAAAGATTATGGGGAAAAGTCAGTAAGGTGGGACTAAAAACAAAGAACAGTACAACAGAGGAACAGACCTTTCGGCCCACAACACTGTGCCAACACATGACACCTTTGTAAATTAAAACCATTTTGCCTGTATGCAGTCCGTACTCATTGCCTCTTCACATATCTATCAAGGTGCCTCAAACACTGCTATTGTATCTGCTTGTAACTCCTCCTCTCACAGCTCATCCCAGGCACTTACTACACTCTGTGAAAACTTGCCTCTTGCATTGCCTTCAAACTTTCCCCTTTTTACCTTAAACTGAAGTGCCCTAGTAATTGACATTTCTGGGAAAAAGACTCTGACTATCCATGCCTCTCATAATTTTGTGGACTTCTATCAGGTTGCCCATCAGCCTCCGACATTCAAGTGAAAACAATCCGAGTTTGTCCAATCTCTCTCCATAGCTCAATATCCAAATCGGGTAACATTCTGTTAACCTTTTCTGTACCCTCTCCAAAGCCTCCATATCATTCTGATAATGTTCAGACCAGAACTGTAAGCAATATTCCAAACGTGGCCCCCAACTAAAGTTCTATACAGGTGCAACATGACTTGCCAATTTTCATACCCTACAATCTGACCCATGAAGGTAAGCATGCTACACACCTTCTTGACCAACTTATCCACCTGTGTTGTCACTTCCAGGGAAACGTGGACCTGTACACCTAGATCCATCTGTATGTTAACGTTTCTAGGGGGTTCTGCCATTAACTGTAGACTTTCCTCTTGCATTTGACCTTCCAAAATGCATCATCTCACAATTGTCCAGATTAAATTCCATCTGCCATTTCTCCGCCCAAGTCTCCACCCTCCCAAAATCCAGCTGTATCCTCTTGTGATCTTAATTATCCACAGCTCCCTTAATCGTTATGTTGTCTGCAAACTTATTAATCAGACCACCTACATTCTCCTCCAAATCATTTATACATACTACAATCAACATGGGTTCCAGCACTGATCTGTGTGGAACACCATCGGTTACAGATCTACAGTCACAAAAACACCCTTCCACCACTACTCTATCTTCTATCACCACGTCAGTTCTGTAACAATCTTACCAGCTCACCATGGATCCCATATGACTTCACCTTCTGTTGAGGTTTATCAGATCAGCCACGAGCTCATTGAATAGTGCAGCAGACTCGATGGGCTGAAGCGAAAACTTCTGCTCCTATGTCTATGGTCCTGTCATCTTAAACGGAAAGCCTAATGCACAACTATTTGTTCGCTCACAAAAGTTCTCCTAATGAAAATAAAACCCCATTGCACACCAGGAATTGTATCTTTCCAGCCACTTTAAGAAATAATCATGGTTACAGAAATATTCGAGCGTTAAAATTAAACCCATTCAGATACATTGTGTAAAACACACGCCATTAGGTCAAATTCAAACTCTGAAATAAATGATGTTAAAATAGAGATGAATGACATATCTTATATCCCATGTCTTATATGTTGATCTAGAATACTTTAATAATATGCCAAACGTTCTTCAGCTGCTTTATTTCTGTTTTGTTTTACTCGTGTCTGGGTTCACATTTAATTAAATGTGAACCCAGACACGAG
>NC_063333.1:143876128-143920496 GCF_021869965.1 Rhincodon typus | reverse complement strand
CTTCTTCAGAAAATCTTCTGAAGAAGAGTCCTGACCCGAAATGTCAGCTTTCCTGTTCCTCTGATGCTGCCTGGCCTGCTCAGTTCCTCCAGCTCCACACTGTGTTATCACTGGAAATTGTTTGTTTGTGCAAACTACAGAAGTTTACATTGTTTGTCTTTTGAGTAAAATGGTCAATCTCCAATCCATTGAGTTAGCTATGAGGCTGGAAAAGTACAGCAGGTCAGACAGCATCCGAGGAGCAGAAAAGTTAATGTTTCATCTCGAAACGTTGACTTTTCTGCTTCTTGGATGCTGTCTGACCTGCTGTGCTTTTCCAGCCTCACACCTATTGACTCTGTCTTCCAGCATCTGCAGTCCTTATTGTCTCCATTGAGTTAGCTGATGGCTTGGTTTGGAAGAGGGATATTTAGTATCCCTTGATTGGAGTGCTGCTGATTAGCTGCAACTTGCCTTCTGTAGAAAATGCACACTGCAGCTTGGTGATGAAATGGGTGGATTTTAAGCTAGTGGATAATGTGTCAAGCAAGTGGCATGCTACATCCAGATTTTAGTAGTTTTTAGTACAGTTGCACTTGTCTACCCGAGCAGAGAGAATTCCATCTCATCACTTACTCTTTACAGTATTTGTGGATTAAGCCACCTGTTATAAAATACCTAGTCTCTGACCTACACTGGTGGTCTTAACATTTTATATGGCTGGTGCAAATGGGATTCTTACCAATGATGTTGAGGTCCAGTGATGATGCTGCCGTTGAATATCAAGGGAGCAGTTGCAATCACTGTTCATAAATTGTGACAGAAATAAGTGTACTCAAAAGTTGTAACTATTATCAATGTGAAAGGTCGTTATGTGGGAACAGACAGCTATAATTGTTGCAGGTGTGATGTATCAGGCCTCACATAATCTGAGTATAATTGACATTGTATTGGCTGATATACTGGTTGATACATGTCTGTTAATTACTGTTTTTCTTCAGGCCCTGTAAGATTTGCATCTGTCTAACACTCCTGACTTTTGCATTGCTAAACATGGTTCTCTTACACAACTAAGGAAACTACAATACAGAGAAAGGTTATTGGTCTGTAACAACTGTTGGTGTACTCATTCACTGCTGGAGTAAGGGAGTGAACAATATTGGAAATCTAAAATAAAAATAACTAGTTTCAGCATCGTGTAGATCTGTAATCATGCAGCAATTCTCAGAAAGGCTCTCTACCTGAAACGTAAACCTGCCTGAACGCTTTAGAACTGATAGGTCTGTATATTCCAATGGAGTTGGATAAAATATCCAGATTTAGCACTAGGAGCCAGCTCAAGAGACTCTGGTCTTTTGGAATTTGAGTTAATGTGATGCCAGGTGCTAATCAAACAATCAGAAATTGGGGTGACCAATATCATTACTTCTTCCGTTCTACCTTTGTTTTCAAGAATTAATTTCCTGCATCATCCAGGAGCTCATCGGAGTTTATTTTATTAGCAAGCTATTTAATCATGAGGTTTTAACAGCTGCATTTAATCTTGTCCTATATATGTTGAAATAGAGCTGAATTGCATTTGTATGTTTTTGCCTTGTTAAATGTCACTGCCCACCTGCCCCACTCCAGTCTCATTCCGAGTGATTAATTGTTTTCTTTATCTCCAGGGAAACCATATAGTATTGACCACTTAGAGCGGATCCAGCTGAGTGGGTTGTTCAATGTTCGGAAAGGGAAGATGCAGCTTCATAAGTGGACGAAGCGTCAAGTTATCTTGTGTGGTACCTGCTTGATTGTTTCATCTGTGAAAGATAGCCAGTCTGGAAAAATGCATGTTCTTCCTTTAATTGGCGGAAAGGTATTGTAGCTTTGCTCCTTGAATGAGGTGTATACTCACATTCATGTTATTTTGTAACGGATTTTAAAATGCAGTTTATTTATCAATATAATTTTGCTATTCAAAGTCGATGTTAAAAGATGCTTTCATGAAATATTTTAGATTTTACCACATATATTTGGACAGTGATTAATTTTTAAAATATTCTTACTATCATTATGAAAGTTGAAGATTACTTTTTTTCTAGTATACAATCCATTATTTTTCTGCCAATTGAGCATTTGTGTCACAGTGGAAGACACAAATTACATACCAGAAATAGGGGAAACAAATGGACTAAAAATAGATGAGAACTTAAAGTAATTAACATCAGAGATAAAGTATTAGAGAAAGATATGGAACTAAAGTCCAACAAATCCCTCAGACCTGATGGCCTACATCCACGGACTATAAAAGGGGTATCTACACAGATAATAGATGTGTTGATTATGATCCAAAGTTGCCAAGATTCTGGAACATTTCCCACTGATTGGATGGCAACAAACGTAACTTTGCTATTCAAGAAAGTAGAGACAGAGAAGGCCAGTTAGTCTGACACAACAAGGATGAACACAGCAGGCATAATAGCAGCAGAAAGGCTGACGTTTCGGGCCTAGACCCTTCTTCAGAAATGGGGGAGGGGAAGGGGGTTCTGAAATAAATAAGGAGAGAGTGGGAGGCGGATAGAAGATGGATAGAGGAGAGGATAGGTGGAGAGGAAACAAACAGGTCGAACAGGCGGGGATGGAGCCAGTAAAGGTGAGTGTAGGTGGGGAGTTAGGGAGGACGGACAGGTCAAGGGGGCGGGATGAGGCTAGTAGATAGGAGATGGGGGTGCGGCTTGAGGTGGGAGGAGGGGATAGGTGGGAGGAAGAACAGGTTAGGGAGGCGGGGACGAGCTGGACTGGTTTTGGGATGCGGTAGGGAGAGGGGAGATTTTGAAGCTTGTGAAATCCACATTGATACCATTGGGCTGCAGGGTTCCCAAGCGGAATATGAGTTGCTGTTCCTGCAACCTTCGGGTGGCATCGTTGTGATACTGCAGGAGGCCCAGGATGGACATGTCGTCTGAGGAATGGGAGGGGGAGTTGAAATGGTTCGCGACCGGGAGGTGCAGTTGTTTACTGCGAGCCGAGCATCAATCATTTTGAAAATGCTAAATTTTCTTTTGAAATCGGTGGCCTTTTAAAAAAGGGAATGGTAATTGCAAATTTATTGGAGATTTTTGAGAATATAAGTAGTAGGGTAAATAAAGAAAAACTAATAGTTGTAATATATTTGAATTTCCAAAAAGGACACAATAGCCGAAAAGATTAATACACAATATGGGCTCATGGAGTTGGGAACATATAGGATGGAGAGAGTATAAGAGGCAGGACTCAGAGTAGGGATAAACCTGAAGTTTTCGTGTTGGCAGGCAGTGATGAGTGGATTGCTACAAGGAGCAGTGCTAGGGCTGCAGTTATTCACAATCTATATACGTTACTTAGACGAAAAGACCTAAAATATTGTATTTCAGTTTGATTGTGTTACAAAGCTAGGTGGGAATTCAGGCTGTAAGGAGGACATAAAAGGCTGTAAAGAAATTTAGAGAGTGGACAACAAGGTGGCAGATGGAGTATAAAGTAAGGATAGTGAGGTTATTCACTTTGATAGTAAGAATGTAAAAGCAGAATATTTTTTAAAAGATATGAAACTTGTAAATGTCACTGTGCATTGGACATCCATATACAAAATTAGACAGTTAGCTTGCTGACACAGTATGCAATTAGGAAAGCAAGTGGTTTGGTGACCTTTTGCAAGAAGATGGGAGTATAGCAATAAAGTCTTACCACAGTCGTACAGGGTTCTGTTAAGACCACACGTAGAATACTGTGCACAAGATTGGTCTTCAAATCTAAGGGAGAAAATGCTTACTTTGGAAGCTTACTTGGAGCCAAAGTTCACTAGAATGGTGGAGTAAATTACTGCAGATGCTGAAATCTGAACTGAAAACAAAAAGTGCTGAAAATCACAGCAGGCCAGGCAGCATCCATGGAGAGAGAGCAAGCTAATGTTTCAAGTCTAGATGACTGATGAAGCCTAGCTCTGGTGAAGAGTCATCTAGACTTGAAACATTAGCTTGCTCTCTCCCACGGATGCTGCCTGACCAGCTGTGATTTCTAGAATTTTTTGTTCTCACTAGAATGGTTCCTGGTATGAGGCACAGAGTAAGTTGGGCCTGTAAACTCTGGACATTAGAAGAATGAGAGATGACTTCATTGGGACGCACAACATTTTGAAGAAACTTGACAAAGTAGTCCTTGGTCAGGTAATCTAGGATACAGGATCAAGTCTCAAGATGATGGGATGGTTATTTAGGACTGAAGTGAGGTTGTGAATTTTTGGAAATCTCCACACCAGAGAGTTATGGATATGCTTAGGGTAGATATAAGACAACATTTTGACACTTGGATTCAAGGTATACGGAGGGCAGGCGAGAAAAGTGGGAGTTGAGGATGATCAGCCATGACCGTATTGACTAGCAGAACAGGTTCACTAGGCCATTTGATCTTATGTTGCTCTTATTTCTTATGCTCTTAAATCGCAACACTTGTGCCTCTGGATCAGAGTTTGTTGATTCAAGCCCCTTTTAAGGATTTGAGCACATGAGCTGACTGTGTAGTCTGATCAAGAAACAAAAATTTCAGATGAGTTCTTTGGCTAAGTGTTTAATCAAGATCCAGGTTCCCTCTTCTCATGCTACAGGCTTATTGTAAAGACCGAAATAAAGTTTCTTTCCTCCTTGCTCCCTGTGAGATGTTATAGCACAGAATGTTTGAATTTGCTCATTCAACAATCACTGCAGTTCGAAACTAATTACTATATATAAAGTACTCTAAAATGATGTGATATGGGCTTTGTGTAAATGTGAAGCTTTTTCTTCACAGGTGGAAGAAGTGAAAAAGCACCAATACTGTTTGGCCTTCACCTCGTCAGGACCACAGAGTCAGACCTACTATGTTAGCTTTGATACTTTCCCAGAGTATTTGCGCTGGCTTCGGCAGGCTTCAAAGGTGAGGCTGCAGAGACTTTGCTTCTAACCATTAAGTGTTGTGTGTCGAAGTATTGCTTCTGGCAAAATAGCAACCTCTCTGCATGCTGGGATTCAAGGTTAGATGGTTATTTGTGCACAGCAGAGAACCTGGAGAGCCTTTTGTCCAAGTTTATTTGATTCTGACAAATTCCACTGATTTTCTTTTTGTAAAACATTAGCACGTTCATTCAGAGATAGCAAGAACTGCAGATGCTGGAGTCCAAGACAACACAGTACAGAGCTGGAGGAACATAGTAGGCCAGGCAGCATCAGAGGAGCAGGAAAGTTGATGTTTTGGGTCGGGACCCTTCTTCAGAAATGGGGAGGGGGAAGGGAGTTGGGAAATAAATGGAGAGGAGAGGGTGGGTCTGGGGAAGATAGGTGGGATGGTGATAGGTGAGTGCAGATAGGAAGTGGTGGGGATTGGTCAGTGGGATTGGTGGGGCAGATAGGTTGGAGAGAAGATGAACAGGATATGTCAGGTCAAGGAGGCAGGGATGATTGTACTATAGGCCTCCCAACAGTAGAAAAAATTGAGAACCAAATATGTAGGGGGATCTCAGATATACGAAAGCATATAAGGTTGTAAAATTGGGGATTTTAATTTTCCAGCCATTGACTGGGTCTGCCATAGTGTTAAAGGTTTGCATGGTGAAGAATTTGTGAAATGTGTTCAATTCTTTATCAATTTGTGGATGCTCCTAATAGAAAAAGAGTAAAACTAAACCTCCTTTTGGGCAGTAAGGCATGACTGAAGTAAAAGTGGGGAAGCACTTTGGATCTAGTGGTCATAATTCTATTAATTTCAAAATGGTTATAGAAAAAGATGAGTCTTCCATAAAACTTAGTTTTTAATTGGTGTAAGGAAAATTTTAATGGTATGAGACAAGAACTTTTAAAAGTTGATTGGAGTAGACTGTTTGCAGGCAAAAGGATGTCTGACAAATGGGAGGCTTTCAAGAGTATGATGACGAGAGTTCAAAGGCATTATGTTCCTGTTAGAACAAACGGTAAGGCTGATAAAGTTAAGGAACAATGGATAAAGATATTGAGATTCTAGTCAAGAATAAAATAAAATCTTATTTTATATAGAGACAGCTTTGTTTAATTGAATCTCTTAATTGGCGTAAAGAGTGTAGGGGAATTATTAAGAAAGAAATCAGGAAGGCAGAGAGGGAGTATGACATAGCGTTGGCAGATAAGGTTAAGGGTAATCCAAAGAGACTCTACAATTACATTAAGAGCAAGAGGGTGACTAGAGAGAGGGTTGGATCTCTTAAAGATCAAGCAGGTCATCTTTGTGTTGAACCCCAGTAGATGGGAGAGATACGAAATGAATATTTTGCATCAGTTTTTACTGTGGAGAAAGAAATGGAGTCTAGAGACTGCAGAGAAATAAACTTTGATATTTTAGAAACAGTTCACATTACAGAAGAGCAAGTTCAGGAGGTCTTAGAGAATATAAAGGTGGAAAAATCTCAGGGACCTGATCTAATGTATCCCAGAACATTGTGGGAAGTAAGGGAGGAAATTGTGAGACCCCTTGCAGAAATATTTGCATCATCAATAACTACGGGCGAGGTGCCTGATAACTGGAGGGGGCTCATGTTGTACTTTTGTTTAAGAAAGGTTGTAAGGAGAAACCGGGGAAATATAGATCTCTGAGTCTGACTTCGGTTGTGGGTAAATTGTTGGAGGTGATTATAAAAGATAGGATTTATGGCAGAAAATTGATTAGGGATAATCAGCATGGTTTTGTGCAAGGAAAATCATGTCTCACAAACTTGATTAAGTTTTTTAAGGAAGTTACCAAAAAGATTGATGATGGTAGAGCAGTAAATGTTTATTTGGATTTTAGTAAAGCCTTTGAGAAGATTCCGCATGGTAGATTAATTAGTAAACTTGGGTCACGTGGGATTCAGAGTGAGCTTACCAATTGGATACATAATTGGCTTAACGGCAGGAGACAAAGAGTGATGGTGGAGGGTTGCTTTACAGACTGGAGGCCTGTCACCAACGGTGTTCCACGGGGATCAGTTCTGGTCCCCTTGTTTGTCCTTTGTATAAATGGTTTGGATGAGAATGTAGAAAGCATGGTTAGTAAGTTTGTGGATGACACACCAAAATTGGTTGCATTATAGACAGTGGAGAAGGTTTTCTACGATTACAAAGGGATCTTGATCAAATGAGCCAATGGGCTGAAAAACGGCAGATGGAGTGCCATCTGGATAAATGCAAGGCATTGCATTTTGGTACAGCAAATAAGGGTAGGGCTTATACAATTAATGGTAGGGCCTTGGGCAGTGTGGTAGAACAGAGGGACTTGGTGGGGGTGCATCTGAAGTTTGTGTCGCATATAAACACGTTGGTTAAAAAAGTGCTTGGCACGCTTGTCTTCATTGCTCAGTCCTTTGAGTGTAGGAGTTGGGAAGTCATGTTGAGGTTGTATGGGACATTGATGAGACCTCTTCTGGAATACCATGTCCCGTCCTGGTCACCCACTTATAGGGAGGATGTTAAGCTGGTGAGGGTTCAAAAGAGATTTACCAGGATGTTGCTGGGTATTAAAGGTTTGAGTTAAACAGAAAGGCTGGATAGGCTGGTGCGTAGGAGGTTGAGAGGTGACCTGAAAGAAGTTTATAAAATAATGAGAGGTACAGACAGAGTTAATGGTAGTTGTCTTTTCCCGAGGATGAGGGAATCTCGAGACCAGGGGACATATTTTTAAGGTGAGAGGAGCGAAATTTAAAAAAGACATGAGAGGCAAATTTTTTTTACAGAGGGTGATTTGAGTGTGGAATGAACTTCCTGAGCAAGTGGTGGATGTGGGTACAATTACGATGTTCAAAAGACATTTGGATAAGTATGTGAATAGGAACGATTTGGAGGGATATATGCCTGGAGCAAGCAAGTGGGACTAGTTTAGTTGAGGATTGTGTTCGGCATGGACTGGTTGGACCGAAGGGTCTGTTTCCGTGCTGTATGACTCTAAGAGAAATCTAACTAATAATTGAAACTTGGCTTCATGTGGGTCTTGATGAGGTGTTAAACATTCTGGCATTTTTAAAAAAAAAGGATCAAAAATGAAAAAAGTGTAATTTCAATCTTTCATATCACAGTGCAGAAATGTTTATAGAAGTGTCTAATAACATTCCTATCTCCTAATATTGTTCCAGTTTGGCTGCATCATTTGATTAAAAAGTCTTTTATCTTCCATAGTCACAAGCCCCTAATATCTCTCGTCCATCCTATTCACCTCTTCTGTACTGTCAACATTTACCTCTGGTCTCTTTGTTATAGTTACAAGCTATAATTTGATTTGTGGCATTTCCTTTTGAGTTTCCTTTTTGGACTCATTCTTATAAACCCCAGTAATCTCATGGGCTTCCCTCACAATTCCCATACCTTCTAATGTTTTTTCTCCTTATTTGCAGATACTTTCAGTTCTTCCTTTGTCTCCTTTTTAGCTTTGGGGCTTCTGCCTCTGTATTGTTTATACAAGCTGTCCACCTGCCCAGGAGGCAGAAAGTTGTTGTCATGTTGATGATATGATGAGAAGTTCAATTAAAACTGTTTAAGGAAAATATTCTTGAGATAACAAGACAAATTCTCAATGTTGGATTATATGTACATTTTTCTAGAAAAACTCTCAGGAGCGTATAAAAGTTTCAAAGGGAAAAATGAAAAAATGGACAGACAAACATGCTACAATTAGAACGTTTTCAAGTGAGAGACAACGTATTGGTATTATTGCCTGCGTAGGGTTAATCTTGAAGGAAAGTGCGGTAGATATACAAGGTAGTTAGGAGGAATTAGTAAAATGACTTTTTTGATCCTTCCACCATCCATTAGAAGTGTTCTGTTATTTCATCTAAATATGTTTAAATAGTAGGTGAAGGGAAGAGGATATGGAGGAGAAAGTGTGTCAGGTTGTAGGAATAATGGAAGATGACAGAGACTACAAGAGTGAAGTAAAATGAGAGATTGATAGTTCTCAAAGCAAATCTCCTACAATTTGACTGTTTAACACAGAAATACTTGGATAGTTAAACACACTGTTCTCATTTTGAGAGGGAGAACAATGAGAGGATGTAGTCAGACTACTGAGGAAGTAGAAGGAAAATTTGTACATATGCCTTGACTATATTATGTTAGCTTAGTATAATGTGGACCTAGGAGAGTCAGTACTGATAAAATAGCATCTTTATCATTTGAACTGAGAAAAACATGTTCAGCTGGAAACGGACTAAATGCATGCTGGAAAATCATTTCATTTAACTTATTGTGGTGGGATTTCACTTGTAAAGCCAGATCCTAAACTAGATGGATCAACTAAATTCTGTATAGACGTCAGAAGAATAAATGCAGTCACCAAAGCAAATACATACCTAATTCCACAGTTAGAAGATTCTATCAATATGATTGGCAATGCCTCGTTTCTTTCTAACGTTGATCTATTGAAGAACTGTTATCATCAAGTATTAAAGAGCTATCTGCTTTTGTTACACCAAATGAGTTGTATTAATATTGAGTCATTGTATTTGGGTTTTAAAACACTCCAGCTACATTCCAAAAATTTACAAATCAAGTTGTAGCTGAAATACCTAACTCTCCAGCTTATTTAGATGATGCTGTAACACATGGGAAGAACATGTAAGACAATTTCAAGTCTTGTTTATGTAGTTGCAATTCGCTGGCTTAATCATAAATTTAGCAAAAATGAATTTAGAAAAGAAAGATAACATGCTTAGGCATATTGTAGGACAAGGGCAAGTCTTGCCAAGAACAGTTCAAGTGAAGGCTTTAATAGAACTCCCTGTTCCTAAAACTTAACAGGAAATCGTAAGTCATGGTCTCTAATGGACATGTTCACCAGTAGTAAGCAAGTAAAATTAGGGATGCACAAGAGATCAGGAGCTTGTTGGAGTTGAGTCTTAGGCTCTACCATCTTTAGTTATTTCATTAATCCTTCCATCCCAGTGACCCCAATCATTATCGGATAATATCCAGTTGATGTTAGTATTGGATAAGTCAGATTCCTGATGGGAACCTGGCTTGAAGATTTTTTTTTAAATTTTTGTTACTGAAGTGATCTTTTACTAAATCATAAGCTCACAATATTGCAGTCTTTTAACAATAAACAAAAGTTTACAACAACAGAGCTAAAGATACACTGGTTGGAAATATCACTGTATTCCCTTACAAAAAAAATTTCAAGATTTTTAACAGTAGAAATAATCCAAGGATTCTTTACAGATTGAACAGAGACAACAGCTTTGTATTAGAATCAGTACATCTTGCCACAGCTTCCTCCCAGTGCTATACTATCCCTGATGTAGCTTCAGTTTCATTTCTTTTAACTTTGAAAACGTAACTTCTCTTCTTTTCCATCAATTGAATCCTAACACTCCTGTCTGAGATTTATAATAACTTCTTATTCTAAGATAATTTAATTACTTTAAATTCATTTTCTTAGGAATGCTGCTTAGCACATTACTGCATCGAAAGATTTCTCACCATTTCAGGGCTTAATACATGCTTCTGTCTCAAATAACTTTCCAGCACAGATTAAAAATGGAAGATGGAGTCTGGAAAGTTCAACTCCAACCACTGCATTTAACTTAGAATTCCAAGAACCCAAACTTCAAGTAAACACTGTTAAAATGCATACAAACAAATCTCACGGTTTCACCACAATGTTCATTGTAATTCACAATCCTCAGATACTTAAACAGTTTGTGTCCATGTGCAACAAGATTTGGATAGCATACAAGCTTGGACTGATACATGGTAAGTAACATGCATGCCATGCAAGTATTCTGCATTGACCTTGTTGGCTTGCTCGCTGAGCTGGCTGGTTAACATACAGACATTTTGTCACTGTGCTAGGTAACAACATCAGTGGGCCTCCAATGAAGCTGAATACATGCTTCTGTCTTGAATAACTTTCCAGCACTGACTAAAAATGGAAGACAGAGTCTGGAATGGAGGCCGCACTAATGATGTTACCTAGCATGGTGATGAAATGTCTGTACGATAACCAGCCATCTCGGCAAGCAAACCAACAACCTCATCCACAACCCGAGCTACAAATCTTCGCAAGAATCTTAAAAACTTCGTTGACCACAAGACTACACACTTAACTGGGACAGCAATATAAATATAATTGGTAAAAGAGTGGTTAAGAGGCTGGAATTTCTGTCCTAAATTCTCAAAGCCTGTTCATCATCCACAAACTAGAATTCAGGAGTTTAATGGGATTCTGTCTACAATCCAGGATTTTAACAACAGTCAAGATGATCGACCTCCTCCAGGACAAAGCTTGATCAGCACCCATTCACCAACACACAGTTGCAACAGTGTTTATATCACAAACCAGGTGCACTGCAGCAACTCGCCAAGCCTCGTCTTGCAGGACTTTCCAAACCTATGACCTTTAGCACCAGGAAGGACGAGGACAGCAGACGCATACGATTGCCATCACATTCAAATTCCCCTCCAAGCCAAACACCATCCTGACAATAATGCTATTTCTTTACTGTTACTGGGTCAAAACATCCTTCCTAACAGAACCATGGTTGTACCTATACTAGACGGACTGCAGCAGTTCAAGGTAATGACTTATCACCACCTTCATGAGGGAAATTTGGGATGACCAGCAAATGCTGGTTTTGCCAGCAATGCCCCATCCCGTGAGAGAGTAAACAAATAGCTGAGGGGAGGTGACACCACGTGATGGAAATACTTGGTGTTAGTGATGGCATAGATACGATGTTGGAAGCTTATCCCAAATGTAACACCCAAAATAACTCCACAGAGACTGGTATTCTGTCACCCAGTTACCCTTTATTTACCCTTGAACAGTCCTTCATACTGTCCTGACTATAGTACTCATACAGAGTCAGACACTAGAGTGTTAGTATCTCTGACACTGACACTTTTTAAATGTTAGCCAGGACTTCCTGATTGGACCAGAATTTACTGATCCAATCGGGAAACTCATATTCTGAGGTCCAGCTGGCTGACCTCTTTACAATCAGTACAACACCAAGCTTGCAAACAGATGAGCTGAATATCAGACTCTTACCACAGAAAAGGATGGAATTGTTAGCTAAGGAACTGTGCTTGAAGGAAGAAACAAAAATAGTGTCTTAATATTTAATTGGAGAAAATTTCTGTTCATCCAGTACTGCATGTCAAATAATCAATCTGATATTTTAGCAAGAGTGGAAAAGTCAAGACAGCTGTTGGTGAGGTAGAACTGCTTCTCAGCTGATATGTGAAAACTAACTTTGCATCTTCGAGTGATAGTAGGAACTGCCGATGCTGGAGAATCTGAGATAACAAGGTGTAGAGCTGGATGAACACAGCAGGCCAAGCAGCATCAGAGGAGCAGGAAAGCTGAAGTTTTGGGTACGGACCCTTCTTCAGAAATAGTGGAGGGGAAGGCGATTCTGAAATAAATAGAGGGGGAGGTGGATGGAAGATGGATAAAGGAGCAGGTAGGTGGAGAGGAGATGGACAGGTCAAGCAGGCGGGGATGGGGTGTCCGTCTTTTCTCCCACCTCAACCCCCAGCCCCACCTCCTACCTACCAGCCTCATCCCCGCCTCCTTGACCTGTCTGTCTTCTCTTGACTGACCAACCCCCATCCTAACTCCCCACCTACATTCACTTTTACTGGCTCCATCCCCGCCTCCTTGACCTGTCCGTCTTCTCTCTACCTATCTGCTCCTTTATCCATCTTCCATCCGCCTCCCGCTCTCTCTCCATTTATTTCAGAATCCCCTTCCCCTCCCCCATTTCTGAAGAAGGGTCCAGACCCGAAATGTCAGCTTTCCTGCTCCTCTGGTGCTGCTTGGCCTGCTGTGTTCATCCAGCTCTACGACTTGTTATCTCTTACCTTCGAGTGATGTTGTCAAGGGGTAACAAATAAATGAGAAATAGGAGCAAGCCAAAAACCTATCCTTGGGGACAACAGTGGTAACTACATGGGAGTGGGAGGAGAAGCCAGTGTCAGTGATTTTCTGGCTGCAATTAGACAGAACAGAACCAGGTGAGAGCAGTCCAACACAAGTGTATGAGAGTGGAGAGGTTTTGGAGGAGGATGGTGTGGTCAATTGTGACAAAGTCTGAAGATAGATCGAGACAGAAAAGCTGGGACGTTTTATATTGAATAAAATCACATAGGATGCCATGTATGACTTTGTTCAAAACTATTTCAGTATGGTGATGGGGTGGAGATTTGATTGAAAGATTTAATGAAGGAATTCTCAGAAGGATGGGAATGGATTTGAAAGACAGCAACAACATGTGCAAGGACTTCAGGGAAGAAAGAAAGTTGGCGATCCAGCTGTAGTTTCTGAGAGTGGTGGGGTTAAGGGTTTTTTTTTGTGTAGAGGGTAGTGATGACAGTAGATTTAAAGGAGAGAAGATTAGCACCTGAGGAAAAGAAATTCGTAACCAGGAATTAGAATATCCTTTTAGAATATCCTTTTATTGTCATTCCATTGTAGGAGTACAGTGATAATTTTAGTGGGGCTAGGATTGTGTTTAAGAGGTGTATTTTATAGACTTTTTGCCCTAAAAGAGGATGAAGATTGTAAGAAAAATCTAGTGAAAGGTATGGGTTCGTGGGTAGGACAGGTGGAAGCATAAAAGAAAGTTTGGTTAGATGTTCTAATGAGAGGAAGGAATGTGGCTGATCAGCTGAGCAAAATGTTTTGATGTTAGTATCAAAATAGTCTGTGAAATCCTTGCACTTGTTGCAGGCAGGGTGGAAGGGATAGATAGAAGGGGTTTAAGAAGATGGTTTGCAGTGGAGAAAAGAAGCAAAGTTATGTTTATATTCCTGGATGACCCTGGAATAGTGAGCAGTTTTAGCAGACAAAGAACCAAACATATTTGTGTTTTAAGAAGCCCAACCAGATCTGGTGATGTGTAGCTAAACTTTTCAAGTCTGCAACCCTTGGATTTAAGGGAGTGATGATGAGGATGATACAAGGGAGAAGGGCCAGCATGAGGGAGAGTAATGCTTTTATTGGGGACTAAGACATTAACATTTAAGATGAGACTGCCATTGAGTGAATCAGTAACTGCAGAAATGCTGTGGCTAATGGAGAGCCAAAGGCTAGGTAGTTTTGAATTTTAAGGTGTCATTAATTTTCCAGAAAGAGATACTGAGGAGGGTATTGAATGGTGAATAATAAGAAGTGATCATACTCAGCCTTATTTGTAAGTACCTTGTAATAAGGAGAGACAAATCAGCCAAGGATCCTGGTGCTGATTTTTATCAGGTGACCTGTTCTATTATGTACTTATGTCAGTGAGAATAAGACTAGACTGTTGGCTAATGACTTTTGTGGTCCAACTGTCTGTAAACACTTCAATATAAGCTGACACAAAGATGACTGTGTAAGTGAGATGCCAGAGGCAGCACTAATGGGATTAAACAAGTCTACGTTTTCAAAAAAGATGGATAGAAAGAAAATATTACAGTGCATTTTTGTTCCACAGATCAGTTTGGATTTTTTTCCTTGGAAAAGCAGAAAAAGACTTGCATTGTTTGTGAATTGTTTTGGAGTCATCATTACATTGTTTATTTTGATTTGGCTCAAAAGACTATAGCCTGCAAAGATTTGATTGTGGTGAAGCTCTTCAGCAGAAATCCTTTTATCTGTTTCTTAATTTTGAAGGGTGTTATTCAAAGTCTGGTATAAGAATGTTCAATTGCTTATCTTGCATATTCTGTACTAAAGCAGGATTAAATTGACAATCTGTTCAGAGAAATCATTGTAAAAGAGGGAAGAAATGAAATGATTTTGTTCACTTATAAATCAACATATTTTTCAATGCCAGTAAGCAATTATTTGCATCAGTTGTATGGAATGCTAATGAAACATTTAATTGCGTCTAAGTGCTAAGCAGTTAGGTAATAGATTAATGCACTTCTTGATTAATTTAATAGTGAACGCTCTACACAATGTGACTTTGTTTGCTTATTCAAATGTTGCCTTTGTACTGCTTCCAAGTAGTATTTTTTCACCCCCAAAACAGGTTTATATGATGCATTCCCATTCACACTGCTGGTGTCTTGTTTTTACAATAACAAACCACAGAAAGATTCTTCAAAACACAAGGGGATCAAAATGATGTCTTCAAGTTATGCATTTATTTCTACAGTTGAAAAGTAATTCTGATTTCTGCCTCATTTATATTCCTTCTAAAAATCACAAATTCATAACATTCTGTTGGTAGAAATTTCTCAATTATAATTATTACAACATAAAATTAGAATATATCTCCTGTTCTTTAACAAAGCAGGATTTGCAGTTGTGATTTCCAATTGGAATAAAGGAAAATTTGAGTATGTGAATCATAAGATTACTTACTTTAGAAAAAAATACTGCACAACAGGTAATGGCCATGAATGGCACTTTAGCTCTCTGGATACAGTCCAAAATTTAAAGCTGATTTCCTCCCAGATATTTACGGATATACTTCCTTTACTTAGAATTTAATGTTCGAGAGCTGACTGATGTTCTTGCAATATTATTTCGTTCTAAAATAAATCCATATTAATGAATGAATTCATACTGTGTCAAATACTTTGATTTTCTTAGATATTTTGGTATTTCCATAATAACAGTCTCACTTATTCAAGATTCTAATTTTTTGAATGTAATAGTAATTTTGTTTTGGGACATGCAAGAGACAGTCAAATTTTCAAATCTGAAATCAAGACATAAAAAGAAGCAGTCACTGGACTGTTTAGCTGTCTGGCTTAAATGCAGGTTTGGCTTTTGTTCCTCATTTGTCCTGCTTTGTTGTTGAGGTGATGATTCAAACAACTCAGTATCACAAGCCCCTACAAGCTTGTGGTAACATTTCTGAAGAAACGTTCTTCAGTTTTGAATCTCTCCAGCGTTTTCCATTGTTGTTGCATTTATCCGGTAAATTGTTAGAAAGCATTTCACAGCTGAGCTTCATGGTGTTCTCTTTCAGTCAAGGTCACTGGCTCATGATTTGTAATAGAACCATAACAGATCTCCAACCTTGCCCACTAACCTGTTTTTTCATTAACTGTGTTAAAATTGTAAAATTTCTCTGATTTTTGTTTTGACTTTGTCTGTTGACACAACATGTATTTGCTTTGTGTGCTGTCTCACCTTCCCCATCCCCCTCACTGAACTCCATTTCAGTAGCAGGCTTGGTTTCTGCGTGCATTTGACATTGTTGGAATTGGGTGTCAGTTGACACTTGCATATCAATAATTATTTGAGTGTGAGGGGTTGTTGCAATCAGCCACAGCTCTGTGTTAACCTGGTATCCACCTGCATACCCTCAGCTTTGAATCACTTTATCCTTGCATTATTAGATTTGGGATCTGTCTCATTTCACTGCTAACTTAGGTCGAGCTGAGGATGAAGCTAAATTTTGAAGAATAGTCATTTTGATCTCCATGTTAACCCTGTTTGTCTTCCACAGATGTTTCCAGAACTGCTGAGTTTCTTCAATGATTTGTCCTTGCTTTAGATCTCCGGCATCTGCAGTATTTTGCTTTTATTTGACTGAAGCTAAGACCTTATTCGGCTCTGTTTGACTCGGAATTTGAACTTTGAACTTTTCTGAAGAATGCTCTCAGTTCCATGAGTCAACACAGTGTGGAGCAGAAGGAACACAGCAGGTCAGGCAGCATCAGAGGAATAGGAAAGTCGACATTTCAGGTCGGGCCCATCATCAGAACTGGGGAGGGGGTAGGGAGCTGAGAAATACCCATTCCTGAGACAGTCTCCACCCCCACTCCCAGCCCAGCTCTATACCCAACCCCAGCCCCAAGCCCTGCAGGGTATTCACCATCCCCCCAGACCTCCCCCTCACTGAGGACGAATGGTCAGTCCTCAGCAAAGGACTCACGTTCATTCCCTGCACCTACACATCGACGAATTTCATGCACATCTGGATGTTGAACGCTTTTTCCTCCGCCTCCATGCCTATTTCTTTGACTGGACCTCTAACCAACCCTCTACCGACACCTTCGCCTGCCTCCAACAAACCTACTCTCCTACTCTCCCTCAACTTCTTCATCTCTAACTGCCGTCGCGACATCAATCACCTCAATCTCTCCACCCCTCTCACTCACTCCAACCTCTTTCCCCCCACAGAATGCACAGCCCTCCGCTCGAACCCCAGCCTCACCATCAAACCCGTAGATAAGGGGGTTGCAGTGGTGGTATGGCACACTGACTTCTACATCGCCAAGGCCAGGCACCAACTCTCTGACACCTCCTCCTACCATCCCCTCAAATATGACCCCACCCCTGATTAGCAACCCACCATCTCTCATACCATTCATAACCTCATCACGTCAGGAGACCTCCCACCCACATCATCGTTCCCCAACCCCGCACCGCCTGTTTCTATCTCCTTCCCAAAATCCACAAACCTGACTCCTCTGGCCGACCCATTGTCTCTGCCTGCTCCTGCCCGACTAAACTCATCTCTACTTACTTTGACTCTGTTTTTCCCCCCCGGTCTAGGAATTCCCCACCTAAATTCGGGACACTACCCATGCCCTCCACCTCCTCCAAGACTTCCAATTCCTTGGCCCCCAAAACCTCATCTTCACCATGGACATCCAGTCCCTGTACATCTGTATTCCCCATGCAGATGGCCTAAAAGCTTATTCCTCTCCTGTAGGCCCAACCAGCCCCTCTCCACTGATACCCTCATCTGCCTAACAGAACTTGTCCTTATCCTGAACAACTTTTCCTTTAACTCCTCCCACTTCCTACAACCTAAAGGGGTGGCCATGGGCCTCTTCGTAGGATATGTGGAACAGTCCCTCTTCTGCTTTTACACCGGCACCATCCCACACTTCTTCCTCCGCTACACTGATGACTGTATCAGCACTGCCTCGTGCTCCCATGAGGAGCTTGAATAGTTTATTAACTTTACTAACATCTTTCACCCCAACCTCAAATTCACCTGGACCATCTCTGATACCTCCCTCCCCTTGCTGGATCTCTCTGTCTCCATCTCTGGTAACCGTCTCAACACTGACGTTTATTTCAAACCCACCAACTTCCACAGCTACCTGGACTACACCTCCTCTCATCCACCCTCCTGCAAGAATGCGATCCCTTACTCCCAATTCCTCTGCCTCTGCCACGTCTGCGCCCAAGATGGAGCATTCCACTCCCGGACATCCCAGATGTCCTCCTATTTCAAGGACCCCGCAGCTTAACCTCCCTAGTGTTCAAAAATGCCCTCAACTGCATCTCTTGCATTTCCCACACCTCTGCCCTCAAACCCCCTCCCCCCAACAAAAATAAAGACGGAGTCCCCCTGGTCCTTACATACCACCCCACCAACCTCCACATTCAACGTATCATCCTCTGCCACTTCCGCCACCTGCAATCCGACCTCACAACCAAAGAGGTATTTGCCTCCCCATCCCTATTTGCCTTTTGTAGGGATCACTCACTCCGTGACTCCCTTATCCGCTCCACTCTTCCCCACTAACCAGACCCCACCCAGCACCTTTTCCTGCAACCGCAGGAGGTGCTACACCTACCATCTCACCTCCATCCAAGACCCAACACAAACTTTACATACAATAGGGGTTCACTTGTACATTCTCGAACCTGGTCTACTGTATCCGTTGCCCTCGATGTGGCCTCCTCTACGTCGGTGAGACCAAGCGCAGACTCCAGGAACCAATTCGCGGAGCATCTGCGCTCTATATGCAATAATCAACAACACCTTCCTGTCACCAACCATTTTAGCTCCCCCTCCCACTCCCTTGATGACATGTCCATCCTGGGCTCCTCCAGTGAAACAATGACACCACATGCAAACTGGAGGAGCAACATCTCATATTCTGCCTCAGGAGTCTACAGCCTGATGGCCTGAACATAGAATTCACACACACACACACACACCGGCCTCATCCCACGCCCAACCCTCCCTCTCATCCCTGTGTCCTTGACCTGACATAACCTGTCCAACTTCTTCCCCACCTATCTGCCCCGTCCTTACCACTGACCAATCCCTACTACCCCCTACTTGCATCTACCTATCACCATCCCACCTTCCCTCCCCAGCCTCACCCCCCTCCCTCTATTTATTTCCCAACTCCCTTCCCCCTCCCCAGTTCTGATGTCAAAACTGGCAACTTTCCTGTTCCTCTGATGCTGCCTGACCTGCTGCATTCCTCCAGCTCTGCACTGTGTTGACTCTGACTCCAGCATCTGCAGTTCTTGTTATCTCTCACTTCCACGATCAGTTCCCTGATATCAAAGAGTGAAATCAATTTTAAAAATCCTTATCAGAATAACTTTCACAAATTGAGTGGAAGCTGATAGATTTCACTTGCCATTTGTGCTACATCAGAAGTAACTTCTCTCCCACTCCCTCCCATGTTCCCTAATTCAAAGCTTCGCAAGAACAAAGCTCAATGTTCAATTGTCAGGAAGTGAACTTGTACACAATAATTTTCTCCAGTTTCGATTTACTTTCCTTTTCTTGTTTTCCTGGCCTCTGTTTGATTTGTTTCTAATACCTACAATAATAAAACATAAGTGAGAAAGGAGACAAAAACCATTGAGTTAACCATTGACAGTTAACCATTGAGAAAGAAAAGAATTGACTGATTGCCAAAGCAGATTTTCGTTATGTACCATCAATGAGCAACGGTTAATAGAACCATAGAATAATTGCTTCTGTTGAATCTTACTGTCACGTGCCAACCTTCCATTTCCCCATCTGTTGGAAATGAGGGGCTAAAAATGGGTCCCATTTTGACTATATTTTGGGTGAGAAGTGGAGACAAGTCATATCAATTTGTAGGCTGTTTTGTGGCTTAACCAGCAAACTTGATTCTTACAATAACCATAAGATACAACCCTCACTACTCCACCTACCTTTTCTTTCCTGCAGCTAATATCCTTTTCAAAAATTCACCTAAGCCTCTTTTATGAATGCATGCATTGAATCTGCAGCCAGTGCATGAGATGACAATTTGTTCTGAGATCAGTGACGGTGTAAAGAAAATCCTGTCAGCATCCAAACCAATTCTCTATTTGAGAGCTTGTCCCCAATTCTCTTGCAGCTGTTTGATTCAAATAGTCTAGCCACATGCACATAATCTGGTCCTTTCATTATGTTAAAACACTCAATTAATTCTTCCAAAGAATAAAGACCAGTACAGTAAGCTGTTCATTGTAACTAATGACTTTTAAATTGGAAATTAGTCTAGTGGTCTTTCTTTGAATTTGTCCCACAGTCAAGTGTTCAAACTGGACCAGTATTCTTATATTGTTCCTTCGTTATTACCTTAGCAATACATCTAATGCTGTGTTAATTTTTATGAACCATTACAACATAAACATTAGTATTAAGGTTTGTCTCAACAGTGTTACAGGTTATTCTTCACAGTAATTTTTAGCTGTCTTGTTAATGAAGAGTTCCATAAAGTCCAAAGTCAAGTCCCTGCTTGTTTATTGATTGCTCTCTAATTTACTACTGTGTCTCATTTTAAAAGACATCCTTTTACAGTCCTCAACCAGTCGAGGATTTTCCTTCAGTTTTTATTTCACAAGGTGTAATGTGTTGGGGTAAAAAAATTTGGTTTAACAACTGAGAAAATGTCTTGTATCTATTGTTCTGTTTTAGATCGTGTCCCAGAGAATTGGATCAGTGGATTTATCATGTTGTAGCTTGGAGAATCTTCCAAGTAACCTTTTCTATAGCCAGGATCTGACTCACCTGAACCTCAAACAGAATTTCCTCAAACAGAATTTAGGGCCTGGAACAAATGGTGGTTTGAATGATCTTCAAAGGTACACACTTCTAATTGTTTTAAAAAAAGTACCTTAAATGGTTTTGTTAATATATTAAATCCTTGTCCTTTTCTTAATATTTACTTATTATGCCTAAGACGGGAAAGAAAGTCTAGGTGGAATGCATTTGATTTTAAAAAAATTACTCCATCTATCTCTCTAGAGCAGTTGTAAAGAATATGACTGTTAATTTACAAGCATTCTTTGTTCCCAGACAAATCTTTGAGTGTCATCCTCTCCTTAGTTTCAAATGTGTTATTCCAGTGGTATGAGTACCCACTGCAATGGGTGCTTAGTGCTTTAGAGGAGTTGACTTAGGCAGACCCACCCTCAAAATTGTCTGCAAGCTGAAAAAGCAGCAGTACCAATTGGCAGAACATTTAGGTGGCTTTGAATTGGATCACTCCCAGGTGAGTCCAAAGTGTGTACTTCCAATATTTACTTTCAGGTGTAATGTTTTGCCTGGTTTCCTTTAGTATTAGGACCTTCTAATGAAAGGCTAATCATAGTTTTCATATTCACAAATACCAGTTTTGAAAGTTATTTTGCCTTCATGTTCCATTCACTAATTTCTTCTGAGACAGAAGATTGCAGCTGTGCTTTGGAATGTAGTATTTAGCTTGTAATGCGAGAATTTCGACTGAAATAAATTCAACACTGAACTGAATTGAAAGCACATTTATTTCTACCCTGGTTATGACCAAAGCTGGACAATTGCATTTGGTCTTAGATTTTCACAAGCCACTTTTTACGTTCTTGCTTCAGCTTTTAATTTAATTAGAATTACTAATAAATATTCTGTTCAATCTTGTCAAAATTTGGTGGATAACTATAAGGTCTTTTTCTAGATAACTGTGTTGCTATCTTATAGCTGCTGGTCCTGTTGTGGCCTTAAAACGTCCCACTTGACTATACAAAATAAAAAGCAGCAAGAGTTAGTTCTCCACATGACCTGGTCAATAGTTATTCCTAAATCAACACCTAATTTGGGTTCTGGTCAATGATTTAATTGCTGTTTGTGGGAATTTGCTTTGCACAAATTGGCTACCATATTTATATGCATTTCAACAGCAACCACAGTTCAGAAATGCTTAATTGGCTGTGAAGACCATGGGGCATTGTGAGACTATGAAACACTCTGTGTTAATTCAAGCTCTTCCATCAATTATATTCTCCTGAAAGCACATTCTTGAGAATACCATTCCACAGTGACTAGTGGGGTACTGCAGGGATTGTTACTAGGATCCTAGCTATTCACCAGATATGTTAATGATTTAGATGAGTCAACTATATGTAATATCTTAAAATTTGCAGATAACACAAAGCTAGGTGGATGGGTGCGCTATGAGGAGGTTGCAGAGATGTTGCAGCGTGTTTTGGACAGGCTGAATGATTGGCCAAATGGATGCCAGATGCAGTATAATGTGAATAAATGTAAAGCTACCCGCTTTCTTAGCAAAAAGTAAGATTCGTTATCATTTGACTGTAAATTTAGAGAGGGGATTGTTCACTGAGACCTGGAGATCTCCTTTCACCAGTCGCGGAAAGTAAAGGAAGTAAAGGCAAACTCAACCTGCTGAGATTTTCCAGCAATTTGTTTTTGTTTAAGGCAAATTGTATGTCAGTCTTCATACACATTCATACAGGACATTGGTGAGGCCCACCTGGAATGTACGCAGTTTTGGTCTCCTTATCGAGTAATGGAGTCTCTGAGGAAGGATGTTCTTGCTATGGAAAGAGTGGAGTGAAGGTTTACCATGTTGATTCATGGGATGGCAGGACTGATGTATGAGGAGAGATGGAGTTTAGAAGAGTTAAGGGGGTGAGGGCAGGATCTCATAGAAATGTATAAATTTCTAACAGGACTGGATAGGTTAGGTGTAGGAAGGCTATTCCCAATGATGGGTAAAACATCTCTCCAATCACGTTGCTTACCCTCTTTTGAAAAGAACCCCATTACATTATTTATTGTTTTGAAAATGTTTATATGTAACCCTAATAACCTTGTACACAGAGTTGAAAATTCTGGTCAATTGATGATTTGTCCCATGAGTAGCTGCAATGACTCACTTAAATGCATATAGTGCCACGAACATAATAAATATATTCCTCGGATTTTATTAGAAGCACTATAAGACACAATTTGACAAAGAGCAACAAAGATATCTTGTATAAGTGACCAAAAGATGGGTCAAAAATAAAAGTGTTAAGAATTGCATTACTAAATGCTACTTACTGATCTAATAATAAGCCATGCTATATTGCAGAAAATATTTCTTTATTGAAAAGCTGCTACGTGAAGACTTTCTGTAGAGTTTGTGGGATGGTGCAGTCTCTTAAGCCATTTTAATAACCTTTTATACAAGGATCACGTAATATTTTCCAGATGAGATAGAATCCTGTTCTTGATTTGCACATTGTAGATATTTTCAAATATATGTATGATAGAGCACCAGGCGTTGTTTTTGTAATGTTGCTGCTCTGCTATTTGTCATGGGTCCGTTGATTCAATGCAATTTGCTTAGAAATTGTTTTTCTTTTCAGTTACTGGTTTCAGACTTGCAGGTTGTCTATATGCAATTCCAGCTGTGTTATAATCAGCCATCCCATTTTGGAGGTTAGGGGTGAGCATCAATCTTTCCTGGATTGATATGGGTGGATAGTTTTATTGTTTTTCATATTGCTAGAGAATTTGCCTTCCATTTTTAAATTATCTAAAGTAGACTCTCTTAGATCATTTTTTACCATCAGATATAATGATGTGGCTTCCTTAAGTGTCTCAAAAGATTGCTTTTGATACTGTATTAACTTATACTTACTGCTTAGAGCATGTTTCATCAAATCCTATGAAGACTGACACAGAATGAAAACAAAACTCAACATATATTTTGATATTCAGATCTTTTTTTACTTTGCAAGACAAATTTTATCACTTTCAACTGGTGCAAAGTGAAAGAGGATGTGTTTGTATATTTAAACAGGAAAGATAATTTTAAAGGTTCATACCCATAAAGCACTTGACTCAAGCCTGATCTTTGTTTTAGTGGAAGGTTGCTTTTTTGTCATTAACTTGTTCATTTTAGCCAAACCATGTTTTCCTTCCAGTGTGCAAATGGTCCCTGTGTGACTGTCAAAAATTTGCAAAATATCTGCTAGAGTGGTCTGTTTTGCTGAGTAACTTGATTGACCCAAGAATATCATTCTTATTTTAAATACACCTTATAGTAAAACTCAGTGAGTAATAAATAACCTACTTTCTATTGCTGACACTTAAGTGAACGGGCAATGCATCCTAACTTCCATCTCCACGAGAGGTTAGAAATAACTACCAGTCCTTTCGGCTGAGGAATGGTGAGTACTATATAGAGATCTAAAGATATGAGAGAAACAAACTTTGAAAAATACTCTCAAAAAAAAGGTTCTGATAGTATGAGTTCCATTTCTCTATTATTTGATCTTTGACCTGCAATGTCAAGCTGCTGTTTCAATTTTATGTTTTTAAAATTTTTCCTGATACATTTATGCTGCAGGTTCATGAAGCTGAAAAGTTTAAACCTGTCTAATAATCACATGGGAGAATTTCCACTTGCCATTTGTGATATACCAACCCTTTCTGAAGTCAATCTTTCCTGCAATGCCCTACGATTTATCCCTTCAGCAGTTAGCAACATGGATAAGTAAGTACTGGAGTCTGATGCAAATTTTGATACAATACCTTTTTATTTACCATACTGTATTAATTGTTCCACACCTTCAGTAATATTTTACTTTTAAAGGGGGGAAAACAGAAAGCTAGAGCTGTTCTGAAGAAGGGTCATTGTACCCGAAATGTTAACTCTGCTTTCTCTTCACAGATGCTCCCAGACCTGCTGAGTTTTTCCAGGAATTTCTGATGTTGTTTCTGATCTCCAACATCTACAGTTCTTGGTTTTTTTTATTTGAATGGATCCTTGAAGTAACTTTGAGGATATAAATAAAAACCGTAAGAACTGCGGATGCTGTAAATCAGGAACAAAAACAGAAGTTGCTGGAAAAGCTCAGCAGGTCTAGTAGCGTCTGTAAAGAAAAAAATCAAGAGTTAACATTTTGGGCTCAGTGACCCTTCCTCAGAACTGTTTTGAGGAAGGGTCACCAGACCCGAAACGTTAACTTTGATTTTTTTCTTCTCAGATGCTGCCAAACCTGAGGTTGTAGACTTGCTCGCCGAGCAGGTGTGTTCGATGGCAGACGTTTCATCACCCTGCTAGATAACATTGTCAGTGCGCCTCCGGTGCAGCATTAGTGTTCTGTGCCACTTGTTATTTATATGCCTTGGTTTGCTGGGGTGGTTGCTATTACTTCTGGCTTTGTTCTTCAGTGTTTTGTATATATGGTCCAGTTCAATGTGTTTGTTGACGGGAGTTCTGCTTGGAATGCCAGGAATTCCCTGGCATGTCTCTGGCTTGTTCTATTATGGATGTGTTGTCCCAGTCAAATTTGTGTCCTTCTTTGTCCATGTGTATTGAGACCAGTGAGAACTTGCTTGTGTCTTTTGGTGGCTAGTTGGTGTTCGTGTATCCTTATTGCCAGTTTTCTTCCAGTTTGGCCTATGTAATATTTCTCTCAGTTCTTGCATGGTATTTTGTATATTACATTAGCTTTATTGGTTGTGGGTATGAGGTACTCTACGTTCGTCAGTAGCTGTCGTAGGGTGATTGTTGGTTTGCGGTCTATCCTGACACCTAGGGGTCTGAGTAATCTTGTGATCATCCCTGATATATGGTAGGGTGACAAGTGTGTCTGACATGTTGTGTCTTCTTGTTGTGGTCTGTCGCAGAAGTAATGGTGGATTGTGCTTTTTGGGTATCCATTCCTTTTAAAAACTCTATATAAGTGCTCCTGTTCTGCTTTGTGCAATTTCGGGTTGCTGCAGTGTGTTGTGGCTCATTTGAATAATGTCCTGATGCAGCTCTGTTAATGGGTGTTGGGATGGTTGCTAGTGTAATTAAGTATCTGGTCCGTATGTGTTGTCTTTCTGTGTACGCAAGTCTGGAGTTCCCCATTGTTCTTGCGTCCCACCATTATGTCCAGGAAGGGTAGTTGGTCGTTGTTCTCTTCTTGTTTTGTGAATTTTATTCTGGTAAGGATACTTTTTATGTGTCAGTGGTTTTCTTCTAGTCCTTTGCATTTGATAATCACGAAGACACTATCTGTGTAGCGGACCTGGAATTTGGGTTGGATAGTGGGGAGCGTTGTCCATTCTAATCTTTGCATTACCACTTCTTCTATCAGCCCTGATATTGGGGAGCCCATTGGCGTTCGGTTGATTTGTTTAAATATATCATCTTTGAAGGTGAAGTCGGTTGTGAAGCACAGATCCAGTAGTTTCAGGGTGCTGTCCTTGTTGGTGTTGGTGGGATGTCTGCCTTCCTGATTTGCCCAGCAGTGTGGCAGTTGTCTCTTTGGCTAGGTCGATGTTTATGGATGTAAATAGTGGTGTTAGATCGAAGGATACCATTATCTGATCCTCTTCTATTCTGGTGTCCTTGATGATGTTGAGGGATTCTTGGGAGGAGTCAAAGGAATGGGTAGTGTTGCCAATTAAGTATTTCAGTTTCCGTTGTAGTTCTTTGGCTAGTCTATATGTTGGTGTGCCTATTAGTGACATAGTGGGTCAGAGGGATACCCCTGGCTTGTGTACCCATAAATGGAGCTACATTAGGACATTAATCAAATGAGGCACAACACACTGCAGCAACCCGGAACTGCGCAAAACAGAACAGGAGCACTTGTATAATAGAAATAACGCAGTGTGGAGCTTGAGGAGCACAGTGGGCCAGGCAGCATCAGAGGAGCAGGAAAGCTGATGTTTCGAGTCGGGACCCTTCTTCAGAAATGGGGGAGGGGGAGCACTTATGGAGTTTCTAAAAGGAACGGATACCCAAAAAGCACAATCCACCGTTACCTCCACGACAGACCACAACAAGAAGACACAACATGGCCAGACACACTAGTCCACCCTACCGTATATCAGGGACATACCAGTGATGACCACAAGACTATTCAGACCCCTAGGTATCAGGGTAGCCCACAAACCAACAACCACATGGCGACAGCTACTGACGAATGTAAAGGACCCCATACCCACAACCAATAAAGCTAATGTAATATACAAAATACCATGCAAAAGCTGTGCAAAACATTACGTAGGTCAAACTAGAAGAAAACTGGCAATAAGGATACACGAACACCAACTAGCCACCAAGAGACACGACCAAATTCTCACTGGTCTCAATACACACAGACAAAGAAGGACACAAATTCAACTGGGACAATACATCCAGAACAGAACAAGCCAAACAGAGACATGCCAGGGAATTCCTGGAGGCCTGGCATTCCAAGCGGAACTCCGTCAACAAACACATTGAACTGGACCAGATATACAAACCACTGAAGAGCAAAACTGGAAATAATAGCAACCACCCCAGCAAGCCAAGGCATATAGATAACAAGTGGGACAGAACACCAACGCTTCCCCGGAAGCACACTGACAATGTTACCTAGCAGGGTGACAAAACGTCTGTAATCAAACACACCGGCTCAGCGAGCAAGTCTACAGCCTCATCCACAACCCGAGCTACAAATCTTCTCAAAAACTTTAAGTTGCCAGAACTGCTGAGCTTTCCAGCAACTTCAGTTTTTGTTGTTGTTGTTGAGAATATAAAGACTGATGCACCTCTTTTTGTCTCTCTGTCTTTCTGCAAATCAGCTTACAGATATTTTTACTGGATGGCAACTGTCTTGGTTCTCTCCCTCTGGAGCTAGGGAATCTGCTGCAACTGAGCTACCTGAGCCTTTCCTTCAATGAATTCAGAAGCATTCCTGTGGTTCTGGAGAGTCTGAAAGCTGTGGAAAAACTTTGTATGTCAGGCAACTACGTCGAAACATTGTGCTTGCAAAGTTTGAGCAGAATGCCTCATATCAAACAAGTGGATTTAAGGTAGTTTATTTGCAAATTCAGTTGGATTAATACAATTACAGCATTCATCACACCACAACTCTCTTTCCATAGCCCATGTAAGACAAAGGCAACTTTAACACTCGTATTTCCCTACTTCAAATCATTAGAATGATCTGACATTATTTTGGACTGTTCAGAACTGTAGCCTAGCAATAGCCAGGTCTTCCTGAGCTGCCAGTTCTTGGATTCAGTGGGCTGCTTGTTCAGTTGGACAGTGGCTTATTAATTGGCCATCACTGTCAATATATGCCCTGGGTCTACCACCTGCCTAGGTTGCCTCTTGTTTCATCCTTAATGCAAAATCCAGCCTGTTTCTATGCTTCAGGGCAATCTTATTTTCTTGTGATTCTAAATTTAGAATGCATTGTTATTTGCACAAATGTGTTCATTGAATAGGCTCATTTTATGATTTTCTTTTTATTTATTCATTAAATCTTTTCCATGTTCGACTTGTTTCCCCTCCAATGGAATAATATTTGTTTATTTAGCTTTCTGTTAAGCAACATCGATGGAGAAAATTAATCTCCACTTGGAGAGGCAAGGTTTGATCAGGGATAGTCAGCATGTCTTTGTCAGAGGGAGATCATGCTTGACAAAATTGATTCAATTAATCAAGGAGGTGACCAGATGTCTAGATGTGAGTAGGGGAGTTGATGTCGTTTATATGGATTTCAGCAAAGCCTTTGGCAAGGTACCACATGGGAAACTGAATAAAGTAGTTAAAAGTATATGGGATCCAGGGTACCTTGGCAAGTTGGATCCAAAATTACTTTAATGGTAGGAGACAGAATGTAGGATGCAGGTTGTGTGACTGGAGGCTAGAATCTAGTGATGTACCATGGATCCGTGCTGGGTCCTTTGTTGTTGTGTGATATGTATAAATGATGTAGGAAATGTGGGATGCAGGGGGGTGGGCATGCTGTTGATGGGATGATAAGAATGATAAGAACATTTGTAGTTGACAGTGAGGAAGAAGGTCTTAGGTTACAGGTGGATATGGACATATTGGTAGATCAGTGTCAGATGAAATTTAAACCTGATAAGCGTGAGGTGTTACACTTTGGAGGAAGTAATGAGACAAGAGAGTACTCGATGAATGGCAAGATGCTTCGAAGCTGAGAGGAACAGCAGATCTTGGGGTGCTATCCACAAATCTCTGAATGTGGCAGGACAGGTTGATAGGATAGTTAAGAAGGTATACTGGACTATCAGTCATGGCAGAGATTACAAGAGCAGGGAGATTATGTTGGAGCAATACAAAACTTTGGTTAGGCCACAGCTGGAGTACTGTGTGCACTTCTGTTGCTGCATAATAGGAAGGATTTGTTTGCACTGAATGGGGTGCAGAGGAGATTCACCAGGATGTTTTCTGGGATGGAGCATTTTATCTATGAAGAGCGGCTGGGTAAGATCAGGTCAATTTCTTTAGAAGAAGGAAGGCTGAGAGAGAAGCTTTTAAATGTGCGTAAGATTATGAGAGTGATAGAATCTGCACCCGTGCCACCCCAGCCCTTTTTTAGTTGAAGAGTCAATAACAAGAAACCATAATTTCAAATTGAAAGGAAGGACATTTTGTGGGATTTTGAGGAAAAATGTTTTCACCTAGAGGATGGTGGGATTCTGAAATCCACTGCCTGGAAGGGTAGTTGAGGCAGGAAACCTCACCATGTTTAAAAAGTACTTGGATGAGCACTTGAAATGTCCTAATGTTCAAGGCTATGGGCCAAGTACTGAAAAGTGTAAATTTAGAGTAGTTTTTGTTGGTGCAGACTCGACAAGCCGAAGGACCTGTTCTGTACTGTATGATGCTATGTTCAAAATATAATACTAAGCATAATAAGTCAAAACTGTCATTGGAAATGTTAATTTTTTTTCAAATTTATCTAATTGAATTTAGACTCAATCGCATCACCAAGTTGGACGTAGCAAATGTGGATTTCTTGCAACACATTACTCATCTAGACCTGCGCGATAATAAACTGACTGTTCTTGATGCCACTGTATTTGAGAACATTGAGGTTATACACTGTGAACGAAACTACCTAACCAGTCTTCAAGTCAGTGGATATTTCCTGAAGAATCTTTATGCTGCAACAAATGGTATGTTGACACTTCATGGCACTGAACCTAAAAACACAACATTCAGTTGAGCTGCATAAATATTATTTGTGAGCTTAAAAATAAGATATGCATGCAACTATTTTTCAACTTTAGAAGGATGTTGATGAATTTTATCCACTTCACATATATTCTTCCTTATCTTGGCTCCAATCTCCTTCCATCTAGCCATACACTTTCATAATCAATGGCAATTCTATCCCTGAAACTCCCACCATCCCATTGGTCATGTTGATGCAGTGATTTATGTTGGCTTTCTACATGAATTAAGGACCCTCATGAATACGTTTGTTTTGAGTCATTACACTTCAAATCTTGAGGTCCTACTTAAATCTTGGAACCCAGTTCTTGGGCTGTTGATTCATTAAGAGGGTTACCCTTTTGATTCAATGAATACCCATATGATGTATGGAATAGAAAGATACAGGGCTCAATTCCCTCTCTGTGACAAGGTCGGGGATCTCTGTCAGGGTAAATGTTTTCATTGACTTCTGTGTCTGAGGCTTGGGATGGGGAAAAGAACGCAGCTTACAGCTGATTCCTATTTATAATTTCTGTCCAAAATGTCTGTGAGAAGGGTAAAGTGAACCAATAAGTAAATTATAGTAAAATAGATAACAGAAAATTATTAGTGCAGAGAACAATAAGATAAGTGGTTCTGAAACCTTTTTGTCTGTGGATCCATTTAAGTGGATCGAAAACCCCTACAATCACTGACCAGTTGTGCTGCATTCACTTGTGCTTGCCATCACAAATTGACTTATCAGAGTTAATGAGAGGAATGACACTGTCATAATGAGACATCATTGAGGTATCATCCAGGAAAGCTTCACACTTTTGGCAGGCTTCACATTCAAGTGATTTCTGTTCTTTGCTTTCACCCCTAATCTTGCAGTTGTATATTGTAATGGTAGCACAAATTTTGTTAATAAAATGGCATTGTTATTGCTTGTACTTATGCCACAGATGCAAGAGTTACTTTGGTTGTGTACATCACACATATGCTAGAAGTGAGGATTCTGGCATATTCCCTTGGCTTACGGTGTCATCAATGACTTGCATATTGGATCAACCCATAAATCACCTGGATGGGATGGTCCACAGACTTGACTCTGAGAATCACTTCTCTTTGAGATTGGTAAAAGAGAATTACTGCTTGTCAAAGAACCATGAGCAAGATGGTGTGAACATTTTAATTTGCACAAAAATATCATTTTGCAATAAATTTCAGGCTGCTTGATCCATGCTGGGATTTAGAAACCTTGCAATAAGTTTAATAAATTGCTTATTGTGCCTGATTTACCATCTTCCCAGTTTTCTGCTTTTTTTTTGTTCTAAGAACCAGAACACTGGGCATTGGTCTCCAAATCCAATTTCCCCAATCCATTCTTCTTTTAAGGCTCAGCTCAGCAAGGAACAAACTTTTAATTTTATCCCATTGGTCATAAAGAACTATCTTGCTGTGATGTGCAACAAGGTGAAACTATACAAACAGGAAGTGGATTGGTGATGTGAAGAGGTGTCATAATAAGTGGATAAGCGTTAGTATAGTTACATAGTATAATCAAACAATATAAAGTTTAGCATTCATTGTCTAGTGTTTTGCATCAACTTTGTAGAAAAATGCCATGCTTAAATCTACATTCTCACCAACCTCACCCTAATCTCCAATAGATTTGTGTATTAAATCTCAGCTGATCCATTATTCCTTCTGAAGAAAATACAAGATAACTTGTTATTCTGGTGAAGATAATGACAGTTCAAAATAATTATTCAAAAGTTTCTTAAGGAAACTTTGTAACACTGTCCAATATATAAGATGGAAGGGGAAAACAAAACTTCAATAAATATTGAGTAAGGGTTGAGCTGAAAATAAATCTCCCTTTGTGGAAAAACCAATGGGGTGCATTGATTCATCAACAGGGTGACAGTAACTGGACTTCAAGACAAGTCCAGTTTGGTATGTGCGGGAGCCTGAGGAGAGGATGGAGAGGGGATGTAGTTCAGACAGATCAAAAGAGAAGAATATTAAATATAAAAATTAAAACTCATACAATGATCTTCCTGTCAAGCAAATTAAGAAACTAATTGAACTTTTCTTCATTTCAGAGCTTATATACATTGATGCCTATCCAGTACCTAACCATCTCACTGTTATGGATCTGTCAAGGTAGGTAACTTGAAGTGGGTTATCCTCCAAGAAATATTTCTCTTCAGTCAAGCATATCACAAAGGATATTTTGTCTTTTTTTTTTGGATATTAAAATGGAAAGAGAAGAACTTGTATTTCATGCAGCTCTTGTTCTACTTTATACAGATCCACTCTAGCTTCACAGTAAATCTTGTATCAAAATAGTACTGTAACATTACAATTTGATATTACTTCTTTTGCAGTTCCATCAAAAGTTCAAAAAGTGATGATCCTGGCACAGATTCATGCATTAACTCCACTTTAATGGCTAGAGTTGACATAATACATGTGAACTCTAGTACAGTCAATTCTGATGATTTCCCTGGGTGAATAGCTTTACATTGGTAAACAGAATCAATATGCAACTCGAAGTGGGCCATACAGATAGCAGTGCTTGGATTTCTCCCAAAGGCAAAGCACACTTGTGCAAGACCAATTTTAGACTGATAATTTTGTTGAGTGGAACTTCCATGTTTGGAGGAACCTGTACCACAACTTCATATTAGCACAACATTTACAAGTCAGACGGTATTGAATGTATAAATGTTAGTTTTTAATACTTTTTCATGTACCATTTTTGTATTGTTTTGCTTGTGCAGAAACAGACTGGATAGTTTACCTGAATGGGTGTGTGAAGGTAAAAAGCTGGAGACCTTGGACATCAGCCATAATCAAATTTGTGAACTGCCTGCAAAGTAAGTAAAAAACGAAAGAAATGCAGATGCTTAAATCAGGAAACAGAAATTGCTGGAAAAGCTCAGCAGGTCTGGCAGCTTCTGTGAAGGAGAAAACAGAGTTAACATTTTGGGTCCGGTTCTGAGGAAGGGTCACCGGACCTGAAACATTTAACTGTTTTTTCCTTCACAGACGCTGCCAGACCTGCTGAGCTTTTCCAGCAATTTCTGTTTTGTTGCCTGCAAAGTAAGCATTGGTTCTTACCAAGCCAGCACAAAGGGAAAATTCAACAAGAGCAGCTTGTAACCTATTACATATTGTATTGCTAAGAGCTTGTAACTAGCTAGTCAATAAATATTATTTTTAGTTTGAAATTTCTGTAAACTGGTAACTTATATCAGAAAAAACTCAAGTAACTTACTAATTCTTCAGAAGCCAATTTAACTATATATTTGATCAATTATGTAAATCAGTCAAATAGTGAAACAAAATATGTTGTGCATGCTCATTTGACAACTGAAATGTGCTACTATCTGTATGAAGTGTGGCTATTGACTAACAATATTAAAAAAAATTGGATGGCATTTTATGTTTTCGTCAAATTCTTCATGTTATGATGAATTAGCTACATTTTAGAAGTAATCCATTTGACACAGCAAAACACTTTGAATTTCCAAAGAATATAAAAGGCATTTTTAATTAAAGTTCATTATCATTGGAGATGAAAGTGTGGATTAGGAGGTCAGGACGAATGGAAGGAGACATTGGAGGAGAAAAGCTATATTCTGAAGGTGGAATAAATCATAAAATTCTGGACATAGCAGCATTTGAGGAGAGAAACAGAATTAATGTTTCAAGTCAAAGACCTTTGGTCTAGAACCATGGCTTATAGTGTAAGAATAAGGAGTAAATCTTTTAGGACTGAGATGAGAAATTTCTTCACCCAAAGAGAGGTGAGATTTTGGAATTCACAACAACAGAAAATGGTTGAGTCCAAAATGTTATGTTTCCAAGGAGGTGGTAGATATAGCTGTCATGAGAAAAGGGACCGAGGGAGAACCAAAAATAGAAATTACTGGAGAAACTTAGCTCATCTGGCAGAATCTCTGAAGAGAAAGCAGTGTTTTGAATCCAGTGACCCTTCTTCATAACTGATAGGTTGTAAAAGGTAGTATTTATGCTGAAGACATGGTATTGCAGTGGTGGGGGTAGTGAGCACATGGGCAGAGATGGAGCCCAGAGAGAGAACAACTGTTAGGGAGACAATGCTCAGGAGAAAGAAGCCAATAATGCGAACCAAAAGTAGGTGTAACTGGGTTGGCTGTGAAAATGGAAAATAGGTGGTTTTGGCTCCCACTTCTTGCTAGGAGACAGATACAAAACAAGTTAATCAAGTTAAATCCACGGGAATATGGAGTGTTGGCTGAAACAAAAAATGTTGCTGATGTTTCAGGGATAGTCAATCGGAAGGAATTATGCAGACATCCATTTGCAGCGAGTATAGTAATAGCCTTTGCATGCAGAGGAGTAAAGTAGGATCTCCATTCCATGCACATTTAAACTGAAAGAGCTGAACACCAAGGATTGTGCCTTGGAGTATGGTGGAAGTGTCTGTGGGCACATCAAAGTCACTGGATAGGATGTTACATCTTTGTTGTGACATGTATGAGTGGAACTGAGAGAGTAGAGCTAAGGAGATTGTGACAGTCCTAAGGTTGAAGATATCCATCAGTATTCATTAACACAGCCCAGTAATAGATGAAATTTTCAATTTGTTTCTCATTATCCAATCGCAATGCAATAGGAATCCAATGAGAAGTGTTTTCCCCTGAAACAATCAATGATCCCAGGGACCAAACAGAATATTGCAAGGTGCCATCGACAATGGGCATGCCTTTTCTGGCCTCTGTCCAGACCCCTGTCAATAATGAGAACAATCCAACCGGTTGCATGATCAGCTGAAATTGGTGATAGTGTTGGAAAATGATGCCAACTAGTCAAAGATCCTCACAAGATGACAATTATGTTTGCTTTGAGAAGTCTCAAAGATTTGAAGGCTCTTAATACTAACCAATAAGGCATTGTTAAGACAGGGTATAGATACAGAAAATCCAGCAAACTGTTTATTTGTGCATTGCTGTACAAAATGTTATTATTTTACAATGACCTCTACCATTTCAGCCTCAATTGACAAAATTGCACTAATTCAGTTATTGTTTTATTGGAGTTTTAATAGATCAAGGAGAAACAACCAAGGATCCATGTTCATATTCATTCCCTTTTGCAGACGTTGGGTTTTCTGTACCTGCAGTGTTGTTGCGTTTCTTTGACTGCTTTTGACAGAGCTAAGAATTTTACTGATAAGAAATATTGAACTTAATATTATGCATTTTCTTGTTAGGTTGTTCTGCAATAATAATTTACGCAAACTGCTGGCAGGTCACAATCAGCTGCAGAGACTTCCTGAACGATTTGAACGCACACAAGCAGAGGTTCTTGACATCCAGCACAACCACCTAATTGAGTTGCCCTCGAATCTTTTCCTAAAAGCTGACTGGTAATAAATCCTGGACTATCACAAATTATTTTTGTACCATATATATCTGATGATTATTTACTGACTAGTCTGTTTGGCAGCAATTAAACAGTAATCAGAAACGTATCAAAGTTAATCCTAAAATATGTTGAGTGATGATCATGCCAGGGTAACCATGCTCTTTGAATTAGAAAGTCAGGGGCTCAAGTCCCACTGAAGACTTGAGCACATGTAACCTTCGGTTTGGAGCTGACAAGTTACTGTACAGGGGGTCCTGCTATAATGCGTGTTCTGGCAACATGAATTGGCTATAACATGACTGACGAATACGGGAACACTATTTCTAAGATGCAAACTTGTGTTGGCTATAACGCGATTCCATCGGTGCACGTCGACATCACATGATCATTTTGCAGGCTTTGTTCTGAACATGCACAATATTAACGCTGAAAGAGTCTTCGTGCCAGCATCACACGATCATTGTGCTTTCTGTGAGAGGCACAGTACTCTTTTTTTTTTAATTTGCAAATTCTGCCATGTTAACACTGAAAGAGAAGCTGGATGTCATAAAGCGTTTTGAGCGTAATGAGAGAATATGTGATATAGTTCACATAGCAGGAATAAAGGAGTCTACCTTACACATCATTAGAGTCAATGCAGAGAAGATTAAAGCAAGCTATATTGCTGGAACAAGTCTGACTGCTAGCAAATCTGTGAGGTCACGGATAAAGGAACTTGAGGAGATGGAGCGGCTTCTAAGTGTGTGGATAGACGATCAAATGAAAAAGCGATCTGTGACCCATTGATCTTTTACATATAAATTCTGTGTCTGATACTACCTCTTTCACTAACACCTGAATGAGGACCATAACCTGGTGTTGTGTGATTTCTGACCTTGTCCACCCTGGTCCAACACCGGCATCTCCACATCATGAAGTTCAGGATGCAGCACCACGAGAGCTTTCCACTTCTATTTTGTCTTCTATCCTGAGGGAAATTGAGAATCAGTTGCAGCTCTTAGAGGACAACAAATACAATGCAGGACACAGCAGGGTGGCAGTTTGTGGAATAAGATCTTGTTTGGCACCCTATGAACAACTTCTTCATGAAAGAAGAAAAAGGGCAAAGCAGCAAAAACTGAATGTCTTTTTCATAGAGAAATAGTCCAAGAAATAGTCAGAAGACAATGAATTACAGCCATCCACTTCTGGATTAACTGTTTTTTTGACCTAACCCTGCAACATCAACTGCACTGCACCTGAAGCTGATGATGATGACAACCATCACCCCCTGCATTAACAACAGAGTAACCTCCTCCTCCATTGTGCAGGGCCCAATGGTCTGTAAACTCTGCATAAGTTACAACAATGATTATACTTCATAAGCACTCTGCTGGATATTGAATGCAAGAACCTACACAGACACATAGACGAAGCAAGTGGAATAGCTGAAGGCGATCAGATCCAACAAGGGGAAGTGTGAAGCCATCCACTTGCCAAATGATAATATTTTCTTCATGGTGCAAGACGATGAATGTGAAGGAGCAAAGGGATTTCATTTTCTGTGTGCAGAAATTACTAATAGCATAATTACGAAAAGCATTACAAAAATGGTAATAAAATGTTGCCCTTCAACTCAAGGGGACTGGAATTGGATGCTTCAGCTGTTTGTTGTCACGGTGTGTTAATCAAACTATGTGTCTGGAGTACTGCATTCAATTTTTGCCACTTCATCTCAAATGATAGGTTGACCTTGGAAGATGTAGAGCGCAGATTTACCAGGATATGCTAAGACTTAAGAGACTAAATTACGAGGACAGGTTGTAAAACCTCGACCCTTTATAAAAGGCATGGAAGTCAAAATACATTGCTGAACTATGCTACTATTATGCACTTGTACTTCTTTAGCTATCTCTTAGTGGTTCAGAGAATGAACTGCTGTTACCATTGCCATCCTGCACGATTTGTAGCTGTATTCAGCACCAAAAGAGAATATTTGCAGTTAATTCTTTAACAAATGTTGTTGAGTGTCAATTTTTCATGAAGTATCTATTCATTCATGGGATGTGGGTGTTGCTGCCTAGCCACCATTTGTTGCTGATCCATAATTGTCCTTGAGAAGGTGATGTGAGCTGCTTTCATGAGCCACTTGCAGTCCACATGATGTGGGTACACCAAAAGGAGGAGTTCCTGAATTTTGATCAATGACAGTAGTGGAATGGGAATATAATTCCAAATCGGGATGGTGAGTGACATGGAAGGAAACTCGCAGAAATAGATGCGCCTGTGTATTTGCTGCCCTTGTCTTTCTAGCTTAGGGATTCATATTGATCGGTCAGGACCCCAAGTGGCGTTGCATTCTGAAATGTTGGAATCTTGAGCTCTGAGGCCATGATGGAACTCTAAGTTTTACTCCTCTGTAACAGGCACTGGCCCTCACAGCCACCTCCCCTGGAGTTATAGGCCTCCATTTCAAACCTGTGGTCTACACCCAAGCCTCTCCCCCACCTTTACGGGTTGTTTAACCCCAGCCCCACTTGCTACGCCAGGTTCTGCTCTTACAAATCTCAATGAGGGGTTTACAACAATTTTCAGAAGTTAAAATGGGATCATGCTGGGAACATGTTAAGGAAGCACTTGTTCTAGGTGGTAGAAGTTTGAAAGGTGTTGTTAAAGAGGCCTTGATGAGTCGCTGCAGTGCATCTTGTGGATGGTTCAGACTCCTGCCACTCTGCAGCAGTGGTGAAGAGTGTGAATGTTAAAAGGATATCAGTCAAACAGGCTGCTTTTTTCTGGAATGGTGTTAAGCTTCTTCATTGTTGTTGGGGCTGCACTCATCCAGGCAAGTGGAGAGTATTTCATCATACTCCTGACCAATCCCCCAAACCTGAAGATTCTCATACGACTAAATACATGACAAAAGTCCAATATTGTTCACTATTGTTTCAACTGTATAGAAATTTGTATTTAAGAACTACTTAAAAAACCATGATAATAATGATGTTCTTTATCTTTGATTTGTAAATAGGACGTCATTGTTGCTGTTGAGCTAATGTTGCAGTTAGGATAATCAGGTTACAGTCCGATATTTGCATGCTGTCAGTTGTGATATACGTCAACTTGGGATATAAGACACCATCATATTTTCAGCCCCAAAAGTAATGCTTTTGCATATACTCTGTATAAATCAATTCTTTCAGCTGCAGCATGCTGTAAGCACATTTGTGGTCACCCTCAACTTTTCAGCCACAAATGTGGGGATTACTCTCACGTACCTTACTGGGTGCAAGTGATTAAGCAGTGAAACTGATTGTGTTGCAAAGATGTGCAGGAGTTTAAGTCAAGCTGAAATAGAGCAAACCCCTTGGGGCAAATAACAAAGATGGCAGTTGAATACAACAATGCTGCTTGCTCTCTTTTATCTTGTGTGCATAAGTCAACCCCTGTATTTGGGCTTCACTGGTTGATTTATATGCTGACATTTGCAGGATTCAGTGACCTGCAGCAGCATTTTGGAAATTGTCTCAATGTTTCATTGAAATATATAACTTTACAAAGTTAATGCATTAACATTTGACAAGTAACTGGAAGTTTCTTTTCTCCCCCACAGTTTACGATGTCTGAATGCTTCAGCAAATAAATTAGAGATACTTCCGCCCTCCTGTGTGTCTGAAGAAAGCAACAGTGTATTACAGGAGCTGTACCTAACCAATAATTATCTCACAGATAAATGTGTACCCTTGCTTACTGGTCACACTTGTCTTAAGGTCCTACATCTTGCTTACAACCGACTCCAGAGCTTTCCAGCCAGGTGAGGTTGTCCAGTCATTCCCCACATCAAACAATACAATTACTGAAAACCCCGCTGTGCAATTCTATCATTTGAGAATTGTGTTAGTGAAAACTAAGTTGTTTGATGGTAATATGTAAAGTTCTGTTAAAATGTTGTTACACTCAGTGGCTATTTATAGACTACAATGATTCTCGCGAATGTAGTAGCAGACTTAAGTGAATAAGGGGGTAATTTGATGATATAGCAAAGTTTAGGAAGGATAGAAAGCAGTTAGGAAGAGAAATAATTTCCAAGATGGGCCAGAGAAGAGGGACCTTTGCTACAGGAGTAGCTTGGAGAAGTTGAGCTCTGCTTCTTAGAGCAGAAAAGGTTTAGTGGAGATGCAATTGATACTCTAAAAATCATGCAGATCTTGAAGAGTAGATGGGGGGAATATGTTCCCATTGACAAGATTGAGAACCAGAGGACATCAGTCTATAATAAAAACATCAGTGAATAACAAACTATTCAAAGGTGATGTGAGGGGATTTTTTTCTGATTTTTGTTCATGTAATTTTTGTTCATGTAATGTGAGCATTGCTGGCTAGGCCAGCATTTCTTGTCCTTCCCTAATTGCTCTTGAGAGTGTCGTGGTGAGCACATCCTTGAACGACTACAGTCCATGGGCCTTGGGAAAACCCATAGTTTTGGTAGGGAGGAAGTTCCTGGATTTTTATCCAGTGATTGAAGAAATGATTGTATAGTTCCAGGCCAGGATTATGTGTAACTTGGAGGGATCCTTGCATGTGTTGGTGTTGCCCTTCTAGGCCCTAGAAGTCATAGATTTGAAAGATGCTAGAAGAAGAGCCTTGGTGAATTACTGCAGTTCATCTTCAGAAGGTTAACACCGTGCTGGTACTGTGCCTCGGTGGTGAATGGAGTACCAAACAAGTGGCCTGCTTTGTCTGGATGGTATGGAGTTTCTTGAGTTTTATTAGAGTTGTGTACATTCAGGCAAGTGGGCAGTCAAGTATTGAGTTACCCTCCACGGAATTTCCACCCTCTTGTAGCTGCATTATTTATATTGTTCATATTTGTTTATTGTTGTTTATATTGTTTGTGACCCAAGATGTTGATGGTGGGGATTCTATAATAGTAATATCATTAAATGTCAAGGCGATATGACTAGATTCTTTCTTGTCAGAGATGGTCATTGCATGGCACTTGTGTGGCACAAATGTTAATTGTCACTAATCAGCCCATGCCTGAATGTTGTCCAGCTCCTGTTGTATATGGGTGTGGGCTGCTTCAGTATTTGAAAATTTGTGTATGATGCCAAACATTGTGCAGTGAATTTGCTTACGACCTGGAATGAGAGGGAGGTGGAGGCAGGATCAATCATGGCTTTCAAAAGCAAATTGAACAATTATTTGAAAACAAATAATTGCAAGGCTATGGGGCAAGAACCAGACAGTTGAACTGGCTAAGTTGCTCTTGCAGAGAACCAGCCTAGACACAATAGGCTTCTTCAGTGCTGTAATATTTCTGTGATTCTTTTGGAAACAAATCACACTGAGTGATTCCACGCCCACCTTGGAGCGTCTGCAGGCCCACGGCTAAAGAAGAACGGTAATGTTGGACTTATAACTTATTTCTTTATCTTTCTACTTTGTCCGTAAGATTTTTTATCTAGGATGGTACTTAAGATGGCGATTTTGTCCATTTTTCACTGTACTCCTGTATCCCTGCACTTGAGTATATGTGGCAATAAAATCTAATAATAAAATCTAATTCTACAAATAATGAATGGCTGGATGGTAAGTGTTCTGTTGCTGAAAATATCATTTACTCTGCTTATGTTTGTTCACCTCTTACCAGATGAGTAAACAGTACCTCAATATACACGTAAATCAGATTAGTGTTTTAGAGACGAGCTCATGTTTAATAGAGGCTCAGTTGGTAATTCTCACACTTCTGAGTAATAAAGTTCCAGGTTCAAATCCCATTCCAGGATGTGAGCAAAAAACTGGAGCCTGATGTCTTGGCCAATATTTACCCTCCAATTGATTCTCAAAAAGATTCAATGGCTAGTCATAACCACACTGCTGTTTGTGGGAGTTTGCTGTGCATAAATTCCCTGCAATGTTTCCTGCATTATGACAATAACTACACTTCAGTTTTTTTGTTGTAAAGTGCACTGTGACTAGTGATCTTGAAAAGTGCTACATAACTACAATTCTTTCTATCTGCATGTTAAATTTCTTTAACCCACATTGCCAATGAAAATGTATTTTTACCATTGGCTACATGCTGCAGACTTTCTCACTGAAGTTACTTGTGAGAACACAGCAAGTTGTCTAGACGTGGCTATGGAGTAGGTAGTAAGGGAATACGAATCTAACCACTTCTCCGCCTTTGGAGATTAAAAGCTCTTGTAATTGTTTTGCTCCATGTAGCTTTCCCAAGAAAGTTTTATTCTCCCAGGTCATAAACCTTTGCTATTTGATCACTGATATAGAAGCAGTGTTTCTGATATTGCATCTCTTTCAGATCCAGGAGTACATTGCTACTTGTAAAAATCATGCTTACTTTTCCGCTGATGAGAGATTAATACATTAATATATATTGCCTCTTCACAGTAAAATGGCAAAACTCGAAGAACTGGAAGAAATTGATCTAAGTGGGAACAAACTGAAAACCATTCCAACTACCATTACGAATTGCAAGCGGATGCACACTGTCATTGCACATTCTAACTGTATTGAAGTCTTCCCTGAAGTGATGCAACTCTCTGAGATTAAGGCAAGAAAAACATCCAATTCTTAATATCTATGAAGCTTAAAAAAAGTGACAATAAAAATGCTGATTTAATACAGAAATTGCTAGAAAAACTTGGCAGATCTGGCAGCATCTGTGGAGAGAAAGCAGAGTCAACATTTTGGCTCCAGTGACCCTTCTTCAGATCCTTCTTGAGTTCTGAAGAAGGGTCACAGGACCCAAAGCGTTAACTCTGTTTTCTGTGCACAGATGCTGCCAGACCTGGACTTTTTCAGCAATTTCTATTTTTATTTCTGATTTCCAGCATCCATAGTTCTTTTTATTTTGCTAATTTAATAACTGGTATCTGAAAAGCTATCATTCAAAATCACTATATATACAATATATTCCTTTTATTTAGTACGAATTATGTGATGTTGACTCTGGTCCGTGCTAGTATGACATGGTTGGAAGATAAAAGATAAGAAATGTTAAGCCTAAACTATTTTCATTGACTCAAACTAATCTTACCTTCCTCCTCGTGATATCCTTCAATCCCTTACCAATGCTACCAATTGTATATTGTTCCTGTTTATTATGGCCTTCACTGGTAGTTTACTCTATTATCCCTGAATATAAATGTTCTGTTTCCTTTCACAATTCCAATTAAGAGGTAACTGACTGTATTAGAACCCATTAGTGTAGCAGGTTTCCTGAACCTAAATTTCTCTTCTTTCCCAGAAACCATAGCCACATTCAAGCTCTGGTTCTCTGTTATGTTCACCAGTTTCTTTTGTTGTTTCAGTTTAGGGAAACAAAAGAAACATGAATAATTCTTAGCCGCAAGTGTATTGAAAGTAACAACATCTATATTGAGAATATGATTTGGGCAGTTCAGTTCATGCTGTCAACGCAGATTTGAAATATTGAGCCTGGATTATATTATGAGTTCTGAACATAACGAACTGACTAATGTCATGTGGAATGGTCTAAAATTACTCCGTAACCTCCGTTACCGTCAGTGATTGTGAGATTGAACTAAAAAGTTTGATTAAATGAGTATTTTGAATGTGCTGCAATCTGAAATGTAACAAATGTGAATGGAATTGGTTATTCTTAATTTAAAAGAAGCCTTCACTGTTTAGATCTCTGTAATCTCAGCATCTAGAATAGAAGCTTTACTTGATGCTGAAGTACGTCAGTTCACAGAATTAGAAACAGTAATTTGCCTGGATCAAATAAAACAAACCATATTTTAGGAGAACATTATTCTTTAGTAGCTGCCAGGACGACCATTAATAAGTTCATATTCCATTTAAATTAGATATCTTCTTTAGACAAAACAAATTCATTGCTTGGGTGAATTAAATCAAAGCTGAAGTTAATGATGCATTTCTCTATGGGAGATTTTTTAAAAGAAAATTTTCAGTGATTTATTTCTTTATTGTAACTTTACAAATCTTCTTGCCTAATTTCACAAATGGAATAATATTTATAATTTCCATTCTTTTAATTCTTGGGATCAGGATTTTGATGCTTTGACAGTGGTAGATATTTTCTATATGAGTGTATACAAGTAAGATGATCCCCAGGAACTAGGTCAAAACCAGTTACTTCCACTCAAGGAATTGGTATGTACAGTTGAGAGCTTTAACTCAGAAATATGCTGTACATTTTTTTTTGTGATAAATGCTTTCTGGGAGTCTGTTGAACCAGAATTAAATTTGTTAACTCATCCGTACAATCAGAGGCAAAAGAGGGAAAGAAAGCTTAGGTGCCATCAGTTTGTGCAAGAGTACATTTCATAATTCTCCTGGCTTTTTGCCTGAGGCCATAGTTAACAGAATCTTGCATAACACAGTAAGTATGGGAAACAGGAGGTTGATGAACTGGAATCCAGCCAAATCTATTGCCTGTGTACTTCTTTCTGTAGTGTGTTGACCTGAGCTGTAATGAGTTGACTGAGATCACGTTGCCTGAAAATCTGCCACTGAAACTGCAAGAACTAGACCTGACTGGAAACCCCAGGCTGGTCCTGGATCACAAAACTTTGGAGCTGCTGAAGTAGGCAATCATTATATCCATTTAATATTGTGTCAGCAATTAATCTTGTTATCCTGTGCAGTTTTCTGTGGCCTGTGGTGAACACAGTCTTTGAACTTTAGATTTTACTGAGGGTTTAAATCACTTAATCTCACTCAAGCATGAGAAAAGAATGCATTTTTCCAGGACACAGCTCAATAGAGGGGGAGGCGATGGCCTAGTGGTATTATTGCTGAACTATTAATCCGGAGACCCAGATTACATTCTGGGGACCCAGGTTCAAATCCCGCCATGGCAGATGGTGAAATTTGAATTCAATGAATAACTGGAATTAAGAGTCTAATGATGACCATGAATCCATTGCTGATTGTCGGGAAAAATCCATCTGGTTCAGTAATGTCCTTTAGAGAAGGAAACTGCCATCCTTACCTGGTCTGGCCTACATGTGACTCCAGTCCCACAGCAATGTGGTTGACTCTTAACTACCTTCTGGACAATTCGGGAT
>NC_063333.1:143862501-143875628 GCF_021869965.1 Rhincodon typus | reverse complement strand
TGCTTGGCCTGCTGTGTTCATCCAGCTCTACACCTTGTTATCCCAGATTCTCCAGCATCGGCAGTTCCCACTATCTCTGAATCACATTAATTTAAGTTTTTTTTAGTTTTATATACACACAGGTTCATGGATACAAACGATGTTGGCAAGACCAGCTTTTGCTGTCTATTCATAACGGACCTTGAGGTGGTGGTGAGAGGTTAGAATGGGGTTACATTAGAAAATAGATTGAGAAGCTTTGTTTCACATGTATGAAATCCAGCAAGATCATATTTTGTCATATAGACTTCCTCCTGTATTACATGCACTAACTACGTTCACTAACTGAAGTCACTTTGGTGATTTTATACAAACGTATGGCACTACAGTCTTGATGGTAATAAAGATAAAATGAAGAGAAAATAAATGCTGCAACCCCCTTGAAGTCCATTAAATTCCACTCATTTGAGATGACCTTGAAGTATTTGCGTTTCATAAAATCATAAAATGAAACCATTTCATAGAAGATCATAAAACGCACACACGACATATTGTCACAAAAGAATTTCAGACCTTTTTGCCTGTGACCACTCTCACCTCTGGTTCTCTCATATATGCAAGTATATGAAAAGCTTGCACCTTATGTTTCATATACTTTAACAAAGTCAGAGCAAAATTACTCAATTTGAGAACTAACAACCCATATATAGTGTTATTAAGTTCGACAAATATTTGAACAGAAGGGTATTCACGTTATTAAGTGACAACTTACTTCTTTGAACAAATTATGAGCGAGACCCCCATTCCTAGCAGTAGCAGTAACATAGCTTCAGAGATGGACATCAATTTTGGTGGTCCATCAGTACAAAAGTAAATGTTATAAGTCGGCAAATCAGGAAAGTGGAGATATTCAAGATTTTCCATTAAGACTGATTAATTTCTAGCCACTGTGCTACTTGTGAATTACTTTAATGCACAACTGACATGACAGTGTCTGCCATAAAAAAATTAGGGTAGATACTTGCAAAGATACAGTATTCAGTTAAATGCTCAATTATATTATGAATTGTTGGCCTGAAAAGTGTGATGCGGAGAAATTGTAGGTGTATTTCACACATGAAAAAGAATGAACATAAATCCTGACACAGCCTTGATGCAAGAATCATTAATCTACCTAGGATTAGACAGAGTTTGTTAAACAAATTCTATGAAGAACTCATAGGGATAATCCATATGAAAGATATAGCCATAATCCTACTGGACCATATGGCTGCTCTCATTAACTGGAGGGTCACCATGCCTCTGCCAAGGAGAGAGGTTGAGAGGAGAGTACTTCATGGTAACTTCAGCTGATGCAGGAATTAAGCATACACTGATGGCATCACTCTGCATCGCAAAACAGCTGTCCAGCTAACTGACCCTCTACAGAGATAAAGAACAGTAAGGAAACAGTTGTTAAGTGTACTTCAGAACATGAAATGATCGAACCAAGGTTCCTTCCATTCCATTAAATGCAAGAAATCTGTGAATGAAAACATGTTGATTTCTTTGAAATTGAAAAAGAGCACCTTGTTTTAGTCAATAGCAGCAAATGAAAAATGTTGAGTTTACGCCCAATAGCACAGTGTCAAAACTAATGAGGTTAGGTTTGCAATGTAAGGGTTGCCAAAAGTGTTGGGGTCAGATAATGGTTACAGCATACATTGGAATAATCTGAAATACTCTTGGAGGGTCCACGATGGGAGGGAGATACTAAGTAGAATCTATTCTCAGGTGGCTCAAGTCAACTGGCAGAAAACAGCAAATCTTTGTTTGAACTAAGGATAACAGCATTGGATGATACAGAAAAGAACTGATTGATGAGCAGGTTTAATTCAGCAGAGGCAGCCATAAACAGTACTAGTACAATCTGAATGCCATTTTCAGCATGGCAAACAAAAGCCTGTTCCAGCAGGCATAGCAGACTTCTGGCAGACAGCCAGACAAAAGCATGCTACAATCTTCCACAATGCAAAGTACACAGCTTGGTTCACTTGGTAATAACTTTATCCCCAAACGAAAAGATTCTGGGTTCAAGCATCTCTCAAATGCATAATCTAAGCATTTCACTGCAGTACTGAGGGAATCCAGCACAGTTGAAGGTGCAGTCCAGAGAAATATCAAATTGCAGTTCCATCTCACTGCTCTGATTGATCAAAAAGAACTCTTGCAACTAATAGAAGCACATGAAACTTTCTCAGTGTCCTGGTCAACATTTCTCTGTCGAGCATCTTTGCAGGCATACACATTTAATTGTACAATGCCAAGAGCATTGCTTGATGGATTTTATGCAAGTATTCCATTCTAGAAATGAAATCCATCACTGCATCAAAAGTATCAGGAAAGATCAAAATCTGTATGATTTAACTAAAACCACAGTTGATTGGAAAACAGTGTTACTCTTGTTTCTTCCAACGGTCACAAAGCTGTTAGTGCAAGAATATAAGTCAGAGACCAGGGAGGCGGGGTTGAGCACTTGTGGCACAGCAACAGTGTCCTTACATCTGGGTTCAAGTCCTCTGTTATGAAGGTATCTCATAGCATATCCAATCTGGATCATTACAAAAAATAAGGTAGGTACCAATTGTACGAACTTATCAGGGACACCAAAGACGCTGAATGTTTGCCAACGGGTGGTATAAGCATACAGTCAAATTCTGATGCGATCAACATAGGCCACAGGCATAGACCACAATCAATTACAGAAATCATAGAAACCCTACAGTGTGGAAACAGGCCATCCAGCCCAACAAGTCCACACCACCCCTCCGAAGAGCATCCCACCCAGACCCATTCCCCTATCCCTGCATTTCCCACATCTAACCCACCTAACCTAAACATCCATGGGCACTATGGGCAATTTAGCATGACCAATCCACCTACCCTACACATCTTTGGACTTTGGGAGGAAACCGGAGCACCCGGGAGGAAACCCACGCAGACATGGGGAGAATGTGCAAACTCCACACAGTCACCCAAGGCTGGAATCGAACCCAGGTCCCTGATGCTGAGGCAGCAGTGCTAACCACTGAGCTACCGTGCGGCCCTAAATGATTTCATTTGTTCTGCGCATGCTTGCTGAGAGTCAAATGAGATATGCCTTTTTACGTTTCAGCAGGTAAGCACCTTTTCTATAGAAGTAAAGGCAATAGAAAAAAGACTTCAGTTCTGCCAAATTGACAATTGGGTACCAATAAAAACTTTAACTGGTTATCTATTTCTACACCTTGTTATCTCAAATTCTCCAGCATGTCACTGAATGAATACTATCTCTGAACTGGTTATCTATGTTGTTTTTCTGTACAGTGATCAGATTTTCAAGATGCAACTTGACCACGACACTTCCATGTGCTTCTGATAGATGCAAGGGATCTCTCACATCAATCAGAACAGCCAGATGGAACTTCCATTTAATGTCTCTTTGGACAATACCTTCAACTGCTGCATTTCCTCAGTACTGCAGTAAAATGCTTAGATTATGCATTTGAGGTGTTTGAACCCACAATCTTTTCATTTGGAGATAAAAATGTTATTAGCTGAACCAACCTAGACCCAGTGAAAAGACATTGGTTATTAGGGCTCCATGATGATCCACATGTTTAGTGACCAATGGTAAAAGTCTTGAATAGGGCCATTTGAAGGTGAAAGGTCACATGATGACATCTCCCAGAATATGTCGACTCACAGTTGGCAACACTATTATGCAGATTGTTTAAAAAGCGTTATCAACAGTGGAGGCATAGGCACGAAAAATAAAAGTAGTGAAGACATGCTCCTGCATGCATGCAGTGCAATGTGATGCAGGAAGAAGGATCCAATTTCAAACAGATTTTCTCCCACCAGATGCAGCTTATACATGACAACACAGAAAAGCTGAAAACTGGGACATTTGAACTATTATTAGGAAATTGTCAGAACACCAGAACATTTAATGAAAAACCAGAACTGCCCAGGAAAAGCCATGACAGCTGGTCATCCTGTCTGTGGAACCTTGCTGCATGTAAAATACCTCTGCATTTGTCCACTTAACAGTGAGTGCAATTCAAAAATTAATTAACAAGATGTAAGGCATCTTAAAGTTGACAGGATTTATCTTAGATACAAGATAATTTTCTATGCCAGAATAGGAAGAATGAGAGGCTACCCCTAAATTAAGAAATGCTCAAAGTCGACAGCATCAAATGTAAGAGGAAAACAGACATTTCCTACTGCAACAAAAACAGAAATTGCTGGAAAATCTCAGCAGATCTGGCAACATCTGCAGAGAGGAATCAGAGCTAATGTTTCAGGTCCACTGACCCTTCTTTAGAATTGATGGTAACTAGGAAAAGGATGGTTCTTATACAGAAGATGGGGTCAGGGGAGGAGGGAGGGTAAACAATAGGTGGAGATAGAGCCCAAAGAGAGAGAAAAAACAGTTGGGACATACAAAGGAGTGGTTGAAGGTCAGTTGGGGCGGGGGGGGGGGGTGGCGGGTGAGGAAATAAGAAACTGCTAATGGGGACAATTACTAGCTGACAATGGGTAGTGTGTGGTAGCAACCTGTGTAATGACAAGGCCTGGTGTGTTGGGGTTGGGGAAAGCATGGGGGAAGGTGCTCAAACCCTAAAATTTTTGAACTCGATACGAAGTCCAGAAGGCTGCAGGGTTCCCAAGTGGAAAAGTGCTGTTCTTCCAGCTTGCACTGAGCTTTGTTGGAGCACTATGGTAAGCCTGAGGCAGAGATGTCAGCCAGACATCACAGTGGTGTGTTGAAGTGGCAAGGAGCTGAAAGTTCAGGGTCGTTTTTGTGGATAGAACATAGGTGTTTTGTGGAGCAGTCACCCAGTCTGCACATTTTCTACCCATTCCTGAAGAACTGCAAATTGTGACATGCATGTTGTTGATTCACAGATCATGCTGATCCGGAGGAAAAGGAGAATTTTTGCTTGCTGGAGAAAAGGATTAGTAAATACACATGAACAACTATAGTGTTTGTAACCCTCTTTTCCCTTAAGTGGGAGAGGGAACAGAGGAGCATGTTGGCTAGATTCCATATTTAGTTCTGAACAGGGTTACAACAGAACCATTACTTTTCTTTAAGGCTGGTGGTAGAAATCCAACCTTGTATATTTACATGCATTACTTTTTCTGTCAGTTGAAAATGTAATAGAATCTTTCTTCTGGCTATCCTATCTGCAGAACAGTTTGCAGTTTTTTATTCGCTCTTGTGCATTAGATAAAGACAGTCTGTACACTTGCCCGATTCATCACTGCTCTAAATTACAAGAATGTCAGGTTTCAAGAACCCCATTACCCGCTTTTGATACGCTTGATGATGTCACACGAAGATTTGAAAATTAAGGAAAATGATATCATAGGTACAGTCTTCTCCATTCTTCAAACATAGTTCTACAAAATATAGACAAGGTAATCCACCAGTTATGCAGGGGTGGAGGAGATCCCTCAAGAGATACAGCAATGAATACAGTACATAGTATACAATCAGCACATATGTAATTGTTACATGTTATCATCCTCCTTTAGTCAGATAGAAACAAAAAAGTTAGGCCCGGTAATAGTCCTATATACGCAGATTATATTGCATTTGAAGGAAGAACATCTAACACTCTACTGCATCCTCACAGAAAAGTCTTTCAGAATCTCTTCTTTAGAAAATTATTAGATTTTATCTTCATATTATTGCAGGCATCAATAAATCTGGTCACAGCACATGAATTATTAGGCCTGATTACTCTTAAACCCAGATGAATCAGAAATACCTTGCAATAACAGTGGAACCAATGCCTACAAACAGGATTCACGAGGTTGCACAGCATGGACAGCTGCTATATCATTTACAAGTATGTGCTTCACAGATGCAATTTTCATCAAATGTATTTTGCATTAAACAGCATTCAGAAAAGAATGATTGCCAAACACCGGAAGGAGGTGCATCATTTAGACTGGGCATATATTAATATTTTAAAAGTCCATTAACAGAAATACTACCAAACGATGTACAAAATCAGGTAATAGATCAACAGAGAAATTGCATTAATTTTAGCAAAGAATGAATTGCATTCATATAGCAACTTTTATGCACCTGGACATTCCAACACGCTTCACTTCATTAGTGCTTTAAAAGTGCAGCCATTGCTTTAATGCAGGAAACACTGCAGCCAACATTAAAAGGTCCTATGAACATCACAGAGAAATTACCAGATAATCTTAAAGCGGTCAGTTGAGGGAGGAATAATGTGCAAGACACTGCAGAGAATTTCCAGCTTCTCAAATAGTACTTGTGGATCCTTTACTTCAGTTCTTTTCAAAGTGGGACTGAAGACCCCCTAGGGTTATGAGCAAAAATTCCGGGGCCATCAGAGTTCTGTCCCAGTTATAACAGCTGTGCTTCTGCTCCCTCTCCTCCCTGTGAGCTCTGAGGCTACAATAATTCATTGCGGGGGCAGGATGGGGAAGAAAGAAACTGCCCGAAGCCTCCAAAAGTTGAAAACTCCCATTTGGTTTGTGAAAACCAACTCCTTTAGCATAGGAGGCTGCACCTTAGATCAATGTCACTGAATGAACAACTCCAAAGTCCAGGCAAATGCTCTAGGGATACACTTGAATCCCACTGTGTTAGGTTTTGAAATCAGAATTTATCTAATAAACCTAGAATTAAATCATTGTCACCCCATTCCTTTAAATAAGGAATCTGCAGAAAGTCACCAAGGCTCCTTAGGCACAGCCTTCTAAACCCACAATCACTATCATCTAGAAGAACAAGGGCAAGAGATCCACAGGTCGACACTATCACCTGGGAGTTCGTCTCCAAGTCACTCACTGTACATACTTCCTCCAGTATTGCTGTGTCAAATTCCTGGGACACCTAACCTCATTACAGCCTTAGGCTAAACAAGGTCAAAAGAGAGGACATCCAGAGACAAGGCAAGAATGGTAAACATTAAGGCTACATTTGATACTGTATGAAATTAAGGAGCTTTAGCAAAACTGGGGTCAATCAGGCAGAAAACTCTCCTCTGTTTGTGGCTGTTGGAAGTCAATCATTTTAGTCCCACAGCATTACTGCAGGAGCCCTTCAGAATAGTGTCTGAGCATCAACAGCTCCCTCATCAGTGATCTCCCCTCTGACATTGTCAGAAATGTGGATTATTCATTGATGGTTACATGTTGTTCAACATCATTCATGACTCTTCAAATGAACCTGCCTGCATCCATATGTAGGAAGACCTGGTCATCCACGCCAAAAAGTGTTAAGCAATGGCCACCACAAACAAGAGATGATCCAACTGTCTCCCATAATACTTAATGGCATTACCATTGCTGGATCGCCCACAGGCAACATCCTGGGGTTACCAGCGACCAGAAACTTGACTGGACCCGTCCTGTATCACCACAGTTACTACAGCAAGACAGAGGCTGCAATAACTTATCTCCTTTCTCCACATGTCTGTCCACAAGTCTACCAAGCACAAGTTAGGAGGTGACAAAATACTCTCTACTTGCCTGGATGGGTGCAACACTGAAGAAATGTAACATCATCCAAGATATTTGACTGGTATCCTATCCAACATCTTCAACATTCATGTCAATTCAGATCCAAGCCAGTTGGCAAGACAAAAACTAAAACACCTCTCTTCATGGTTAGAGTTTATTAATGATTCAGTCTTACAGTTTCTTCCACAAACCAATCCCCTTTTCATTTCTCACCCCCACACCCCAATCATCAGTAGTATGATTTACCTAAATGGAGTTGGTATGTTTAGTGACTGTTTTTGTGCCTTCACAGATGAATGTTTGGCCAGTTTCCCTGGCAGCAAGAGATGTCTACTGGTTAAGCCAAGAAGGTTTGGAGCTTGGTGTAGCGGAAAAGATATGAAGCCTTGGAGGTAACATCCTCAAAAATGTCAATGATGATGCTGTCCATGACACTTGTGATATTCGATAAACTCTTGGTGAAAGGATGGACCTTGGCCAGCAGTCTGTAGCAAGTTTGGTAGAGTAGTTTGCTTCCAATTTCCTTCTGCTTCTTGGGAAATTTCTTTTAACTTTAATAACAAGTGATGGTTTTAATGTCTTTCAGGATACAGTACCCTTTTGCACAGCCAGCAACAAAGGCATTCTGTCCAACTCTAGCAAACACAACTCCAATGTCCCCCTTTTTATCCACACAGCCAAATAAAAACAACTTCAATCACTTGCTTAACTACTCGTTAATATTAACAATTCACTCCCTTTATTGACACACAGTGGCAGCACTGCACATCATCCACATGATGCATTGCAGCATTTCATCAAGGCAGTCCTTCAAGAGGTAATTCCAAATCTGCAAACTCTCCCACCTAGAAGGATAATGACAGTAGATGCATGAGAACGCAAACATCTGAATACTCCCATCCATGCCGCACACCACTCTAACTTCCAACTATAATCACTGTTCCTTCACTGCTGCTGGGTCAAAATCCTAGAAGGCTTTTCTTAACAGTACTGTATATGTCCCCACACTCAAAGGACTGAATGCAGCAGTTCAAAGCAGCAGCTCACCAGTCCATGATGACGATGATTAGGGAAACCATGCTAAGCAACAAATGAGCCGAGTTAGCAGCTTGTTTCAGGGTTTCACCAAGACATATCAAATGAATGCAGAGACTTGATGAAAAGAAACGGATTGCAGCTGTGTCAAGTGAACAAGATACTTCAGCGTGGAGACAAGGGTGACCCATCAGAGGTTTGGGGGTCTTGTAAGGTGTTGTTGGGGTAAATGGGTTGAATTTTTCTTTCTGATATTTGTAAATGAGACTATTTAAAATAGTTCTCATTTAGTGTCATAAAGTTGTTTTTACTATCAGCTGGACAATAATAATATCTTTTTCACAAAGAATACAAGTAAAAGTAATAATCAGAATTAATAAGGGCAATTCCATGGAGTATATGAATAAATGCCTTCTGCCTCGATTTAAGATATCCTGGTTTTGCCATTATACCATGGCTTGGCTTCCTTTGGTCAGCTTTCATTCAAAAATTCTTTCATCAATAAAAATAACTGTTTTCTTTCCCGATGTAACAGGATGTTGTGGAGCTTACATGCAAATAGTTATTCACTTTCTTCAGCTTGCACTGTTAAAAAAGGACTATTTACACATGGATATCTATTCAATTATTTTTAGTGGATTAAAGAAGAAAAGGCCTAATAGTTTTGATGCTGGGGTTCCTATTAACACTGAAAACATAGGAGCAGGAGTAAGTCCTTCAGCCCTCAAGCCTGATCCACAATTCGATGAGATCATGGCTGACTTGTGCCCTAACTCCATATACCTGCCTTTGGCCCATATCCCTGATACCTTTGCTTTAGAAAAATTTAACAAAAAGGATCAGTTGAATGTGTTCAAGAGAAATGAAGCATTAAATCTGGAAAATAAAACCTAAAACTGATGATTCAAAGTGAGTTATTCGTAATTTTTCCAAGTCCATTCTGCTCAGTTTTAAACTTCAACTTTAATGAACAAATTTAACTTCCTTCACTTGAGAGACATCCCCAGTCTCCAATGCTCAATAATAGTCATGTCAGTGGCCTGATAAAATTAAATCAGCAATCAGGGCTAGTTACTTTATAAATCCTCCTTCTGTAATGTAACTGCAAATAAATTGTGCAAGTCACAGTTGCACATTTCCCAATTTTTCAGAGAGGTGAATGAGGTTATCTACTCGATAACCTAAAAATTGTCCTTTTAAAAATAAGCAGGGTACAATCCATAAACATCAGACCTTGCGCAACGAGGGTTCACCATTAACATAACTAATCCATTTTGACAATCGGGAATGAAGTGCTCAACAGCTCATTATAAAGTGCTCCACTGATTCAGCCAGTTAAAAACAACATCTTTTGTCTGAAACTATCAGCCTTTTCTTGTGCAGGGAAATATAACGTCTCTGCTAATAGAAGATTTTTTTTCTGAACAGTTGAATGTGGAACCCCGTGGCTTTTCTAAAATGCTCATTAAGATACTGGACTAATAGCATCAGTTGGGTTCTGCTTGCGTCTCTTGATTTAAAGTAACTTTATATCTGTTCATATGTTTATCAAATATGTGTGGGCCTCGCATCTCTCTGAAAGAAAAGAGCTGGGCTTGTGTACGGCACAGACTGTGGCTGATAAATGGAGGCCTAATCTTTCTCTCATACTGGATGGTGAACTGAATCAAAGACTAGTAAAGCAGCTGAGGTGAATTCCACAGATCCAGCAATGTTCCAGCAGAGGTAAACTATTAGCGTGGACTGTGAATTGAACTAGGAGTACTTTTGGTTCAAAAGTTCAGTTCCACATTTGTTAGCAGATTTACTGATGGTGGCATTTAACAATCTTCTCAGTTTCCAATCCATTATACTGTTCATAAAGAATATGAAGGTATGAAATATGAAGGTGTGAAATAATAGAGCCCACATTTATATAAGCACCTTTCAGAGAGTCAGGGGAACCTAAGTACTTCACAGCCAATTAAGAACTTTTGAAGCATAGTCACAGTTGTCATGCTATAACTTACATGCAAAATTCAGTAAAGTTACAAAATTTGCATTAAGTTTAACTTTTCTGACTAAAGTTCAGTTCTCATGGCCTCATTGATATTTACAGTGCAGGAGGAGACTATTTAGCCCATTGTGTCCACGTCAGTCAACAAAGATCCGACTTTACTAATCCCAATTTCTCATTTTCCAAATATAAACTGTCATTTTCCCCCAAGTTTAGAGTAAGGTGCTTTGGTTTACATTATTCTGTAATTATTGAGGCACACACAAAAAAAGACTTGTTTGTTCTGCCTTCAAAACATTAACTTTGCTGTCTCTTTACTATGTACTTCAGTTCTCCAGGCTTCATGTTCATCAAACAAGAACTAAAATCCACATAGTGCATTCTAAAGAACGTAATTTTTAACAGTACATTTCTGAAAACTAGCAAAAATCATTTTAGATTTAGGTAAATCAAGTAAATTATACTTCGTAGAGTAAAATTATCAGAACTTTATCTGCTGTGGTGGTCAAAAAATAGAACATTTGTACTGGATGGACTTCATTGGAAGGACACACTCTCATGAATGAGCAACAGAAGAATGTTTTGCAATGTCTTTGCTTGCTCGCTTTGTCAATTTCTTCACACAACAAGCTGCCTTCACATTACAAAACAAATAACTCCTGAAACGCTACAGCTAATCTATATAAAGCATTTATTTCAAAATTGTCAAATGATTTCACATTTCTGCAATGCAGTGAGAGTGCTTTACGAGAATGAAGGTGGCATCAAAAAGACAATTGGAAGTGAAATTCATTTTCACATCAGTTATCCACACCCCTACCCCTGTCTAGTGACATGAAGGAATTTAATTTTCTGCTGGAATGGTATGAAACTCTCCCATATTCAATAGAAGGCTCATGCCTAAGCATGGTTCCACAGGTACTGGAAGCCTAATCACGAAAACCAAAGCTTCATCATGACATCCATACAGATCAAACTTGCAGCAAGATAGCCAACGGAACTCAAGTCATTTCTTTCCCTCTCTTCCTAGATCAGTGCAAAATCAGCTAATTTAGCACAGAATGGAGATAGAACCTTGAATCTTCCTAACCTATTTGGTTTACTGGCAGAAACCACATTCTTACCACTTCATAACTGAGTAAACATACATTATTTTTGTAACATTAGTAAATGGAATTCAATCCACAAAGTTTATTTAAAATAGCACTAAAAGCTAAATGTAGCAGCTAAAATGTCTGTGGGGATTTTCCTTTAATCATCCTATTTCAGATCATTTTATTAACTCTTGTCTTAACATTCTCTTCCAGTAGGGTAATTTTTTCTCCCAAGAACAGGGGCTGAATTTTCATCAGGGTATAGAAGCATGTCCTGATGTGTGAATAGCTGCACAACGTTATTGAAGAATTCCAACGAATTATTTCTTTATAGTTGGATCACTGGCATGTGCAAAGGAATGGGCTAGACTGTATAAATGGAATTATGAATTTAGAGAACGTTGCAAGGCTGCAACCCATGCCGTCACAAGAAAGGGAGGAGAGAATATGAATGTGCATACAAGAAAAATGACCTATCAGCAAATAAACCATATCAACGGAAAGAATATGGATGTTCAAGTTCATTAAAAACTTGATAAAGATGACTAAAATTCCTTATATTTTGTCAAATCACAAGAAAAACACTTTGTATCCATGTACAGCAACAAGGTTTCATCTAGCTAGAATGAGTAAGGATGTTGATTTCCATTGTTCACTATTAAAATTCTGTTCAAGAGTCTTGTATCTGATGTCAAAACAACTTCCAAATGTAATAACTCAAATCAGGCCTCCTCAAAGAAGGAAAAAGAAACACTGTCAAATGCCTACACTTCATCACTACAGCATGACCTGATTTTGGAAAATTCATGCATTTCGACATGATCAGATTGAGTTGCCTTGCTTCAAATGGCTGAACAACCAGCCAGTATGCACTATCCAAGCTCTAATCGGGTGATGTACTGGAAGGCAACTAGAGTCTTCGACCACATCCCCAGTAACTGTGCTTTTACACAACTGGGTGAGGAAATTAGATAGTATTTTACTCATTTTCAGAGATTATATCCAACTAAGCTGCTTGCTAATTTGCTTAATGTTCAGTAATAAATGAGAAAAATGAAGATGTGTGTTAATTACTAGATCATAGCATCCTGCAAACATTGAAAAATTTTAACAATTGCTGTTAACACGTAGTCTGCAGTACCAAAAGTGTTACATCCAAAAAGTAAAATTTCTTCCGAGAATTACTTGAATATCTATTACACCAGGCCCCATCTTTACAATTCAGGTATGTGCACTTTAATAGGAACTAAAATTATTGATGACTTGATTGAAGCAACTAAATGAGAAGAACTGCTCAGTGCCAGAGTGATGCAATGTAACATCATAGGATTCAGTCATCTGACTCCTCATGCCTGTGTCAATTCTTTGGCAGATTCTATCTATCTATAAAACCAAGGATAGTAGGAACTGCAGATGCTGGAGAATCCGAGACAACAAGGTGCAGGGCTGGATGAACACAGCAGGCCAAGCAGCATCATAGGAGCCTA